>NC_080086.1:154005728-154308102 GCF_950005125.1 Chionomys nivalis | reverse complement strand
CCTTTAAGACCTGGCTCCTCTGTGGTGGGATTGTGTCCTGGAATGCAGGGAGCAAGGGTGCGGCCCGCACACCCTTGAAGATGATCACTCAGGCTACCTGCGCTTCAGGAGCAGACTGATTTCCTTTGAGGTCTGTTCATGGCCTGGCCCCTAGGTTAGTAGTCAGGTGGTCATCATCAGGATCGGAATCTTGGCAGATATTATAATGTGTCCAGGAGTCAGTTACTCAGAAGAGGACCAAATATGCAGTAGTCAGCCATTCTTAGGAAACAGGCTGTTGTGTGAGTAACGTTTGACATCTGTTCATTCCTAAAGATATCGGTTTAAGATCCCTTTAGTTCAAGGTAAGGTTATGTCTGTCTCAGACAGCTGCAGGCACAGTATGACTCTTGTTTTGTATGCTATGTCTATATTGATATATCATGTCCGTGAGCCCATGGCACATTACAGCGGTGGTTCATACATGCTTACATGTGTTGTGGGTGTGGTCTGTCTGCATCGAAGGAAGTATGGGTATGCGATCCGCACACCTGTTGTTGAGCACGTCGGCTTCCAGTAGGCTCAGAAAGGGAGTAGTGTAGTTGAGGCCAAGATTACAGGTGTACAAGCTGGGATGTGTCCCTGTCCATGACTGAGCTGGTCGTGAAAGAGCTGACAATCAGTTCTTGGCTCATTGAGCCTCATGGAACATGGGCTAAACACAATGTTGATTGCCTTCAGTTTGGGCCTTGGCCCTGTTCTTGATGTTCAGGGCTTAATGGGGACAACGGATCTGGGCCATTTGTCCCAGGGCTCTGATTGGTCTAGGTGTGGGACACTTCTAGTTCTGATGAACCTTGAACACGTACATTTTTGTGTGGCTTGTCCTGGCCCTGACTCATTTTGCATTTTCACACAGGTCTCTGTGCTCTGGCAAAAGGTCAAACTGTTCTTCTTGACCTGGACACAGAAGAATTCCTGGGTGCGGCCCGCTCACCCTCCATTCCAAGCTGTGTCCCTGTCGTTTGACATTCGTGTGTGGTCCAGATGATTTCGAAGCCATGATGTCACCTTGGCACATTGGTGAGAAGTTTGCCTGTGTTGGGACAATCACGACTATAACCCACAAACCAGGACGGATCTCCTTATTGATCGGAGTTCATGGCCTATGATCTGATGTCACTCACTGGTAAGGATTCGAGTTGTCTTGGTGAACATGGCACGGCCTTGGTCACAAATGAGGCTGTGGCGTGGTCAAACAAATTGACATGACGATAAGGCCTGGCTTCAGACCAGGTCATGGTTCTTGGGGCATCCATTTCCTTTGATCCTTAAGATGGGGTTTCAGCCCTTTAAGACCTGGCTCCTCTGTGGTGGGATTGTGTCCTGGAATGCAGGGAGCAAGGGTGCGGCCCGCACACCCTTGAAGATGATCACTCAGGCTACCTGCGCTTCAGGAGCAGACTGATTTCCTTTGAGGTCTGTTCATGGCCTGGCCCCTAGGTTAGTAGTCAGGTGGTCATCATCAGGATCGGAATCTTGGCAGATATTATAATGTGTCCAGGAGTCAGTTACTCAGAAGAGGACCAAATATGCAGTAGTCAGCCATTCTTAGGAAACAGGCTGTTGTGTGAGTAACGTTTGACATCTGTTCATTCCTAAAGATATCGGTTTAAGATCCCTTTAGTTCAAGGTAAGGTTATGTCTGTCTCAGACAGCTGCAGGCACAGTATGACTCTTGTTTTGTATGCTATGTCTATATTGATATATCATGTCCGTGAGCCCATGGCACATTACAGCGGTGGTTCATACATGCTTACATGTGTTGTGGGTGTGGTCTGTCTGCATCGAAGGAAGTATGGGTATGCGATCCGCACACCTGTTGTTGAGCACGTCGGCTTCCAGTAGGCTCAGAAAGGGAGTAGTGTAGTTGAGGCCAAGATTACAGGTGTACAAGCTGGGATGTGTCCCTGTCCATGACTGAGCTGGTCGTGAAAGAGCTGACAATCAGTTCTTGGCTCATTGAGCCTCATGGAACATGGGCTAAACACAATGTTGATTGCCTTCAGTTTGGGCCTTGGCCCTGTTCTTGATGTTCAGGGCTTAATGGGGACAACGGATCTGGGCCATTTGTCCCAGGGCTCTGATTGGTCTAGGTGTGGGACACTTCTAGTTCTGATGAACCTTGAACACGTACATTTTTGTGTGGCTTGTCCTGGCCCTGACTCATTTTGCATTTTCACACAGGTCTCTGTGCTCTGGCAAAAGGTCAAACTGTTCTTCTTGACCTGGACACAGAAGAATTCCTGGGTGCGGCCCGCTCACCCTCCATTCCAAGCTGTGTCCCTGTCGTTTGACATTCGTGTGTGGTCCAGATGATTTCGAAGCCATGATGTCACCTTGGCACATTGGTGAGAAGTTTGCCTGTGTTGGGACAATCACGACTATAACCCACAAACCAGGACGGATCTCCTTATTGATCGGAGTTCATGGCCTATGATCTGATGTCACTCACTGGTAAGGATTCGAGTTGTCTTGGTGAACATGGCACGGCCTTGGTCACAAATGAGGCTGTGGCGTGGTCAAACAAATTGACATGACGATAAGGCCTGGCTTCAGGCCAGGTCATGGTTCTTGGGGCATCCATTTCCTTTGATCCTTAAGATGGGGTTTCAGCCCTTTAAGACCTGGCTCCTCTGTGGTGGGATTGTGTCCTGGAATGCAGGGAGCAAGGGTGCGGCCCGCACACCCTTGAAGATGATCACTCAGGCTACCTGCGCTTCAGGAGCAGACTGATTTCCTTTGAGGTCTGTTCATGGCCTGGCCCCTAGGTTAGTAGTCAGGTGGTCATCATCAGGATCGGAATCTTGGCAGATATTATAATGTGTCCAGGAGTCAGTTACTCAGAAGAGGACCAAATATGCAGTAGTCAGCCATTCTTAGGAAACAGGCTGTTGTGTGAGTAACGTTTGACATCTGTTCATTCCTAAAGATATCGGTTTAAGATCCCTTTAGTTCAAGGTAAGGTTATGTCTGTCTCAGACAGCTGCAGGCACAGTATGACTCTTGTTTTGTATGCTATGTCTATATTGATATATCATGTCCGTGAGCCCATGGCACATTACAGCGGTGGTTCATACATGCTTACATGTGTTGTGGGTGTGGTCTGTCTGCATCGAAGGAAGTATGGGTATGCGATCCGCACACCTGTTGTTGAGCACGTCGGCTTCCAGTAGGCTCAGAAAGGGAGTAGTGTAGTTGAGGCCAAGATTACAGGTGTACAAGCTGGGATGTGTCCCTGTCCATGACTGAGCTGGTCGTGAAAGAGCTGACAATCAGTTCTTGGCTCATTGAGCCTCATGGAACATGGGCTAAACACAATGTTGATTGCCTTCAGTTTGGGCCTTGGCCCTGTTCTTGATGTTCAGGGCTTAATGGGGACAACGGATCTGGGCCATTTGTCCCAGGGCTCTGATTGGTCTAGGTGTGGGACACTTCTAGTTCTGATGAACCTTGAACACGTACATTTTTGTGTGGCTTGTCCTGGCCCTGACTCATTTTGCATTTTCACACAGGTCTCTGTGCTCTGGCAAAAGGTCAAACTGTTCTTCTTGACCTGGACACAGAAGAATTCCTGGGTGCGGCCCGCTCACCCTCCATTCCAAGCTGTGTCCCTGTCGTTTGACATTCGTGTGTGGTCCAGATGATTTCGAAGCCATGATGTCACCTTGGCACATTGGTGAGAAGTTTGCCTGTGTTGGGACAATCACGACTATAACCCACAAACCAGGACGGATCTCCTTATTGATCGGAGTTCATGGCCTATGATCTGATGTCACTCACCGGTAAGGATTCGAGTTGTCTTGGTGAACATGGCACGGCCTTGGTCACAAATGAGGCTGTGGCGTGGTCAAACAAATTGACATGACGATAAGGCCTGGCTTCAGGCCAGGTCATGGTTCTTGGGGCATCCATTTCCTTTGATCCTTAAGATGGGGTTTCAGCCCTTTAAGACCTGGCTCCTCTGTGGTGGGATTGTGTCCTGGAATGCAGGGAGCAAGGGTGCGGCCCGCACACCCTTGAAGATGATCACTCAGGCTACCTGCGCTTCAGGAGCAGACTGATTTCCTTTGAGGTCTGTTCATGGCCTGGCCCCTAGGTTAGTAGTCAGGTGGTCATCATCAGGATCGGAATCTTGGCAGATATTATAATGTGTCCAGGAGTCAGTTACTCAGAAGAGGACCAAATATGCAGTAGTCAGCCATTCTTAGGAAACAGGCTGTTGTGTGAGTAACGTTTGACATCTGTTCATTCCTAAAGATATCGGTTTAAGATCCCTTTAGTTCAAGGTAAGGTTATGTCTGTCTCAGACAGCTGCAGGCACAGTATGACTCTTGTTTTGTATGCTATGTCTATATTGATATATCATGTCCGTGAGCCCATGGCACATTACAGCGGTGGTTCATACATGCTTACATGTGTTGTGGGTGTGGTCTGTCTGCATCGAAGGAAGTATGGGTATGCGATCCGCACACCTGTTGTTGAGCACGTCGGCTTCCAGTAGGCTCAGAAAGGGAGTAGTGTAGTTGAGGCCAAGATTACAGGTGTACAAGCTGGGATGTGTCCCTGTCCATGACTGAGCTGGTCGTGAAAGAGCTGACAATCAGTTCTTGGCTCATTGAGCCTCATGGAACATGGGCTAAACACAATGTTGATTGCCTTCAGTTTGGGCCTTGGCCCTGTTCTTGATGTTCAGGGCTTAATGGGGACAACGGATCTGGGCCATTTGTCCCAGGGCTCTGATTGGTCTAGGTGTGGGACACTTCTAGTTCTGATGAACCTTGAACACGTACATTTTTGTGTGGCTTGTCCTGGCCCTGACTCATTTTGCATTTTCACACAGGTCTCTGTGCTCTGGCAAAAGGTCAAACTGTTCTTCTTGACCTGGACACAGAAGAATTCCTGGGTGCGGCCCGCTCACCCTCCATTCCAAGCTGTGTCCCTGTCGTTTGACATTCGTGTGTGGTCCAGATGATTTCGAAGCCATGATGTCACCTTGGCACATTGGTGAGAAGTTTGCCTGTGTTGGGACAATCACGACTATAACCCACAAACCAGGATGGATCTCCTTATTGATCGGAGTTCATGGCCTATGATCTGATGTCACTCACTGGTAAGGATTCGAGTTGTCTTGGTGAACATGGCACGGCCTTGGTCACAAATGAGGCTGTGGCGTGGTCAAACAAATTGACATGACGATAAGGCCTGGCTTCAGGCCAGGTCATGGTTCTTGGGGCATCCATTTCCTTTGATCCTTAAGATGGGGTTTCAGCCCTTTAAGACCTGGCTCCTCTGTGGTGGGATTGTGTCCTGGAATGCAGGGAGCAAGGGTGCGGCCCGCACACCCTTGAAGATGATCACTCAGGCTACCTGCGCTTCAGGAGCAGACTGATTTCCTTTGAGGTCTGTTCATGGCCTGGCCCCTAGGTTAGTAGTCAGGTGGTCATCATCAGGATCGGAATCTTGGCAGATATTATAATGTGTCCAGGAGTCAGTTACTCAGAAGAGGACCAAATATGCAGTAGTCAGCCATTCTTAGGAAACAGGCTGTTGTGTGAGTAACGTTTGACATCTGTTCATTCCTAAAGATATCGGTTTAAGATCCCTTTAGTTCAAGGTAAGGTTATGTCTGTCTCAGACAGCTGCAGGCACAGTATGACTCTTGTTTTGTATGCTATGTCTATATTGATATATCGTGTCCGTGAGCCCATGGCACATTACAGCGGTGGTTCATACATGCTTACATGTGTTGTGGGTGTGGTCTGTCTGCATCGAAGGAAGTATGGGTATGCGATCCGCACACCTGTTGTTGAGCACGTCGGCTTCCAGTAGGCTCAGAAAGGGAGTAGTGTAGTTGAGGCCAAGATTACAGGTGTACAAGCTGGGATGTGTCCCTGTCCATGACTGAGCTGGTCGTGACAGAGCTGACAATCAGTTCTTGGCTCATTGAGCCTCATGGAACATGGGCTAAACACAATGTTGGTTGCCTTCAGTTTGGGCCTTGGCCCTGTTCTTGATGTTCAGGGCTTAATGGGGACAACGGATCTGGGCCATTTGTCCCAGGGCTCTGATTGGTCTAGGTGTGGGACACTTCTAGTTCTGATGAACCTTGAACACGTACATTTTTGTGTGGCTTGTCCTGGCCCTGACTCATTTTGCATTTTCACACAGGTCTCTGTGCTCTGGCAAAAGGTCAAACTGTTCTTCTTGACCTGGACACAGAAGAATTCCTGGGTGCGGCCCGCTCACCCTCCATTCCAAGCTGTGTCCCTGTCGTTTGACATTCGTGTGTGGTCCAGATGATTTCGAAGCCATGATGTCACCTTGGCACATTGGTGAGAAGTTTGCCTGTGTTGGGACAATCACGACTATAACCCACAAACCAGGACGGATCTCCTTATTGATCGGAGTTCATGGCCTATGATCTGATGTCACTCACTGGTAAGGATTCGAGTTGTCTTGGTGAACATGGCACGGCCTTGGTCACAAATGAGGCTGTGGCGTGGTCAAACAAATTGACATGACGATAAGGCCTGGCTTCAGGCCAGGTCATGGTTCTTGGGGCATCCATTTCCTTTGATCCTTAAGATGGGGTTTCAGCCCTTTAAGACCTGGCTCCTCTGTGGTGGGATTGTGTCCTGGAATGCAGGGAGCAAGGGTGCGGCCCGCACACCCTTGAAGATGATCACTCAGGCTACCTGCGCTTCAGGAGCAGACTGATTTCCTTTGAGGTCTGTTCATGGCCTGGCCCCTAGGTTAGTAGTCAGGTGGTCATCATCAGGATCGGAATCTTGGCAGATATTATAATGTGTCCAGGAGTCAGTTACTCAGAAGAGGACCAAATATGCAGTAGTCAGCCATTCTTAGGAAACAGGCTGTTGTGTGAGTAACGTTTGACATCTGTTCATTCCTAAAGATATCGGTTTAAGATCCCTTTAGTTCAAGGTAAGGTTATGTCTGTCTCAGACAGCTGCAGGCACAGTATGACTCTTGTTTTGTATGCTATGTCTATATTGATATATCATGTCCGTGAGCCCATGGCACATTACAGCGGTGGTTCATACATGCTTACATGTGTTGTGGGTGTGGTCTGTCTGCATCGAAGGAAGTATGGGTATGCGATCCGCACACCTGTTGTTGAGCACGTCGGCTTCCAGTAGGCTCAGAAAGGGAGTAGTGTAGTTGAGGCCAAGATTACAGGTGTACAAGCTGGGATGTGTCCCTGTCCATGACTGAGCTGGTCGTGAAAGAGCTGACAATCAGTTCTTGGCTCATTGAGCCTCATGGAACATGGGCTAAACACAATGTTGATTGCCTTCAGTTTGGGCCTTGGCCCTGTTCTTGATGTTCAGGGCTTAATGGGGACAACGGATCTGGGCCATTTGTCCCAGGGCTCTGATTGGTCTAGGTGTGGGACACTTCTAGTTCTGATGAACCTTGAACACGTACATTTTTGTGTGGCTTGTCCTGGCCCTGACTCATTTTGCATTTTCACACAGGTCTCTGTGCTCTGGCAAAAGGTCAAACTGTTCTTCTTGACCTGGACACAGAAGAATTCCTGGGTGCGGCCCGCTCACCCTCCATTCCAAGCTGTGTCCCTGTCGTTTGACATTCGTGTGTGGTCCAGATGATTTCGAAGCCATGATGTCACCTTGGCACATTGGTGAGAAGTTTGCCTGTGTTGGGACAATCACGACTATAACCCACAAACCAGGACGGATCTCCTTATTGATCGGAGTTCATGGCCTATGATCTGATGTCACTCACTGGTAAGGATTCGAGTTGTCTTGGTGAACATGGCACGGCCTTGGTCACAAATGAGGCTGTGGCGTGGTCAAACAAATTGACATGACGATAAGGCCTGGCTTCAGGCCAGGTCATGGTTCTTGGGGCATCCATTTCCTTTGATCCTTAAGATGGGGTTTCAGCCCTTTAAGACCTGGCTCCTCTGTGGTGGGATTGTGTCCTGGAATGCAGGGAGCAAGGGTGCGGCCCGCACACCCTTGAAGATGATCACTCAGGCTACCTGCGCTTCAGGAGCAGACTGATTTCCTTTGAGGTCTGTTCATGGCCTGGCCCCTAGGTTAGTAGTCAGGTGGTCATCATCAGGATCGGAATCTTGGCAGATATTATAATGTGTCCAGGAGTCAGTTACTCAGAAGAGGACCAAATATGCAGTAGTCAGCCATTCTTAGGAAACAGGCTGTTGTGTGAGTAACGTTTGACATCTGTTCATTCCTAAAGATATCGGTTTAAGATCCCTTTAGTTCAAGGTAAGGTTATGTCTGTCTCAGACAGCTGCAGGCACAGTATGACTCTTGTTTTGTATGCTATGTCTATATTGATATATCATGTCCGTGAGCCCATGGCACATTACAGCGGTGGTTCATACATGCTTACATGTGTTGTGGGTGTGGTCTGTCTGCATCGAAGGAAGTATGGGTATGCGATCCGCACACCTGTTGTTGAGCACGTCGGCTTCCAGTAGGCTCAGAAAGGGAGTAGTGTAGTTGAGGCCAAGATTACAGGTGTACAAGCTGGGATGTGTCCCTGTCCATGACTGAGCTGGTCGTGAAAGAGCTGACAATCAGTTCTTGGCTCATTGAGCCTCATGGAACATGGGCTAAACACAATGTTGATTGCCTTCAGTTTGGGCCTTGGCCCTGTTCTTGATGTTCAGGGCTTAATGGAGACAACGGATCTGGGCCATTTGTCCCAGGGCTCTGATTGGTCTAGGTGTGGGACACTTCTAGTTCTGATGAACCTTGAACACGTACATTTTTGTGTGGCTTGTCCTGGCCCTGACTCATTTTGCATTTTCACACAGGTCTCTGTGCTCTGGCAAAAGGTCAAACTGTTCTTCTTGACCTGGACACAGAAGAATTCCTGGGTGCGGCCCGCTCACCCTCCATTCCAAGCTGTGTCCCTGTCGTTTGACATTCGTGTGTGGTCCAGATGATTTCGAAGCCATGATGTCACCTTGGCACATTGGTGAGAAGTTTGCCTGTGTTGGGACAATCACGACTATAACCCACAAACCAGGACGGATCTCCTTATTGATCGGAGTTCATGGCCTATGATCTGATGTCACTCACCGGTAAGGATTCGAGTTGTCTTGGTGAACATGGCACGGCCTTGGTCACAAATGAGGCTGTGGCGTGGTCAAACAAATTGACATGACGATAAGGCCTGGCTTCAGGCCAGGTCATGGTTCTTGGGGCATCCATTTCCTTTGATCCTTAAGATGGGGTTTCAGCCCTTTAAGACCTGGCTCCTCTGTGGTGGGATTGTGTCCTGGAATGCAGGGAGCAAGGGTGCGGCCCGCACACCCTTGAAGATGATCACTCAGGCTACCTGCGCTTCAGGAGCAGACTGATTTCCTTTGAGGTCTGTTCATGGCCTGGCCCCTAGGTTAGTAGTCAGGTGGTCATCATCAGGATCGGAATCTTGGCAGATATTATAATGTGTCCAGGAGTCAGTTACTCAGAAGAGGACCAAATATGCAGTAGTCAGCCATTCTTAGGAAACAGGCTGTTGTGTGAGTAACGTTTGACATCTGTTCATTCCTAAAGATATCGGTTTAAGATCCCTTTAGTTCAAGGTAAGGTTATGTCTGTCTCAGACAGCTGCAGGCACAGTATGACTCTTGTTTTGTATGCTATGTCTATATTGATATATCATGTCCGTGAGCCCATGGCACATTACAGCGGTGGTTCATACATGCTTACATGTGTTGTGGGTGTGGTCTGTCTGCATCGAAGGAAGTATGGGTATGCGATCCGCACACCTGTTGTTGAGCACGTCGGCTTCCAGTAGGCTCAGAAAGGGAGTAGTGTAGTTGAGGCCAAGATTACAGGTGTACAAGCTGGGATGTGTCCCTGTCCATGACTGAGCTGGTCGTGAAAGAGCTGACAATCAGTTCTTGGCTCATTGAGCCTCATGGAACATGGGCTAAACACAATGTTGATTACCTTCAGTTTGGGCCTTGGCCCTGTTCTTGATGTTCAGGGCTTAATGGGGACAACGGATCTGGGCCATTTGTCCCAGGGCTCTGATTGGTCTAGGTGTGGGACACTTCTAGTTCTGATGAATCTTGAACATGTACATTTTTGTGTGGCTTGTCCTGGCCCTGACTCATTTTGCATTTTCACACAGGTCTCTGTGCTCTGGCAAAAGGTCAAACTGTTCTTCTTGACCTGGACACAGAAGAATTCCTGGGTGCGGCCTGCTCACCCTCCATTCCAAGCTGTGTCCCTGTCGTTTGACATTCGTGTGTGGTCCAGATGATTTCGAAGCCATGATGTCACCTTGGCACATTGGTGAGAAGTTTGCCTGTGTTGGGACAATCACGACTATAACCCACAAACCAGGACGGATCTCCTTATTGATCGGAGTTCATGGCCTATGATCTGATGTCACTCACCGGTAAGGATTCGAGTTGTCTTGGTGAACATGGCACGGCCTTGGTCACAAATGAGGCTGTGGCGTGGTCAAACAAATTGACATGACGATAAGGCCTGGCTTCAGGCCAGGTCATGGTTCTTGGGGCATCCATTTCCTTTGATCCTTAAGATGGGGTTTCAGCCCTTTAAGACCTGGCTCCTCTGTGGTGGGATTGTGTCCTGGAATGCAGGGAGCAAGGGTGCTGCCCGCACACCCTTGAAGATGATCACTCAGGCTACCTGCGCTTCAGGAGCAGACTGATTTCCTTTGAGGTCTGTTCATGGCCTGGCCCCTAGGTTAGTAGTCAGGTGGTCATCATCAGGATCGGAATCTTGGCAGATATTATAATGTGTCCAGGAGTCAGTTACTCAGAAGAGGACCAAATATGCAGTAGTCAGCCATTCTTAGGAAACAGGCTGTTGTGTGAGTAACGTTTGACATCTGTTCATTCCTAAAGATATCGGTTTAAGATCCCTTTAGTTCAAGGTAAGGTTATGTCTGTCTCAGACAGCTGCAGGCACAGTATGACTCTTGTTTTGTATGCTATGTCTATATTGATATATCATGTCCGTGAGCCCATGGCACATTACAGCGGTGGTTCATACATGCTTACATGTGTTGTGGGTGTGGTCTGTCTGCATCGAAGGAAGTATGGGTATGCGATCCGCACACCTGTTGTTGAGCACGTCGGCTTCCAGTAGGCTCAGAAAGGGAGTAGTGTAGTTGAGGCCAAGATTACAGGTGTACAAGCTGGGATGTGTCCCTGTCCATGACTGAGCTGGTCGTGAAAGAGCTGACAATCAGTTCTTGGCTCATTGAGCCTCATGGAACATGGGCTAAACACAATGTTGATTGCCTTCAGTTTGGGCCTTGGCCCTGTTCTTGATGTTCAGGGCTTAATGGGGACAACGGATCTGGGCCATTTGTCCCAGGGCTCTGATTGGTCTAGGTGTGGGACACTTCTAGTTCTGATGAACCTTGAACACGTACATTTTTGTGTGGCTTGTCCTGGCCCTGACTCATTTTGCATTTTCACACAGGTCTCTGTGCTCTGGCAAAAGGTCAAACTGTTCTTCTTGACCTGGACACAGAAGAATTCCTGGGTGCGGCCCGCTCACCCTCCATTCCAAGCTGTGTCCCTGTCGTTTGACATTCGTGTGTGGTCCAGATGATTTCGAAGCCATGATGTCACCTTGGCACATTGGTGAGAAGTTTGCCTGTGTTGGGACAATGACGACTATAACCCACAAACCAGGACGGATCTCCTTATTGATCGGAGTTCATGGCCTATGATCTGATGTCACTCACCGGTAAGGATTCGAGTTGTCTTGGTGAACATGGCACGGCCTTGGTCACAAATGAGGCTGTGGCGTGGTCAAACAAATTGACATGACGATAAGGCCTGGCTTCAGGCCAGGTCATGGTTCTTGGGGCATCCATTTCCTTTGATCCTTAAGATGGGGTTTCAGCCCTTTAAGACCTGGCTCCTCTGTGGTGGGATTGTGTCCTGGAATGCAGGGAGCAAGGGTGCGGCCCGCACACCCTTGAAGATGATCACTCAGGCTACCTGCGCTTCAGGAGCAGACTGATTTCCTTTGAGGTCTGTTCATGGCCTGGCCCCTAGGTTAGTAGTCAGGTGGTCATCATCAGGATCGGAATCTTGGCAGATATTATAATGTGTCCAGGAGTCAGTTACTCAGAAGAGGACCAAATATGCAGTAGTCAGCCATTCTTAGGAAACAGGCTGTTGTGTGAGTAACGTTTGACATCTGTTCATTCCTAAAGATATCGGTTTAAGATCCCTTTAGTTCAAGGTAAGGTTATGTCTGTCTCAGACAGCTGCAGGCACAGTATGACTCTTGTTTTGTATGCTATGTCTATATTGATATATCATGTCCGTGAGCCCATGGCACATTACAGCGGTGGTTCATACATGCTTACATGTGTTGTGGGTGTGGTCTGTCTGCATCGAAGGAAGTATGGGTATGCGATCCGCACACCTGTTGTTGAGCACGTCGGCTTCCAGTAGGCTCAGAAAGGGAGTAGTGTAGTTGAGGCCAAGATTACAGGTGTAGAAGCTGGGATGTGTCCCTGTCCATGACTGAGCTGGTCGTGAAAGAGCTGACAATCAGTTCTTGGCTCATTGAGCCTCATGGAACATGGGCTAAACACAATGTTGATTGCCTTCAGTTTGGGCCTTGGCCCTGTTCTTGATGTTCAGGGCTTAATGGGGACAACGGATCTGGGCCATTTGTCCCAGGGCTCTGATTGGTCTAGGTGTGGGACACTTCTAGTTCTGATGAACCTTGAACACGTACATTTTTGTGTGGCTTGTCCTGGCCCTGACTCATTTTGCATTTTCACACAGGTCTCTGTGCTCTGGCAAAAGGTCAAACTGTTCTTCTTGACCTGGACACAGAAGAATTCCTGGGTGCGGCCCGCTCACCCTCCATTCCAAGCTGTGTCCCTGTCGTTTGACATTCGTGTGTGGTCCAGATGATTTCGAAGCCATGATGTCACCTTGGCACATTGGTGAGAAGTTTGCCTGTGTTGGGACAATCACGACTATAACCCACAAACCAGGACGGATCTCCTTATTGATCGGAGTTCATGGCCTATATTCTGATGTCACTCACTGGTAAGGATTCGAGTTGTCTTGGTGAACATGGCACGGCCTTGGTCACAAATGAGGCTGTGGCGTGGTCAAACAAATTGACATGACGATAAGGCCTGGCTTCAGGCCAGGTCATGGTTCTTGGGGCATCCATTTCCTTTGATCCTTAAGATGGGGTTTCAGCCCTTTAAGACCTGGCTCCTCTGTGGTGGGATTGTGTCCTGGAATGCAGGGAGCAAGGGTGCGGCCCGCACACCCTTGAAGATGATCACTCAGGCTACCTGCGCTTCAGGAGCAGACTGATTTCCTTTGAGGTCTGTTCATGGCCTGGCCCCTAGGTTAGTAGTCAGGTGGTCATCATCAGGATCGGAATCTTGGCAGATATTATAATGTGTCCAGGAGTCAGTTACTCAGAAGAGGACCAAATATGCAGTAGTCAGCCATTCTTAGGAAACAGGCTGTTGTGTGAGTAACGTTTGACATCTGTTCATTCCTAAAGATATCGGTTTAAGATCCCTTTAGTTCAAGGTAAGGTTATGTCTGTCTCAGACAGCTGCAGGCACAGTATGACTCTTGTTTTGTATGCTATGTCTATATTGATATATCATGTCCGTGAGCCCATGGCACATTACAGCGGTGGTTCATACATGCTTACATGTGTTGTGGGTGTGGTCTGTCTGCATCGAAGGAAGTATGGGTATGCGATCCGCACACCTGTTGTTGAGCACGTCGGCTTCCAGTAGGCTCAGAAAGGGAGTAGTGTAGTTGAGGCCAAGATTACAGGTGTACAAGCTGGGATGTGTCCCTGTCCATGACTGAGCTGGTCGTGAAAGAGCTGACAATCAGTTCTTGGCTCATTGAGCCTCATGGAACATGGGCTAAACACAATGTTGATTGCCTTCAGTTTGGGCCTTGGCCCTGTTCTTGATGTTCAGGGCTTAATGGGGACAACGGATCTGGGCCATTTGTCCCAGGGCTCTGATTGGTCTAGGTGTGGGACACTTCTAGTTCTGATGAACCTTGAACACGTACATTTTTGTGTGGCTTGTCCTGGCCCTGACTCATTTTGCATTTTCACACAGGTCTCTGTGCTCTGGCAAAAGGTCAAACTGTTCTTCTTGACCTGGACACAGAAGAATTCCTGGGTGCGGCCCGCTCACCCTCCATTCCAAGCTGTGTCCCTGTCGTTTGACATTCGTGTGTGGTCCAGATGATTTCGAAGCCATGATGTCACCTTGGCACATTGGTGAGAAGTTTGCCTGTGTTGGGACAATCACGACTATAACCCACAAACCAGGACGGATCTCCTTATTGATCGGAGTTCATGGCCTATGATCTGATGTCACTCACTGGTAAGGATTCGAGTTGTCTTGGTGAACATGGCACGGCCTTGGTCACAAATGAGGCTGTGGCGTGGTCAAACAAATTGACATGACGATAAGGCCTGGCTTCAGGCCAGGTCATGGTTCTTGGGGCATCCATTTCCTTTGATCCTTAAGATGGGGTTTCAGCCCTTTAAGACCTGGCTCCTCTGTGGTGGGATTGTGTCCTGGAATGCAGGGAGCAAGGGTGCGGCCCGCACACCCTTGAAGATGATCACTCAGGCTACCTGCGCTTCAGGAGCAGACTGATTTCCTTTGAGGTCTGTTCATGGCCTGGCCCCTAGGTTAGTAGTCAGGTGGTCATCATCAGGATCGGAATCTTGGCAGATATTATAATGTGTCCAGGAGTCAGTTACTCAGAAGAGGACCAAATATGCAGTAGTCAGCCATTCTTAGGAAACAGGCTGTTGTGTGAGTAACGTTTGACATCTGTTCATTCCTAAAGATATCGGTTTAAGATCCCTTTAGTTCAAGGTAAGGTTATGTCTGTCTCAGACAGCTGCAGGCACAGTATGACTCTTGTTTTGTATGCTATGTCTATATTGATATATCATGTCCGTGAGCCCATGGCACATTACAGCGGTGGTTCATACATGCTTACATGTGTTGTGGGTGTGGTCTGTCTGCATCGAAGGAAGTATGGGTATGCGATCCGCACACCTGTTGTTGAGCACGTCGGCTTCCAGTAGGCTCAGAAAGGGAGTAGTGTAGTTGAGGCCAAGATTACAGGTGTACAAGCTGGGATGTGTCCCTGTCCATGACTGAGCTGGTCGTGAAAGAGCTGACAATCAGTTCTTGGCTCATTGAGCCTCATGGAACATGGGCTAAACACAATGTTGATTGCCTTCAGTTTGGGCCTTGGCCCTGTTCTTGATGTTCAGGGCTTAATGGGGACAACGGATCTGGGCCATTTGTCCCAGGGCTCTGATTGGTCTAGGTGTGGGACACTTCTAGTTCTGATGAACCTTGAACACGTACATTTTTGTGTGGCTTGTCCTGGCCCTGACTCATTTTGCATTTTCACACAGGTCTCTGTGCTCTGGCAAAAGGTCAAACTGTTCTTCTTGACCTGGACACAGAAGAATTCCTGGGTGCGGCCCGCTCACCCTCCATTCCAAGCTGTGTCCCTGTCGTTTGACATTCGTGTGTGGTCCAGATGATTTCGAAGCCATGATGTCACCTTGGCACATTGGTGAGAAGTTTGCCTGTGTTGGGACAATCACGACTATAACCCACAAACCAGGACGGATCTCCTTATTGATCGGAGTTCATGGCCTATGATCTGATGTCACTCACTGGTAAGGATTCGAGTTGTCTTGGTGAACATGGCACGGCCTTGGTCACAAATGAGGCTGTGGCGTGGTCAAACAAATTGACATGACGATAAGGCCTGGCTTCAGGCCAGGTCATGGTTCTTGGGGCATCCATTTCCTTTGATCCTTAAGATGGGGTTTCAGCCCTTTAAGACCTGGCTCCTCTGTGGTGGGATTGTGTCCTGGAATGCAGGGAGCAAGGGTGCGGCCCGCACACCCTTGAAGATGATCACTCAGGCTACCTGCGCTTCAGGAGCAGACTGATTTCCTTTGAGGTCTGTTCATGGCCTGGCCCCTAGGTTAGTAGTCAGGTGGTCATCATCAGGATCGGAATCTTGGCAGATATTATAATGTGTCCAGGAGTCAGTTACTCAGAAGAGGACCAAATATGCAGTAGTCAGCCATTCTTAGGAAACAGGCTGTTGTGTGAGTAACGTTTGACATCTGTTCATTCCTAAAGATATCGGTTTAAGATCCCTTTAGTTCAAGGTAAGGTTATGTCTGTCTCAGACAGCTGCAGGCACAGTATGACTCTTGTTTTGTATGCTATGTCTATATTGATATATCATGTCCGTGAGCCCATGGCACATTACAGCGGTGGTTCATACATGCTTACATGTGTTGTGGGTGTGGTCTGTCTGCATCGAAGGAAGTATGGGTATGCGATCCGCACACCTGTTGTTGAGCACGTCGGCTTCCAGTAGGCTCAGAAAGGGAGTAGTGTAGTTGAGGCCAAGATTACAGGTGTACAAGCTGGGATGTGTCCCTGTCCATGACTGAGCTGGTCGTGAAAGAGCTGACAATCAGTTCTTGGCTCATTGAGCCTCATGGAACATGGGCTAAACACAATGTTGATTGCCTTCAGTTTGGGCCTTGGCCCTGTTCTTGATGTTCAGGGCTTAATGGGGACAACGGATCTGGGCCATTTGTCCCAGGGCTCTGATTGGTCTAGGTGTGGGACACTTCTAGTTCTGATGAACCTTGAACACGTACATTTTTGTGTGGCTTGTCCTGGCCCTGACTCATTTTGCATTTTCACACAGGTCTCTGTGCTCTGGCAAAAGGTCAAACTGTTCTTCTTGACCTGGACACAGAAGAATTCCTGGGTGCGGCCCGCTCACCCTCCATTCCAAGCTGTGTCCCTGTCGTTTGACATTCGTGTGTGGTCCAGATGATTTCGAAGCCATGATGTCACCTTGGCACATTGGTGAGAAGTTTGCCTGTGTTGGGACAATCACGACTATAACCCACAAACCAGGACGGATCTCCTTATTGATCGGAGTTCATGGCCTATGATCTGATGTCACTCACTGGTAAGGATTCGAGTTGTCTTGGTGAACATGGCACGGCCTTGGTCACAAATGAGGCTGTGGCGTGGTCAAACAAATTGACATGACGATAAGGCCTGGCTTCAGACCAGGTCATGGTTCTTGGGGCATCCATTTCCTTTGATCCTTAAGATGGGGTTTCAGCCCTTTAAGACCTGGCTCCTCTGTGGTGGGATTGTGTCCTGGAATGCAGGGAGCAAGGGTGCGGCCCGCACACCCTTGAAGATGATCACTCAGGCTACCTGCGCTTCAGGAGCAGACTGATTTCCTTTGAGGTCTGTTCATGGCCTGGCCCCTAGGTTAGTAGTCAGGTGGTCATCATCAGGATCGGAATCTTGGCAGATATTATAATGTGTCCAGGAGTCAGTTACTCAGAAGAGGACCAAATATGCAGTAGTCAGCCATTCTTAGGAAACAGGCTGTTGTGTGAGTAACGTTTGACATCTGTTCATTCCTAAAGATATCGGTTTAAGATCCCTTTAGTTCAAGGTAAGGTTATGTCTGTCTCAGACAGCTGCAGGCACAGTATGACTCTTGTTTTGTATGCTATGTCTATATTGATATATCATGTCCGTGAGCCCATGGCACATTACAGCGGTGGTTCATACATGCTTACATGTGTTGTGGGTGTGGTCTGTCTGCATCGAAGGAAGTATGGGTATGCGATCCGCACACCTGTTGTTGAGCACGTCGGCTTCCAGTAGGCTCAGAAAGGGAGTAGTGTAGTTGAGGCCAAGATTACAGGTGTAGAAGCTGGGATGTGTCCCTGTCCATGACTGAGCTGGTCGTGAAAGAGCTGACAATCAGTTCTTGGCTCATTGAGCCTCATGGAACATGGGCTAAACACAATGTTGATTGCCTTCAGTTTGGGCCTTGGCCCTGTTCTTGATGTTCAGGGCTTAATGGGGACAACGGATCTGGGCCATTTGTCCCAGGGCTCTGATTGGTCTAGGTGTGGGACACTTCTAGTTCTGATGAACCTTGAACACGTACATTTTTGTGTGGCTTGTCCTGGCCCTGACTCATTTTGCATTTTCACACAGGTCTCTGTGCTCTGGCAAAAGGTCAAACTGTTCTTCTTGACCTGGACACAGAAGAATTCCTGGGTGCGGCCCGCTCACCCTCCATTCCAAGCTGTGTCCCTGTCGTTTGACATTCGTGTGTGGTCCAGATGATTTCGAAGCCATGATGTCACCTTGGCACATTGGTGAGAAGTTTGCCTGTGTTGGGACAATCACGACTATAACCCACAAACCAGGACGGATCTCCTTATTGATCGGAGTTCATGGCCTGTGATCTGATGTCACTCACTGGTAAGGATTCGAGTTGTCTTGGTGAACATGGCACGGCCTAGGTCACAAATGAGGCTGTGGCGTGGTCAAACAAATTGACATGACGATAAGGCCTGGCTTCAGACCAGGTCATGGTTCTTGGGGCATCCATTTCCTTTGATCCTTAAGATGGGGTTTCAGCCCTTTAAGACCTGGCTCCTCTGTGGTGGGATTGTGTCCTGGAATGCAGGGAGCAAGGGTGCGGCCCGCACACCCTTGAAGATGATCACTCAGGCTACCTGCGCTTCAGGAGCAGACTGATTTCCTTTGAGGTCTGTTCATGGCCTGGCCCCTAGGTTAGTAGTCAGGTGGTCATCATCAGGATCGGAATCTTGGCAGATATTATAATGTGTCCAGGAGTCAGTTACTCAGAAGAGGACCAAATATGCAGTAGTCAGCCATTCTTAGGAAACAGGCTGTTGTGTGAGTAACGTTTGACATCTGTTCATTCCTAAAGATATCGGTTTAAGATCCCTTTAGTTCAAGGTAAGGTTATGTCTGTCTCAGACAGCTGCAGGCACAGTATGACTCTTGTTTTGTATGCTATGTCTATATTGATATATCATGTCCGTGAGCCCATGGCACATTACAGCGGTGGTTCATACATGCTTACATGTGTTGTGGGTGTGGTCTGTCTGCATCGAAGGAAGTATGGGTATGCGATCCGCACACCTGTTGTTGAGCACGTCGGCTTCCAGTAGGCTCAGAAAGGGAGTAGTGTAGTTGAGGCCAAGATTACAGGTGTACAAGCTGGGATGTGTCCCTGTCCATGACTGAGCTGGTCGTGAAAGAGCTGACAATCAGTTCTTGGCTCATTGAGCCTCATGGAACATGGGCTAAACACAATGTTGATTGCCTTCAGTTTGGGCCTTGGCCCTGTTCTTGATGTTCAGGGCTTAATGGGGACAACGGATCTGGGCCATTTGTCCCAGGGCTCTGATTGGTCTAGGTGTGGGACACTTCTAGTTCTGATGAACCTTGAACACGTACATTTTTGTGTGGCTTGTCCTGGCCCTGACTCATTTTGCATTTTCACACAGGTCTCTGTGCTCTGGCAAAAGGTCAAACTGTTCTTCTTGACCTGGACACAGAAGAATTCCTGGGTGCGGCCCGCTCACCCTCCATTCCAAGCTGTGTCCCTGTCGTTTGACATTCGTGTGTGGTCCAGATGATTTCGAAGCCATGATGTCACCTTGGCACATTGGTGAGAAGTTTGCCTGTGTTGGGACAATCACGACTATAACCCACAAACCAGGACGGATCTCCTTATTGATCGGAGTTCATGGCCTATATTCTGATGTCACTCACTGGTAAGGATTCGAGTTGTCTTGGTGAACATGGCACGGCCTTGGTCACAAATGAGGCTGTGGCGTGGTCAAACAAATTGACATGACGATAAGGCCTGGCTTCAGGCCAGGTCATGGTTCTTGGGGCATCCATTTCCTTTGATCCTTAAGATGGGGTTTCAGCCCTTTAAGACCTGGCTCCTCTGTGGTGGGATTGTGTCCTGGAATGCAGGGAGCAAGGGTGCGGCCCGCACACCCTTGAAGATGATCACTCAGGCTACCTGCGCTTCAGGAGCAGACTGATTTCCTTTGAGGTCTGTTCATGGCCTGGCCCCTAGGTTAGTAGTCAGGTGGTCATCATCAGGATCGGAATCTTGGCAGATATTATAATGTGTCCAGGAGTCAGTTACTCAGAAGAGGACCAAATATGCAGTAGTCAGCCATTCTTAGGAAACAGGCTGTTGTGTGAGTAACGTTTGACATCTGTTCATTCCTAAAGATATCGGTTTAAGATCCCTTTAGTTCAAGGTAAGGTTATGTCTGTCTCAGACAGCTGCAGGCACAGTATGACTCTTGTTTTGTATGCTATGTCTATATTGATATATCATGTCCGTGAGCCCATGGCACATTACAGCGGTGGTTCATACATGCTTACATGTGTTGTGGGTGTGGTCTGTCTGCATCGAAGGAAGTATGGGTATGCGATCCGCACACCTGTTGTTGAGCACGTCGGCTTCCAGTAGGCTCAGAAAGGGAGTAGTGTAGTTGAGGCCAAGATTACAGGTGTACAAGCTGGGATGTGTCCCTGTCCATGACTGAGCTGGTCGTGAAAGAGCTGACAATCAGTTCTTGGCTCATTGAGCCTCATGGAACATGGGCTAAACACAATGTTGATTGCCTTCAGTTTGGGCCTTGGCCCTGTTCTTGATGTTCAGGGCTTAATGGGGACAACGGATCTGGGCCATTTGTCCCAGGGCTCTGATTGGTCTAGGTGTGGGACACTTCTAGTTCTGATGAACCTTGAACACGTACATTTTTGTGTGGCTTGTCCTGGCCCTGACTCATTTTGCATTTTCACACAGGTCTCTGTGCTCTGGCAAAAGGTCAAACTGTTCTTCTTGACCTGGACACAGAAGAATTCCTGGGTGCGGCCCGCTCACCCTCCATTCCAAGCTGTGTCCCTGTCGTTTGACATTCGTGTGTGGTCCAGATGATTTCGAAGCCATGATGTCACCTTGGCACATTGGTGAGAAGTTTGCCTGTGTTGGGACAATCACGACTATAACCCACAAACCAGGACGGATCTCCTTATTGATCGGAGTTCATGGCCTATGATCTGATGTCACTCACTGGTAAGGATTCGAGTTGTCTTGGTGAACATGGCACGGCCTTGGTCACAAATGAGGCTGTGGCGTGGTCAAACAAATTGACATGACGATAAGGCCTGGCTTCAGGCCAGGTCATGGTTCTTGGGGCATCCATTTCCTTTGATCCTTAAGATGGGGTTTCAGCCCTTTAAGACCTGGCTCCTCTGTGGTGGGATTGTGTCCTGGAATGCAGGGAGCAAGGGTGCGGCCCGCACACCCTTGAAGATGATCACTCAGGCTACCTGCGCTTCAGGAGCAGACTGATTTCCTTTGAGGTCTGTTCATGGCCTGGCCCCTAGGTTAGTAGTCAGGTGGTCATCATCAGGATCGGAATCTTGGCAGATATTATAATGTGTCCAGGAGTCAGTTACTCAGAAGAGGACCAAATATGCAGTAGTCAGCCATTCTTAGGAAACAGGCTGTTGTGTGAGTAACGTTTGACATCTGTTCATTCCTAAAGATATCGGTTTAAGATCCCTTTAGTTCAAGGTAAGGTTATGTCTGTCTCAGACAGCTGCAGGCACAGTATGACTCTTGTTTTGTATGCTATGTCTATATTGATATATCATGTCCGTGAGCCCATGGCACATTACAGCGGTGGTTCATACATGCTTACATGTGTTGTGGGTGTGGTCTGTCTGCATCGAAGGAAGTATGGGTATGCGATCCGCACACCTGTTGTTGAGCACGTCGGCTTCCAGTAGGCTCAGAAAGGGAGTAGTGTAGTTGAGGCCAAGATTACAGGTGTACAAGCTGGGATGTGTCCCTGTCCATGACTGAGCTGGTCGTGAAAGAGCTGACAATCAGTTCTTGGCTCATTGAGCCTCATGGAACATGGGCTAAACACAATGTTGATTGCCTTCAGTTTGGGCCTTGGCCCTGTTCTTGATGTTCAGGGCTTAATGGGGACAACGGATCTGGGCCATTTGTCCCAGGGCTCTGATTGGTCTAGGTGTGGGACACTTCTAGTTCTGATGAACCTTGAACACGTACATTTTTGTGTGGCTTGTCCTGGCCCTGACTCATTTTGCATTTTCACACAGGTCTCTGTGCTCTGGCAAAAGGTCAAACTGTTCTTCTTGACCTGGACACAGAAGAATTCCTGGGTGCGGCCCGCTCACCCTCCATTCCAAGCTGTGTCCCTGTCGTTTGACATTCGTGTGTGGTCCAGATGATTTCGAAGCCATGATGTCACCTTGGCACATTGGTGAGAAGTTTGCCTGTGTTGGGACAATCACGACTATAACCCACAAACCAGGACGGATCTCCTTATTGATCGGAGTTCATGGCCTATGATCTGATGTCACTCACTGGTAAGGATTCGAGTTGTCTTGGTGAACATGGCACGGCCTTGGTCACAAATGAGGCTGTGGCGTGGTCAAACAAATTGACATGACGATAAGGCCTGGCTTCAGACCAGGTCATGGTTCTTGGGGCATCCATTTCCTTTGATCCTTAAGATGGGGTTTCAGCCCTTTAAGACCTGGCTCCTCTGTGGTGGGATTGTGTCCTGGAATGCAGGGAGCAAGGGTGCGGCCCGCACACCCTTGAAGATGATCACTCAGGCTACCTGCGCTTCAGGAGCAGACTGATTTCCTTTGAGGTCTGTTCATGGCCTGGCCCCTAGGTTAGTAGTCAGGTGGTCATCATCAGGATCGGAATCTTGGCAGATATTATAATGTGTCCAGGAGTCAGTTACTCAGAAGAGGACCAAATATGCAGTAGTCAGCCATTCTTAGGAAACAGGCTGTTGTGTGAGTAACGTTTGACATCTGTTCATTCCTAAAGATATCGGTTTAAGATCCCTTTAGTTCAAGGTAAGGTTATGTCTGTCTCAGACAGCTGCAGGCACAGTATGACTCTTGTTTTGTATGCTATGTCTATATTGATATATCATGTCCGTGAGCCCATGGCACATTACAGCGGTGGTTCATACATGCTTACATGTGTTGTGGGTGTGGTCTGTCTGCATCGAAGGAAGTATGGGTATGCGATCCGCACACCTGTTGTTGAGCACGTCGGCTTCCAGTAGGCTCAGAAAGGGAGTAGTGTAGTTGAGGCCAAGATTACAGGTGTACAAGCTGGGATGTGTCCCTGTCCATGACTGAGCTGGTCGTGAAAGAGCTGACAATCAGTTCTTGGCTCATTGAGCCTCATGGAACATGGGCTAAACACAATGTTGATTGCCTTCAGTTTGGGCCTTGGCCCTGTTCTTGATGTTCAGGGCTTAATGGGGACAACGGATCTGGGCCATTTGTCCCAGGGCTCTGATTGGTCTAGGTGTGGGACACTTCTAGTTCTGATGAACCTTGAACACGTACATTTTTGTGTGGCTTGTCCTGGCCCTGACTCATTTTGCATTTTCACACAGGTCTCTGTGCTCTGGCAAAAGGTCAAACTGTTCTTCTTGACCTGGACACAGAAGAATTCCTGGGTGCGGCCCGCTCACCCTCCATTCCAAGCTGTGTCCCTGTCGTTTGACATTCGTGTGTGGTCCAGATGATTTCGAAGCCATGATGTCACCTTGGCACATTGGTGAGAAGTTTGCCTGTGTTGGGACAATCACGACTATAACCCACAAACCAGGACGGATCTCCTTATTGATCGGAGTTCATGGCCTGTGATCTGATGTCACTCACTGGTAAGGATTCGAGTTGTCTTGGTGAACATGGCACGGCCTTGGTCACAAATGAGGCTGTGGCGTGGTCAAACAAATTGACATGACGATAAGGCCTGGCTTCAGACCAGGTCATGGTTCTTGGGGCATCCATTTCCTTTGATCCTTAAGATGGGGTTTCAGCCCTTTAAGACCTGGCTCCTCTGTGGTGGGATTGTGTCCTGGAATGCAGGGAGCAAGGGTGCGGCCCGCACACCCTTGAAGATGATCACTCAGGCTACCTGCGCTTCAGGAGCAGACTGATTTCCTTTGAGGTCTGTTCATGGCCTGGCCCCTAGGTTAGTAGTCAGGTGGTCATCATCAGGATCGGAATCTTGGCAGATATTATAATGTGTCCAGGAGTCAGTTACTCAGAAGAGGACCAAATATGCAGTAGTCAGCCATTCTTAGGAAACAGGCTGTTGTGTGAGTAACGTTTGACATCTGTTCATTCCTAAAGATATCGGTTTAAGATCCCTTTAGTTCAAGGTAAGGTTATGTCTGTCTCAGACAGCTGCAGGCACAGTATGACTCTTGTTTTGTATGCTATGTCTATATTGATATATCGTGTCCGTGAGCCCATGGCACATTACAGCGGTGGTTCATACATGCTTACATGTGTTGTGGGTGTGGTCTGTCTGCATCGAAGGAAGTATGGGTATGCGATCCGCACACCTGTTGTTGAGCACGTCGGCTTCCAGTAGGCTCAGAAAGGGAGTAGTGTAGTTGAGGCCAAGATTACAGGTGTACAAGCTGGGATGTGTCCCTGTCCATGACTGAGCTGGTCGTGAAAGAGCTGACAATCAGTTCTTGGCTCATTGAGCCTCATGGAACATGGGCTAAACACAATGTTGGTTGCCTTCAGTTTGGGCCTTGGCCCTGTTCTTGATGTTCAGGGCTTAATGGGGACAACGGATCTGGGCCATTTGTCCCAGGGCTCTGATTGGTCTAGGTGTGGGACACTTCTAGTTCTGATGAACCTTGAACACGTACATTTTTGTGTGGCTTGTCCTGGCCCTGACTCATTTTGCATTTTCACACAGGTCTCTGTGCTCTGGCAAAAGGTCAAACTGTTCTTCTTGACCTGGACACAGAAGAATTCCTGGGTGCGGCCCGCTCACCCTCCATTCCAAGCTGTGTCCCTGTCGTTTGACATTCGTGTGTGGTCCAGATGATTTCGAAGCCATGATGTCACCTTGGCACATTGGTGAGAAGTTTGCCTGTGTTGGGACAATCACGACTATAACCCACAAACCAGGACGGATCTCCTTATTGATCGGAGTTCATGGCCTGTGATCTGATGTCACTCACTGGTAAGGATTCGAGTTGTCTTGGTGAACATGGCACGGCCTTGGTCACAAATGAGGCTGTGGCGTGGTCAAACAAATTGACATGACGATAAGGCCTGGCTTCAGGCCAGGTCATGGTTCTTGGGGCATCCATTTCCTTTGATCCTTAAGATGGGGTTTCAGCCCTTTAAGAACTGGCTCCTCTGTGGTGGGATTGTGTCCTGGAATGCAGGGAGCAAGGGTGCGGCCCGCACACCCTTGAAGATGATCACTCAGGCTACCTGCGCTTCAGGAGCAGACTGATTTCCTTTGAGGTCTGTTCAGGGCCTGGCCCCTAGGTTAGTAGTCAGGTGGTCATCATCAGGATCGGAATCTTGGCAGATATTATAATGTGTCCAGGAGTCAGTTACTCAGAAGAGGACCAAATATGCAGTAGTCAGCCATTCTTAGGAAACAGGCTGTTGTGTGGGTAACGTTTGACATCTGTTCATTCCTAAAGATATCGGTTTAAGATCCCTTTAGTTCAAGGTAAGGTTATGTCTGTCTCAGACAGCTGCAGGCACAGTATGACTCTTGTTTTGTATGCTATGTCTATATTGATATATCATGTCCGTGAGCCCATGGCACATTACAGCGGTGGTTCATACATGCTTACATGTGTTGTGGGTGTGGTCTGTCTGCATCGAAGGAAGTATGGGTATGCGATCCGCACACCTGTTGTTGAGCACGTCGGCTTCCAGTAGGCTCAGAAAGGGAGTAGTGTAGTTGAGGCCAAGATTACAGGTGTACAAGCTGGGATGTGTCCCTGTCCATGACTGAGCTGGTCGTGAAAGAGCTGACAATCAGTTCTTGGCTCATTGAGCCTCATGGAACATGGGCTAAACACAATGTTGATTGCCTTCAGTTTGGGCCTTGGCCCTGTTCTTGATGTTCAGGGCTTAATGGGGACAACGGATCTGGGCCATTTGTCCCAGGGCTCTGATTGGTCTAGGTGTGGGACACTTCTAGTTCTGATGAACCTTGAACACGTACATTTTTGTGTGGCTTGTCCTGGCCCTGACTCATTTTGCATTTTCACACAGGTCTCTGTGCTCTGGCAAAAGGTCAAACTGTTCTTCTTGACCTGGACACAGAAGAATTCCTGGGTGCGGCCCGCTCACCCTCCATTCCAAGCTGTGTCCCTGTCGTTTGACATTCGTGTGTGGTCCAGATGATTTCGAAGCCATGATGTCACCTTGGCACATTGGTGAGAAGTTTGCCTGTGTTGGGACAATCACGACTATAACCCACAAACCAGGACGGATCTCCTTATTGATCGGAGTTCATGGCCTGTGATCTGATGTCACTCACTGGTAAGGATTCGAGTTGTCTTGGTGAACATGGCACGGCCTTGGTCACAAATGAGGCTGTGGCGTGGTCAAACAAATTGACATGACGATAAGGCCTGGCTTCAGACCAGGTCATGGTTCTTGGGGCATCCATTTCCTTTGATCCTTAAGATGGGGTTTCAGCCCTTTAAGACCTGGCTCCTCTGTGGTGGGATTGTGTCCTGGAATGCAGGGAGCAAGGGTGCGGCCCGCACACCCTTGAAGATGATCACTCAGGCTACCTGCGCTTCAGGAGCAGACTGATTTCCTTTGAGGTCTGTTCATGGCCTGGCCCCTAGGTTAGTAGTCAGGTGGTCATCATCAGGATCGGAATCTTGGCAGATATTATAATGTGTCCAGGAGTCAGTTACTCAGAAGAGGACCAAATATGCAGTAGTCAGCCATTCTTAGGAAACAGGCTGTTGTGTGAGTAACGTTTGACATCTGTTCATTCCTAAAGATATCGGTTTAAGATCCCTTTAGTTCAAGGTAAGGTTATGTCTGTCTCAGACAGCTGCAGGCACAGTATGACTCTTGTTTTGTATGCTATGTCTATATTGATATATCATGTCCGTGAGCCCATGGCACATTACAGCGGTGGTTCATACATGCTTACATGTGTTGTGGGTGTGGTCTGTCTGCATCGAAGGAAGTATGGGTATGCGATCCGCACACCTGTTGTTGAGCACGTCGGCTTCCAGTAGGCTCAGAAAGGGAGTAGTGTAGTTGAGGCCAAGATTACAGGTGTACAAGCTGGGATGTGTCCCTGTCCATGACTGAGCTGGTCGTGAAAGAGCTGACAATCAGTTCTTGGCTCATTGAGCCTCATGGAACATGGGCTAAACACAATGTTGATTGCCTTCAGTTTGGGCCTTGGCCCTGTTCTTGATGTTCAGGGCTTAATGGGGACAACGGATCTGGGCCATTTGTCCCAGGGCTCTGATTGGTCTAGGTGTGGGACACTTCTAGTTCTGATGAACCTTGAACACGTACATTTTTGTGTGGCTTGTCCTGGCCCTGACTCATTTTGCATTTTCACACAGGTCTCTGTGCTCTGGCAAAAGGTCAAACTGTTCTTCTTGACCTGGACACAGAAGAATTCCTGGGTGCGGCCCGCTCACCCTCCATTCCAAGCTGTGTCCCTGTCGTTTGACATTCGTGTGTGGTCCAGATGATTTCGAAGCCATGATGTCACCTTGGCACATTGGTGAGAAGTTTGCCTGTGTTGGGACAATCACGACTATAACCCACAAACCAGGACGGATCTCCTTATTGATCGGAGTTCATGGCCTGTGATCTGATGTCACTCACTGGTAAGGATTCGAGTTGTCTTGGTGAACATGGCACGGCCTAGGTCACAAATGAGGCTGTGGCGTGGTCAAACAAATTGACATGACGATAAGGCCTGGCTTCAGACCAGGTCATGGTTCTTGGGGCATCCATTTCCTTTGATCCTTAAGATGGGGTTTCAGCCCTTTAAGACCTGGCTCCTCTGTGGTGGGATTGTGTCCTGGAATGCAGGGAGCAAGGGTGCGGCCCGCACACCCTTGAAGATGATCACTCAGGCTACCTGCGCTTCAGGAGCAGACTGATTTCCTTTGAGGTCTGTTCATGGCCTGGCCCCTAGGTTAGTAGTCAGGTGGTCATCATCAGGATCGGAATCTTGGCAGATATTATAATGTGTCCAGGAGTCAGTTACTCAGAAGAGGACCAAATATGCAGTAGTCAGCCATTCTTAGGAAACAGGCTGTTGTGTGAGTAACGTTTGACATCTGTTCATTCCTAAAGATATCGGTTTAAGATCCCTTTAGTTCAAGGTAAGGTTATGTCTGTCTCAGACAGCTGCAGGCACAGTATGACTCTTGTTTTGTATGCTATGTCTATATTGATATATCATGTCCGTGAGCCCATGGCACATTACAGCGGTGGTTCATACATGCTTACATGTGTTGTGGGTGTGGTCTGTCTGCATCGAAGGAAGTATGGGTATGCGATCCGCACACCTGTTGTTGAGCACGTCGGCTTCCAGTAGGCTCAGAAAGGGAGTAGTGTAGTTGAGGCCAAGATTACAGGTGTACAAGCTGGGATGTGTCCCTGTCCATGACTGAGCTGGTCGTGAAAGAGCTGACAATCAGTTCTTGGCTCATTGAGCCTCATGGAACATGGGCTAAACACAATGTTGATTGCCTTCAGTTTGGGCCTTGGCCCTGTTCTTGATGTTCAGGGCTTAATGGGGACAACGGATCTGGGCCATTTGTCCCAGGGCTCTGATTGGTCTAGGTGTGGGACACTTCTAGTTCTGATGAACCTTGAACACGTACATTTTTGTGTGGCTTGTCCTGGCCCTGACTCATTTTGCATTTTCACACAGGTCTCTGTGCTCTGGCAAAAGGTCAAACTGTTCTTCTTGACCTGGACACAGAAGAATTCCTGGGTGCGGCCCGCTCACCCTCCATTCCAAGCTGTGTCCCTGTCGTTTGACATTCGTGTGTGGTCCAGATGATTTCGAAGCCATGATGTCACCTTGGCACATTGGTGAGAAGTTTGCCTGTGTTGGGACAATCACGACTATAACCCACAAACCAGGACGGATCTCCTTATTGATCGGAGTTCATGGCCTATATTCTGATGTCACTCACTGGTAAGGATTCGAGTTGTCTTGGTGAACATGGCACGGCCTTGGTCACAAATGAGGCTGTGGCGTGGTCAAACAAATTGACATGACGATAAGGCCTGGCTTCAGGCCAGGTCATGGTTCTTGGGGCATCCATTTCCTTTGATCCTTAAGATGGGGTTTCAGCCCTTTAAGACCTGGCTCCTCTGTGGTGGGATTGTGTCCTGGAATGCAGGGAGCAAGGGTGCGGCCCGCACACCCTTGAAGATGATCACTCAGGCTACCTGCGCTTCAGGAGCAGACTGATTTCCTTTGAGGTCTGTTCATGGCCTGGCCCCTAGGTTAGTAGTCAGGTGGTCATCATCAGGATCGGAATCTTGGCAGATATTATAATGTGTCCAGGAGTCAGTTACTCAGAAGAGGACCAAATATGCAGTAGTCAGCCATTCTTAGGAAACAGGCTGTTGTGTGAGTAACGTTTGACATCTGTTCATTCCTAAAGATATCGGTTTAAGATCCCTTTAGTTCAAGGTAAGGTTATGTCTGTCTCAGACAGCTGCAGGCACAGTATGACTCTTGTTTTGTATGCTATGTCTATATTGATATATCATGTCCGTGAGCCCATGGCACATTACAGCGGTGGTTCATACATGCTTACATGTGTTGTGGGTGTGGTCTGTCTGCATCGAAGGAAGTATGGGTATGCGATCCGCACACCTGTTGTTGAGCACGTCGGCTTCCAGTAGGCTCAGAAAGGGAGTAGTGTAGTTGAGGCCAAGATTACAGGTGTACAAGCTGGGATGTGTCCCTGTCCATGACTGAGCTGGTCGTGAAAGAGCTGACAATCAGTTCTTGGCTCATTGAGCCTCATGGAACATGGGCTAAACACAATGTTGATTGCCTTCAGTTTGGGCCTTGGCCCTGTTCTTGATGTTCAGGGCTTAATGGGGACAACGGATCTGGGCCATTTGTCCCAGGGCTCTGATTGGTCTAGGTGTGGGACACTTCTAGTTCTGATGAACCTTGAACACGTACATTTTTGTGTGGCTTGTCCTGGCCCTGACTCATTTTGCATTTTCACACAGGTCTCTGTGCTCTGGCAAAAGGTCAAACTGTTCTTCTTGACCTGGACACAGAAGAATTCCTGGGTGCGGCCCGCTCACCCTCCATTCCAAGCTGTGTCCCTGTCGTTTGACATTCGTGTGTGGTCCAGATGATTTCGAAGCCATGATGTCACCTTGGCACATTGGTGAGAAGTTTGCCTGTGTTGGGACAATCACGACTATAACCCACAAACCAGGACGGATCTCCTTATTGATCGGAGTTCATGGCCTATGATCTGATGTCACTCACTGGTAAGGATTCGAGTTGTCTTGGTGAACATGGCACGGCCTTGGTCACAAATGAGGCTGTGGCGTGGTCAAACAAATTGACATGACGATAAGGCCTGGCTTCAGGCCAGGTCATGGTTCTTGGGGCATCCATTTCCTTTGATCCTTAAGATGGGGTTTCAGCCCTTTAAGACCTGGCTCCTCTGTGGTGGGATTGTGTCCTGGAATGCAGGGAGCAAGGGTGCGGCCCGCACACCCTTGAAGATGATCACTCAGGCTACCTGCGCTTCAGGAGCAGACTGATTTCCTTTGAGGTCTGTTCATGGCCTGGCCCCTAGGTTAGTAGTCAGGTGGTCATCATCAGGATCGGAATCTTGGCAGATATTATAATGTGTCCAGGAGTCAGTTACTCAGAAGAGGACCAAATATGCAGTAGTCAGCCATTCTTAGGAAACAGGCTGTTGTGTGAGTAACGTTTGACATCTGTTCATTCCTAAAGATATCGGTTTAAGATCCCTTTAGTTCAAGGTAAGGTTATGTCTGTCTCAGACAGCTGCAGGCACAGTATGACTCTTGTTTTGTATGCTATGTCTATATTGATATATCATGTCCGTGAGCCCATGGCACATTACAGCGGTGGTTCATACATGCTTACATGTGTTGTGGGTGTGGTCTGTCTGCATCGAAGGAAGTATGGGTATGCGATCCGCACACCTGTTGTTGAGCACGTCGGCTTCCAGTAGGCTCAGAAAGGGAGTAGTGTAGTTGAGGCCAAGATTACAGGTGTACAAGCTGGGATGTGTCCCTGTCCATGACTGAGCTGGTCGTGAAAGAGCTGACAATCAGTTCTTGGCTCATTGAGCCTCATGGAACATGGGCTAAACACAATGTTGATTGCCTTCAGTTTGGGCCTTGGCCCTGTTCTTGATGTTCAGGGCTTAATGGGGACAACGGATCTGGGCCATTTGTCCCAGGGCTCTGATTGGTCTAGGTGTGGGACACTTCTAGTTCTGATGAACCTTGAACACGTACATTTTTGTGTGGCTTGTCCTGGCCCTGACTCATTTTGCATTTTCACACAGGTCTCTGTGCTCTGGCAAAAGGTCAAACTGTTCTTCTTGACCTGGACACAGAAGAATTCCTGGGTGCGGCCCGCTCACCCTCCATTCCAAGCTGTGTCCCTGTCGTTTGACATTCGTGTGTGGTCCAGATGATTTCGAAGCCATGATGTCACCTTGGCACATTGGTGAGAAGTTTGCCTGTGTTGGGACAATCACGACTATAACCCACAAACCAGGACGGATCTCCTTATTGATCGGAGTTCATGGCCTATGATCTGATGTCACTCACTGGTAAGGATTCGAGTTGTCTTGGTGAACATGGCACGGCCTTGGTCACAAATGAGGCTGTGGCGTGGTCAAACAAATTGACATGACGATAAGGCCTGGCTTCAGACCAGGTCATGGTTCTTGGGGCATCCATTTCCTTTGATCCTTAAGATGGGGTTTCAGCCCTTTAAGACCTGGCTCCTCTGTGGTGGGATTGTGTCCTGGAATGCAGGGAGCAAGGGTGCGGCCCGCACACCCTTGAAGATGATCACTCAGGCTACCTGCGCTTCAGGAGCAGACTGATTTCCTTTGAGGTCTGTTCATGGCCTGGCCCCTAGGTTAGTAGTCAGGTGGTCATCATCAGGATCGGAATCTTGGCAGATATTATAATGTGTCCAGGAGTCAGTTACTCAGAAGAGGACCAAATATGCAGTAGTCAGCCATTCTTAGGAAACAGGCTGTTGTGTGAGTAACGTTTGACATCTGTTCATTCCTAAAGATATCGGTTTAAGATCCCTTTAGTTCAAGGTAAGGTTATGTCTGTCTCAGACAGCTGCAGGCACAGTATGACTCTTGTTTTGTATGCTATGTCTATATTGATATATCATGTCCGTGAGCCCATGGCACATTACAGCGGTGGTTCATACATGCTTACATGTGTTGTGGGTGTGGTCTGTCTGCATCGAAGGAAGTATGGGTATGCGATCCGCACACCTGTTGTTGAGCACGTCGGCTTCCAGTAGGCTCAGAAAGGGAGTAGTGTAGTTGAGGCCAAGATTACAGGTGTACAAGCTGGGATGTGTCCCTGTCCATGACTGAGCTGGTCGTGAAAGAGCTGACAATCAGTTCTTGGCTCATTGAGCCTCATGGAACATGGGCTAAACACAATGTTGATTGCCTTCAGTTTGGGCCTTGGCCCTGTTCTTGATGTTCAGGGCTTAATGGGGACAACGGATCTGGGCCATTTGTCCCAGGGCTCTGATTGGTCTAGGTGTGGGACACTTCTAGTTCTGATGAACCTTGAACACGTACATTTTTGTGTGGCTTGTCCTGGCCCTGACTCATTTTGCATTTTCACACAGGTCTCTGTGCTCTGGCAAAAGGTCAAACTGTTCTTCTTGACCTGGACACAGAAGAATTCCTGGGTGCGGCCCGCTCACCCTCCATTCCAAGCTGTGTCCCTGTCGTTTGACATTCGTGTGTGGTCCAGATGATTTCGAAGCCATGATGTCACCTTGGCACATTGGTGAGAAGTTTGCCTGTGTTGGGACAATCACGACTATAACCCACAAACCAGGACGGATCTCCTTATTGATCGGAGTTCATGGCCTGTGATCTGATGTCACTCACTGGTAAGGATTCGAGTTGTCTTGGTGAACATGGCACGGCCTTGGTCACAAATGAGGCTGTGGCGTGGTCAAACAAATTGACATGACGATAAGGCCTGGCTTCAGACCAGGTCATGGTTCTTGGGGCATCCATTTCCTTTGATCCTTAAGATGGGGTTTCAGCCCTTTAAGACCTGGCTCCTCTGTGGTGGGATTGTGTCCTGGAATGCAGGGAGCAAGGGTGCGGCCCGCACACCCTTGAAGATGATCACTCAGGCTACCTGCGCTTCAGGAGCAGACTGATTTCCTTTGAGGTCTGTTCATGGCCTGGCCCCTAGGTTAGTAGTCAGGTGGTCATCATCAGGATCGGAATCTTGGCAGATATTATAATGTGTCCAGGAGTCAGTTACTCAGAAGAGGACCAAATATGCAGTAGTCAGCCATTCTTAGGAAACAGGCTGTTGTGTGAGTAACGTTTGACATCTGTTCATTCCTAAAGATATCGGTTTAAGATCCCTTTAGTTCAAGGTAAGGTTATGTCTGTCTCAGACAGCTGCAGGCACAGTATGACTCTTGTTTTGTATGCTATGTCTATATTGATATATTGTGTCCGTGAGCCCATGGCACATTACAGCGGTGGTTCATACATGCTTACATGTGTTGTGGGTGTGGTCTGTCTGCATCGAAGGAAGTATGGGTATGCGATCCGCACACCTGTTGTTGAGCACGTCGGCTTCCAGTAGGCTCAGAAAGGGAGTAGTGTAGTTGAGGCCAAGATTACAGGTGTACAAGCTGGGATGTGTCCCTGTCCATGACTGAGCTGGTCGTGAAAGAGCTGACAATCAGTTCTTGGCTCATTGAGCCTCATGGAACATGGGCTAAACACAATGTTGGTTGCCTTCAGTTTGGGCCTTGGCCCTGTTCTTGATGTTCAGGGCTTAATGGGGACAACGGATCTGGGCCATTTGTCCCAGGGCTCTGATTGGTCTAGGTGTGGGACACTTCTAGTTCTGATGAACCTTGAACACGTACATTTTTGTGTGGCTTGTCCTGGCCCTGACTCATTTTGCATTTTCACACAGGTCTCTGTGCTCTGGCAAAAGGTCAAACTGTTCTTCTTGACCTGGACACAGAAGAATTCCTGGGTGCGGCCCGCTCACCCTCCATTCCAAGCTGTGTCCCTGTCGTTTGACATTCGTGTGTGGTCCAGATGATTTCGAAGCCATGATGTCACCTTGGCACATTGGTGAGAAGTTTGCCTGTGTTGGGACAATCACGACTATAACCCACAAACCAGGACGGATCTCCTTATTGATCGGAGTTCATGGCCTATGATCTGATGTCACTCACTGGTAAGGATTCGAGTTGTCTTGGTGAACATGGCACGGCCTTGGTCACAAATGAGGCTGTGGCGTGGTCAAACAAATTGACATGACGATAAGGCCTGGCTTCAGGCCAGGTCATGGTTCTTGGGGCATCCATTTCCTTTGATCCTTAAGATGGGGTTTCAGCCCTTTAAGACCTGGCTCCTCTGTGGTGGGATTGTGTCCTGGAATGCAGGGAGCAAGGGTGCGGCCCGCACACCCTTGAAGATGATCACTCAGGCTACCTGCGCTTCAGGAGCAGACTGATTTCCTTTGAGGTCTGTTCAGGGCCTGGCCCCTAGGTTAGTAGTCAGGTGGTCATCATCAGGATCGGAATCTTGGCAGATATTATAATGTGTCCAGGAGTCAGTTACTCAGAAGAGGACCAAATATGCAGTAGTCAGCCATTCTTAGGAAACAGGCTGTTGTGTGAGTAACGTTTGACATCTGTTCATTCCTAAAGATATCGGTTTAAGATCCCTTTAGTTCAAGGTAAGGTTATGTCTGTCTCAGACAGCTGCAGGCACAGTATGACTCTTGTTTTGTATGCTATGTCTATATTGATATATCATGTCCGTGAGCCCATGGCACATTACAGCGGTGGTTCATACATGCTTACATGTGTTGTGGGTGTGGTCTGTCTGCATCGAAGGAAGTATGGGTATGCGATCCGCACACCTGTTGTTGAGCACGTCGGCTTCCAGTAGGCTCAGAAAGGGAGTAGTGTAGTTGAGGCCAAGATTACAGGTGTACAAGCTGGGATGTGTCCCTGTCCATGACTGAGCTGGTCGTGAAAGAGCTGACAATCAGTTCTTGGCTCATTGAGCCTCATGGAACATGGGCTAAACACAATGTTGATTGCCTTCAGTTTGGGCCTTGGCCCTGTTCTTGATGTTCAGGGCTTAATGGGGACAACGGATCTGGGCCATTTGTCCCAGGGCTCTGATTGGTCTAGGTGTGGGACACTTCTAGTTCTGATGAACCTTGAACACGTACATTTTTGTGTGGCTTGTCCTGGCCCTGACTCATTTTGCATTTTCACACAGGTCTCTGTGCTCTGGCAAAAGGTCAAACTGTTCTTCTTGACCTGGACACAGAAGAATTCCTGGGTGCGGCCCGCTCACCCTCCATTCCAAGCTGTGTCCCTGTCGTTTGACATTCGTGTGTGGTCCAGATGATTTCGAAGCCATGATGTCACCTTGGCACATTGGTGAGAAGTTTGCCTGTGTTGGGACAATCACGACTATAACCCACAAACCAGGACGGATCTCCTTATTGATCGGAGTTCATGGCCTGTGATCTGATGTCACTCACTGGTAAGGATTCGAGTTGTCTTGGTGAACATGGCACGGCCTTGGTCACAAATGAGGCTGTGGCGTGGTCAAACAAATTGACATGACGATAAGGCCTGGCTTCAGGCCAGGTCATGGTTCTTGGGGCATCCATTTCCTTTGATCCTTAAGATGGGGTTTCAGCCCTTTAAGAACTGGCTCCTCTGTGGTGGGATTGTGTCCTGGAATGCAGGGAGCAAGGGTGCGGCCCGCACACCCTTGAAGATGATCACTCAGGCTACCTGCGCTTCAGGAGCAGACTGATTTCCTTTGAGGTCTGTTCATGGCCTGGCCCCTAGGTTAGTAGTCAGGTGGTCATCATCAGGATCGGAATCTTGGCAGATATTATAATGTGTCCAGGAGTCAGTTACTCAGAAGACTACCAAATATGCAGTAGTCAGCCATTCTTAGGAAACAGGCTGTTGTGTGAGTAACGTTTGACATCTGTTCATTCCTAAAGATATCGGTTTAAGATCCCTTTAGTTCAAGGTAAGGTTATGTCTGTCTCAGACAGCTGCAGGCACAGTATGACTCTTGTTTTGTATGCTATGTCTATATTGATATATCATGTCCGTGAGCCCATGGCACATTACAGCGGTGGTTCATACATGCTTACATGTGTTGTGGGTGTGGTCTGTCTGCATCGAAGGAAGTATGGGTATGCGATCCGCACACCTGTTGTTGAGCACGTCGGCTTCCAGTAGGCTCAGAAAGGGAGTAGTGTAGTTGAGGCCAAGATTACAGGTGTACAAGCTGGGATGTGTCCCTGTCCATGACTGAGCTGGTCGTGAAAGAGCTGACAATCAGTTCTTGGCTCATTGAGCCTCATGGAACATGGGCTAAACACAATGTTGATTGCCTTCAGTTTGGGCCTTGGCCCTGTTCTTGATGTTCAGGGCTTAATGGGGACAACGGATCTGGGCCATTTGTCCCAGGGCTCTGATTGGTCTAGGTGTGGGACACTTCTAGTTCTGATGAACCTTGAACACGTACATTTTTGTGTGGCTTGTCCTGGCCCTGACTCATTTTGCATTTTCACACAGGTCTCTGTGCTCTGGCAAAAGGTCAAACTGTTCTTCTTGACCTGGACACAGAAGAATTCCTGGGTGCGGCCCGCTCACCCTCCATTCCAAGCTGTGTCCCTGTCGTTTGACATTCGTGTGTGGTCCAGATGATTTCGAAGCCATGATGTCACCTTGGCACATTGGTGAGAAGTTTGCCTGTGTTGGGACAATCACGACTATAACCCACAAACCAGGACGGATCTCCTTATTGATCGGAGTTCATGGCCTATGATCTGATGTCACTCACTGGTAAGGATTCGAGTTGTCTTGGTGAACATGGCACGGCCTTGGTCACAAATGAGGCTGTGGCGTGGTCAAACAAATTGACATGACGATAAGGCCTGGCTTCAGGCCAGGTCATGGTTCTTGGGGCATCCATTTCCTTTGATCCTTAAGATGGGGTTTCAGCCCTTTAAGAACTGGCTCCTCTGTGGTGGGATTGTGTCCTGGAATGCAGGGAGCAAGGGTGCGGCCCGCACACCCTTGAAGATGATCACTCAGGCTACCTGCGCTTCAGGAGCAGACTGATTTCCTTTGAGGTCTGTTCAGGGCCTGGCCCCTAGGTTAGTAGTCAGGTGGTCATCATCAGGATCGGAATCTTGGCAGATATTATAATGTGTCCAGGAGTCAGTTACTCAGAAGAGGACCAAATATGCAGTAGTCAGCCATTCTTAGGAAACAGGCTGTTGTGTGAGTAACGTTTGACATCTGTTCATTCCTAAAGATATCGGTTTAAGATCCCTTTAGTTCAAGGTAAGGTTATGTCTGTCTCAGACAGCTGCAGGCACAGTATGACTCTTGTTTTGTATGCTATGTCTATATTGATATATCATGTCCGTGAGCCCATGGCACATTACAGCGGTGGTTCATACATGCTTACATGTGTTGTGGGTGTGGTCTGTCTGCATCGAAGGAAGTATGGGTATGCGATCCGCACACCTGTTGTTGAGCACGTCGGCTTCCAGTAGGCTCAGAAAGGGAGTAGTGTAGTTGAGGCCAAGATTACAGGTGTACAAGCTGGGATGTGTCCCTGTCCATGACTGAGCTGGTCGTGAAAGAGCTGACAATCAGTTCTTGGCTCATTGAGCCTCATGGAACATGGGCTAAACACAATGTTGATTGCCTTCAGTTTGGGCCTTGGCCCTGTTCTTGATGTTCAGGGCTTAATGGGGACAACGGATCTGGGCCATTTGTCCCAGGGCTCTGATTGGTCTAGGTGTGGGACACTTCTAGTTCTGATGAACCTTGAACACGTACATTTTTGTGTGGCTTGTCCTGGCCCTGACTCATTTTGCATTTTCACACAGGTCTCTGTGCTCTGGCAAAAGGTCAAACTGTTCTTCTTGACCTGGACACAGAAGAATTCCTGGGTGCGGCCCGCTCACCCTCCATTCCAAGCTGTGTCCCTGTCGTTTGACATTTGTGTGTGGTCCAGATGATTTCGAAGCCATGATGTCACCTTGGCACATTGGTGAGAAGTTTGCCTGTGTTGGGACAATCACGACTATAACCCACAAACCAGGACGGATCTCCTTATTGATCGGAGTTCATGGCCTATGATCTGATGTCACTCACTGGTAAGGAACGAGTTGTCTTGGTGAACATGGCACGGCCTTGGTCACAAATGAGGCTGTGGCGTGGTCAAACAAATTGACATGACGATAAGGCCTGGCTTCAGACCAGGTCATGGTTCTTGGGGCATCCATTTCCTTTGATCCTTAAGATGGGGTTTCAGCCCTTTAAGACCTGGCTCCTCTGTGGTGGGATTGTGTCCTGGAATGCAGGGAGCAAGGGTGCGGCCCGCACACCCTTGAAGATGATCACTCAGGCTACCTGCGCTTCAGGAGCAGACTGATTTCCTTTGAGGTCTGTTCATGGCCTGGCCCCTAGGTTAGTAGTCAGGTGGTCATCATCAGGATCGGAATCTTGGCAGATATTATAATGTGTCCAGGAGTCAGTTACTCAGAAGAGGACCAAATATGCATTAGTCAGCCATTCTTAGGAAACAGGCTGTTGTGTGAGTAACGTTTGACATCTGTTCATTCCTAAAGATATCGGTTTAAGATCCCTTTAGTTCAAGGTAAGGTTATGTCTGTCTCAGACAGCTGCAGGCACAGTATGACTCTTGTTTTGTATGCTATGTCTATATTGATATATCATGTCCGTGAGCCCATGGCACATTACAGCGGTGGTTCATACATGCTTACATGTGTTGTGGGTGTGGTCTGTCTGCATCGAAGGAAGTATGGGTATGCGATCCGCACACCTGTTGTTGAGCACGTCGGCTTCCAGTAGGCTCAGAAAGGGAGTAGTGTAGTTGAGGCCAAGATTACAGGTGTACAAGCTGGGATGTGTCCCTGTCCATGACTGAGCTGGTCGTGAAAGAGCTGACAATCAGTTCTTGGCTCATTGAGCCTCATGGAACATGGGCTAAACACAATGTTGATTGCCTTCAGTTTGGGCCTTGGCCCTGTTCTTGATGTTCAGGGCTTAATGGGGACAACGGATCTGGGCCATTTGTCCCAGGGCTCTGATTGGTCTAGGTGTGGGACACTTCTAGTTCTGATGAACCTTGAACACGTACATTTTTGTGTGGCTTGTCCTGGCCCTGACTCATTTTGCATTTTCACACAGGTCTCTGTGCTCTGGCAAAAGGTCAAACTGTTCTTCTTGACCTGGACACAGAAGAATTCCTGGGTGCGGCCCGCTCACCCTCCATTCCAAGCTGTGTCCCTGTCGTTTGACATTCGTGTGTGGTCCAGATGATTTCGAAGCCATGATGTCACCTTGGCACATTGGTGAGAAGTTTGCCTGTGTTGGGACAATCACGACTATAACCCACAAACCAGGACGGATCTCCTTATTGATCGGAGTTCATGGCCTATGATCTGATGTCACTCACTGGTAAGGATTCGAGTTGTCTTGGTGAACATGGCACGGCCTTGGTCACAAATGAGGCTGTGGCGTGGTCAAACAAATTGACATGACGATAAGGCCTGGCTTCAGACCAGGTCATGGTTCTTGGGGCATCCATTTCCTTTGATCCTTAAGATGGGGTTTCAGCCCTTTAAGAACTGGCTCCTCTGTGGTGGGATTGTGTCCTGGAATGCAGGGAGCAAGGGTGCGGCCCGCACACCCTTGAAGATGATCACTCAGGCTACCTGCGCTTCAGGAGCAGACTGATTTCCTTTGAGGTCTGTTCATGGCCTGGCCCCTAGGTTAGTAGTCAGGTGGTCATCATCAGGATCGGAATCTTGGCAGATATTATAATGTGTCCAGGAGTCAGTTACTCAGAAGAGGACCAAATATGCATTAGTCAGCCATTCTTAGGAAACAGGCTGTTGTGTGAGTAACGTTTGACATCTGTTCATTCCTAAAGATATCGGTTTAAGATCCCTTTAGTTCAAGGTAAGGTTATGTCTGTCTCAGACAGCTGCAGGCACAGTATGACTCTTGTTTTGTATGCTATGTCTATATTGATATATCATGTCCGTGAGCCCATGGCACATTACAGCGGTGGTTCATACATGCTTACATGTGTTGTGGGTGTGGTCTGTCTGCATCGAAGGAAGTATGGGTATGCGATCCGCACACCTGTTGTTGAGCACGTCGGCTTCCAGTAGGCTCAGAAAGGGAGTAGTGTAGTTGAGGCCAAGATTACAGGTGTACAAGCTGGGATGTGTCCCTGTCCATGACTGAGCTGGTCGTGAAAGAGCTGACAATCAGTTCTTGGCTCATTGAGCCTCATGGAACATGGGCTAAACACAATGTTGATTGCCTTCAGTTTGGGCCTTGGCCCTGTTCTTGATGTTCAGGGCTTAATGGGGACAACGGATCTGGGCCATTTGTCCCAGGGCTCTGATTGGTCTAGGTGTGGGACACTTCTAGTTCTGATGAACCTTGAACACGTACATTTTTGTGTGGCTTGTCCTGGCCCTGACTCATTTTGCATTTTCACATAGGTCTCTGTGCTCTGGCAAAAGGTCAAACTGTTCTTCTTGACCTGGACACAGAAGAATTCCTGGGTGCGGCCCGCTCACCCTCCATTCCAAGCTGTGTCCCTGTCGTTTGACATTCGTGTGTGGTCCAGATGATTTCGAAGCCATGATGTCACCTTGGCACATTGGTGAGAAGTTTGCCTGTGTTGGGACAATCACGACTATAACCCACAAACCAGGACGGATCTCCTTATTGATCGGAGTTCATGGCCTGTGATCTGATGTCACTCACTGGTAAGGATTCGAGTTGTCTTGGTGAACATGGCACGGCCTTGGTCACAAATGAGGCTGTGGCGTGGTCAAACAAATTGACATGACGATAAGGCCTGGCTTCAGACCAGGTCATGGTTCTTGGGGCATCCATTTCCTTTGATCCTTAAGATGGGGTTTCAGCCCTTTAAGACCTGGCTCCTCTGTGGTGGGATTGTGTCCTGGAATGCAGGGAGCAAGGGTGCGGCCCGCACACCCTTGAAGATGATCACTCAGGCTACCTGCGCTTCAGGAGCAGACTGATTTCCTTTGAGGTCTGTTCATGGCCTGGCCCCTAGGTTAGTAGTCAGGTGGTCATCATCAGGATCGGAATCTTGGCAGATATTATAATGTGTCCAGGAGTCAGTTACTCAGAAGAGGACCAAATATGCAGTAGTCAGCCATTCTTAGGAAACAGGCTGTTGTGTGAGTAACGTTTGACATCTGTTCATTCCTAAAGATATCGGTTTAAGATCCCTTTAGTTCAAGGTAAGGTTATGTCTGTCTCAGACAGCTGCAGGCACAGTATGACTCTTGTTTTGTATGCTATGTCTATATTGATATATCGTGTCCGTGAGCCCATGGCACATTACAGCGGTGGTTCATACATGCTTACATGTGTTGTGGGTGTGGTCTGTCTGCATCGAAGGAAGTATGGGTATGCGATCCGCACACCTGTTGTTGAGCACGTCGGCTTCCAGTAGGCTCAGAAAGGGAGTAGTGTAGTTGAGGCCAAGATTACAGGTGTACAAGCTGGGATGTGTCCCTGTCCATGACTGAGCTGGTCGTGAAAGAGCTGACAATCAGTTCTTGGCTCATTGAGCCTCATGGAACATGGGCTAAACACAATGTTGGTTGCCTTCAGTTTGGGCCTTGGCCCTGTTCTTGATGTTCAGGGCTTAATGGGGACAACGGATCTGGGCCATTTGTCCCAGGGCTCTGATTGGTCTAGGTGTGGGACACTTCTAGTTCTGATGAACCTTGAACACGTACATTTTTGTGTGGCTTGTCCTGGCCCTGACTCATTTTGCATTTTCACACAGGTCTCTGTGCTCTGGCAAAAGGTCAAACTGTTCTTCTTGACCTGGACACAGAAGAATTCCTGGGTGCGGCCCGCTCACCCTCCATTCCAAGCTGTGTCCCTGTCGTTTGACATTCGTGTGTGGTCCAGATGATTTCGAAGCCATGATGTCACCTTGGCACATTGGTGAGAAGTTTGCCTGTGTTGGGACAATCACGACTATAACCCACAAACCAGGACGGATCTCCTTATTGATCGGAGTTCATGGCCTGTGATCTGATGTCACTCACTGGAAAGGATTCGAGTTGTCTTGGTGAACATGGCACGGCCTTGGTCACAAATGAGGCTGTGGCGTGGTCAAACAAATTGACATGACGATAAGGCCTGGCTTCAGACCAGGTCATGGTTCTTGGGGCATCCATTTCCTTTGATCCTTAAGATGGGGTTTCAGCCCTTTAAGACCTGGCTCCTCTGTGGTGGGATTGTGTCCTGGAATGCAGGGAGCAAGGGTGCGGCCCGCACACCCTTGAAGATGATCACTCAGGCTACCTGCGCTTCAGGAGCAGACTGATTTCCTTTGAGGTCTGTTCATGGCCTGGCCCCTAGGTTAGTAGTCAGGTGGTCATCATCAGGATCGGAATCTTGGCAGATATTATAATGTGTCCAGGAGTCAGTTACTCAGAAGAGGACCAAATATGCAGTAGTCAGCCATTCTTAGGAAACAGGCTGTTGTGTGAGTAACGTTTGACATCTGTTCATTCCTAAAGATATCGGTTTAAGATCCCTTTAGTTCAAGGTAAGGTTATGTCTGTCTCAGACAGCTGCAGGCACAGTATGACTCTTGTTTTGTATGCTATGTCTATATTGATATATCATGTCCGTGAGCCCATGGCACATTACAGCGGTGGTTCATACATGCTTACATGTGTTGTGGGTGTGGTCTGTCTGCATCGAAGGAAGTATGGGTATGCGATCCGCACACCTGTTGTTGAGCACGTCGGCTTCCAGTAGGCTCAGAAAGGGAGTAGTGTAGTTGAGGCCAAGATTACAGGTGTACAAGCTGGGATGTGTCCCTGTCCATGACTGAGCTGGTCGTGAAAGAGCTGACAATCAGTTCTTGGCTCATTGAGCCTCATGGAACATGGGCTAAACACAATGTTGGTTGCCTTCAGTTTGGGCCTTGGCCCTGTTCTTGATGTTCAGGGCTTAATGGGGACAACGGATCTGGGCCATTTGTCCCAGGGCTCTGATTGGTCTAGGTGTGGGACACTTCTAGTTCTGATGAACCTTGAACACGTACATTTTTGTGTGGCTTGTCCTGGCCCTGACTCATTTTGCATTTTCACACAGGTCTCTGTGCTCTGGCAAAAGGTCAAACTGTTCTTCTTGACCTGGACACAGAAGAATTCCTGGGTGCGGCCCGCTCACCCTCCATTCCAAGCTGTGTCCCTGTCGTTTGACATTCGTGTGTGGTCCAGATGATTTCGAAGCCATGATGTCACCTTGGCACATTGGTGAGAAGTTTGCCTGTGTTGGGACAATCACGACTATAACCCACAAACCAGGACGGATCTCCTTATTGATCGGAGTTCATGGCCTGTGATCTGATGTCACTCACTGGTAAGGATTCGAGTTGTCTTGGTGAACATGGCACGGCCTTGGTCACAAATGAGGCTGTGGCGTGGTCAAACAAATTGACATGACGATAAGGCCTGGCTTCAGACCAGGTCATGGTTCTTGGGGCATCCATTTCCTTTGATCCTTAAGATGGGGTTTCAGCCCTTTAAGACCTGGCTCCTCTGTGGTGGGATTGTGTCCTGGAATGCAGGGAGCAAGGGTGCGGCCCGCACACCCTTGAAGATGATCACTCAGGCTACCTGCGCTTCAGGAGCAGACTGATTTCCTTTGAGGTCTGTTCATGGCCTGGCCCCTAGGTTAGTAGTCAGGTGGTCATCATCAGGATCGGAATCTTGGCAGATATTATAATGTGTCCAGGAGTCAGTTACTCAGAAGAGGACCAAATATGCAGTAGTCAGCCATTCTTAGGAAACAGGCTGTTGTGTGAGTAACGTTTGACATCTGTTCATTCCTAAAGATATCGGTTTAAGATCCCTTTAGTTCAAGGTAAGGTTATGTCTGTCTCAGACAGCTGCAGGCACAGTATGACTCTTGTTTTGTATGCTATGTCTATATTGATATATCATGTCCGTGAGCCCATGGCACATTACAGCGGTGGTTCATACATGCTTACATGTGTTGTGGGTGTGGTCTGTCTGCATCGAAGGAAGTATGGGTATGCGATCCGCACACCTGTTGTTGAGCACGTCGGCTTCCAGTAGGCTCAGAAAGGGAGTAGTGTAGTTGAGGCCAAGATTACAGGTGTACAAGCTGGGATGTGTCCCTGTCCATGACTGAGCTGGTCGTGAAAGAGCTGACAATCAGTTCTTGGCTCATTGAGCCTCATGGAACATGGGCTAAACACAATGTTGGTTGCCTTCAGTTTGGGCCTTGGCCCTGTTCTTGATGTTCAGGGCTTAATGGGGACAACGGATCTGGGCCATTTGTCCCAGGGCTCTGATTGGTCTAGGTGTGGGACACTTCTAGTTCTGATGAACCTTGAACACGTACATTTTTGTGTGGCTTGTCCTGGCCCTGACTCATTTTGCATTTTCACACAGGTCTCTGTGCTCTGGCAAAAGGTCAAACTGTTCTTCTTGACCTGGACACAGAAGAATTCCTGGGTGCGGCCCGCTCACCCTCCATTCCAAGCTGTGTCCCTGTCGTTTGACATTCGTGTGTGGTCCAGATGATTTCGAAGCCATGATGTCACCTTGGCACATTGGTGAGAAGTTTGCCTGTGTTGGGACAATCACGACTATAACCCACAAACCAGGACGGATCTCCTTATTGATCGGAGTTCATGGCCTGTGATCTGATGTCACTCACTGGTAAGGATTCGAGTTGTCTTGGTGAACATGGCACGGCCTTGGTCACAAATGAGGCTGTGGCGTGGTCAAACAAATTGACATGACGATAAGGCCTGGCTTCAGACCAGGTCATGGTTCTTGGGGCATCCATTTCCTTTGATCCTTAAGATGGGGTTTCAGCCCTTTAAGACCTGGCTCCTCTGTGGTGGGATTGTGTCCTGGAATGCAGGGAGCAAGGGTGCGGCCCGCACACCCTTGAAGATGATCACTCAGGCTACCTGCGCTTCAGGAGCAGACTGATTTCCTTTGAGGTCTGTTCATGGCCTGGCCCCTAGGTTAGTAGTCAGGTGGTCATCATCAGGATCGGAATCTTGGCAGATATTATAATGTGTCCAGGAGTCAGTTACTCAGAAGAGGACCAAATATGCATTAGTCAGCCATTCTTAGGAAACAGGCTGTTGTGTGAGTAACGTTTGACATCTGTTCATTCCTAAAGATATCGGTTTAAGATCCCTTTAGTTCAAGGTAAGGTTATGTCTGTCTCAGACAGCTGCAGGCACAGTATGACTCTTGTTTTGTATGCTATGTCTATATTGATATATCATGTCCGTGAGCCCATGGCACATTACAGCGGTGGTTCATACATGCTTACATGTGTTGTGGGTGTGGTCTGTCTGCATCGAAGGAAGTATGGGTATGCGATCCGCACACCTGTTGTTGAGCACGTCGGCTTCCAGTAGGCTCAGAAAGGGAGTAGTGTAGTTGAGGCCAAGATTACAGGTGTACAAGCTGGGATGTGTCCCTGTCCATGACTGAGCTGGTCGTGAAAGAGCTGACAATCAGTTCTTGGCTCATTGAGCCTCATGGAACATGGGCTAAACACAATGTTGGTTGCCTTCAGTTTGGGCCTTGGCCCTGTTCTTGATGTTCAGGGCTTAATGGGGACAACGGATCTGGGCCATTTGTCCCAGGGCTCTGATTGGTCTAGGTGTGGGACACTTCTAGTTCTGATGAACCTTGAACAAGTACATTTTTGTGTGGCTTGTCCTGGCCCTGACTCATTTTGCATTTTCACACAGGTCTCTGTGCTCTGGCAAAAGGTCAAACTGTTCTTCTTGACCTGGACACAGAAGAATTCCTGGGTGCGGCCCGCTCACCCTCCATTCCAAGCTGTGTCCCTGTCGTTTGACATTCGTGTGTGGTCCAGATGATTTCGAAGCCATGATGTCACCTTGGCACATTGGTGAGAAGTTTGCCTGTGTTGGGACAATCACGACTATAACCCACAAACCAGGACGGATCTCCTTATTGATCGGAGTTCATGGCCTGTGATCTGATGTCACTCACTGGTAAGGATTCGAGTTGTCTTGGTGAACATGGCACGGCCTTGGTCACAAATGAGGCTGTGGCGTGGTCAAACAAATTGACATGACGATAAGGCCTGGCTTCAGACCAGGTCATGGTTCTTGGGGCATCCATTTCCTTTGATCCTTAAGATGGGGTTTCAGCCCTTTAAGACCTGGCTCCTCTGTGGTGGGATTGTGTCCTGGAATGCAGGGAGCAAGGGTGCGGCCCGCACACCCTTGAAGATGATCACTCAGGCTACCTGCGCTTCAGGAGCAGACTGATTTCCTTTGAGGTCTGTTCATGGCCTGGCCCCTAGGTTAGTAGTCAGGTGGTCATCATCAGGATCGGAATCTTGGCAGATATTATAATGTGTCCAGGAGTCAGTTACTCAGAAGAGGACCAAATATGCATTAGTCAGCCATTCTTAGGAAACAGGCTGTTGTGTGAGTAACGTTTGACATCTGTTCATTCCTAAAGATATCGGTTTAAGATCCCTTTAGTTCAAGGTAAGGTTATGTCTGTCTCAGACAGCTGCAGGCACAGTATGACTCTTGTTTTGTATGCTATGTCTATATTGATATATCATGTCCGTGAGCCCATGGCACATTACAGCGGTGGTTCATACATGCTTACATGTGTTGTGGGTGTGGTCTGTCTGCATCGAAGGAAGTATGGGTATGCGATCCGCACACCTGTTGTTGAGCACGTCGGCTTCCAGTAGGCTCAGAAAGGGAGTAGTGTAGTTGAGGCCAAGATTACAGGTGTACAAGCTGGGATGTGTCCCTGTCCATGACTGAGCTGGTCGTGAAAGAGCTGACAATCAGTTCTTGGCTCATTGAGCCTCATGGAACATGGGCTAAACACAATGTTGATTGCCTTCAGTTTGGGCCTTGGCCCTGTTCTTGATGTTCAGGGCTTAATGGGGACAACGGATCTGGGCCATTTGTCCCAGGGCTCTGATTGGTCTAGGTGTGGGACACTTCTAGTTCTGATGAACCTTGAACATGTACATTTTTGTGTGGCTTGTCCTGGCCCTGACTCATTTTGCATTTTCACACAGGTCTCTGTGCTCTGGCAAAAGGTCAAACTGTTCTTCTTGACCTGGACACAGAAGAATTCCTGGGTGCGGCCCGCTCACCCTCCATTCCAAGCTGTGTCCCTGTCGTTTGACATTTGTGTGTGGTCCAGATGATTTCGAAGCCATGATGTCACCTTGGCACATTGGTGAGAAGTTTGCCTGTGTTGGGACAATCACGACTATAACCCACAAACCAGGACGGATCTCCTTATTGATCGGAGTTCATGGCCTGTGATCTGATGTCACTCACTGGTAAGGATTCGAGTTGTCTTGGTGAACATGGCACGGCCTTGGTCACAAATGAGGCTGTGGCGTGGTCAAACAAATTGACATGACGATAAGGCCTGGCTTCAGACCAGGTCATGGTTCTTGGGGCATCCATTTCCTTTGATCCTTAAGATGGGGTTTCAGCCCTTTAAGACCTGGCTCCTCTGTGGTGGGATTGTGTCCTGGAATGCAGGGAGCAAGGGTGCGGCCCGCACACCCTTGAAGATGATCACTCAGGCTACCTGCGCTTCAGGAGCAGACTGATTTCCTTTGAGGTCTGTTCATGGCCTGGCCCCTAGGTTAGTAGTCAGGTGGTCATCATCAGGATCGGAATCTTGGCAGATATTATAATGTGTCCAGGAGTCAGTTACTCAGAAGAGGACCAAATATGCAGTAGTCAGCCATTCTTAGGAAACAGGCTGTTGTGTGAGTAACGTTTGACATCTGTTCATTCCTAAAGATATCGGTTTAAGATCCCTTTAGTTCAAGGTAAGGTTATGTCTGTCTCAGACAGCTGCAGGCACAGTATGACTCTTGTTTTGTATGCTATGTCTATATTGATATATCATGTCCGTGAGCCCATGGCACATTACAGCGGTGGTTCATACATGCTTACATGTGTTGTGGGTGTGGTCTGTCTGCATCGAAGGAAGTATGGGTATGCGATCCGCACACCTGTTGTTGAGCACGTCGGCTTCCAGTAGGCTCAGAAAGGGAGTAGTGTAGTTGAGGCCAAGATTACAGGTGTACAAGCTGGGATGTGTCCCTGTCCATGACTGAGCTGGTCGTGAAAGAGCTGACAATCAGTTCTTGGCTCATTGAGCCTCATGGAACATGGGCTAAACACAATGTTGATTGCCTTCAGTTTGGGCCTTGGCCCTGTTCTTGATGTTCAGGGCTTAATGGGGACAACAGATCTGGGCCATTTGTCCCAGGGCTCTGATTGGTCTAGGTGTGGGACACTTCTAGTTCTGATGAACCTTGAACATGTACATTTTTGTGTGGCTTGTCCTGGCCCTGACTCATTTTGCATTTTCACACAGGTCTCTGTGCTCTGGCAAAAGGTCAAACTGTTCTTCTTGACCTGGACACAGAAGAATTCCTGGGTGCGGCCCGCTCACCCTCCATTCCAAGCTGTGTCCCTGTCGTTTGACATTCGTGTGTGGTCCAGATGATTTCGAAGCCATGATGTCACCTTGGCACATTGGTGAGAAGTTTGCCTGTGTTGGGACAATCACGACTATAACCCACAAACCAGGACGGATCTCCTTATTGATCGGAGTTCATGGCCTGTGATCTGATGTCACTCACTGGTAAGGATTCGAGTTGTCTTGGTGAACATGGCACGGCCTTGGTCACAAATGAGGCTGTGGCGTGGTCAAACAAATTGACATGACGATAAGGCCTGGCTTCAGACCAGGTCATGGTTCTTGGGGCATCCATTTCCTTTGATCCTTAAGATGGGGTTTCAGCCCTTTAAGACCTGGCTCCTCTGTGGTGGGATTGTGTCCTGGAATGCAGGGAGCAAGGGTGCGGCCCGCACACCCTTGAAGATGATCACTCAGGCTACCTGCGCTTCAGGAGCAGACTGATTTCCTTTGAGGTCTGTTCATGGCCTGGCCCCTAGGTTAGTAGTCAGGTGGTCATCATCAGGATCGGAATCTTGGCAGATATTATAATGTGTCCAGGAGTCAGTTACTCAGAAGAGGACCAAATATGCAGTAGTCAGCCATTCTTAGGAAACAGGCTGTTGTGTGAGTAACGTTTGACATCTGTTCATTCCTAAAGATATCGGTTTAAGATCCCTTTAGTTCAAGGTAAGGTTATGTCTGTCTCAGACAGCTGCAGGCACAGTATGACTCTTGTTTTGTATGCTATGTCTATATTGATATATCATGTCCGTGAGCCCATGGCACATTACAGCGGTGGTTCATACATGCTTACATGTGTTGTGGGTGTGGTCTGTCTGCATCGAAGGAAGTATGGGTATGCGATCCGCACACCTGTTGTTGAGCACGTCGGCTTCCAGTAGGCTCAGAAAGGGAGTAGTGTAGTTGAGGCCAAGATTACAGGTGTACAAGCTGGGATGTGTCCCTGTCCATGACTGAGCTGGTCGTGAAAGAGCTGACAATCAGTTCTTGGCTCATTGAGCCTCATGGAACATGGGCTAAACACAATGTTGGTTGCCTTCAGTTTGGGCCTTGGCCCTGTTCTTGATGTTCAGGGCTTAATGGGGACAACGGATCTGGGCCATTTGTCCCAGGGCTCTGATTGGTCTAGGTGTGGGACACTTCTAGTTCTGATGAACCTTGAACACGTACATTTTTGTGTGGCTTGTCCTGGCCCTGACTCATTTTGCATTTTCACACAGGTCTCTGTGCTCTGGCAAAAGGTCAAACTGTTCTTCTTGACCTGGACACAGAAGAATTCCTGGGTGCGGCCCGCTCACCCTCCATTCCAAGCTGTGTCCCTGTCGTTTGACATTCGTGTGTGGTCCAGATGATTTCGAAGCCATGATGTCACCTTGGCACATTGGTGAGAAGTTTGCCTGTGTTGGGACAATCACGACTATAACCCACAAACCAGGACGGATCTCCTTATTGATCGGAGTTCATGGCCTATGATCTGATGTCACTCACTGGTAAGGATTCGAGTTGTCTTGGTGAACATGGCACGGCCTTGGTCACAAATGAGGCTGTGGCGTGGTCAAACAAATTGACATGACGATAAGGCCTGGCTTCAGACCAGGTCATGGTTCTTGGGGCATCCATTTCCTTTGATCCTTAAGATGGGGTTTCAGCCCTTTAAGACCTGGCTCCTCTGTGGTGGGATTGTGTCCTGGAATGCAGGGAGCAAGGGTGCGGCCCGCACACCCTTGAAGATGATCACTCAGGCTACCTGCGCTTCAGGAGCAGACTGATTTCCTTTGAGGTCTGTTCATGGCCTGGCCCCTAGGTTAGTAGTCAGGTGGTCATCATCAGGATCGGAATCTTGGCAGATATTATAATGTGTCCAGGAGTCAGTTACTCAGAAGAGGACCAAATATGCAGTAGTCAGCCATTCTTAGGAAACAGGCTGTTGTGTGAGTAACGTTTGACATCTGTTCATTCCTAAAGATATCGGTTTAAGATCCCTTTAGTTCAAGGTAAGGTTATGTCTGTCTCAGACAGCTGCAGGCACAGTATGACTCTTGTTTTGTATGCTATGTCTATATTGATATATCATGTCCGTGAGCCCATGGCACATTACAGCGGTGGTTCATACATGCTTACATGTGTTGTGGGTGTGGTCTGTCTGCATCGAAGGAAGTATGGGTATGCGATCCGCACACCTGTTGTTGAGCACGTCGGCTTCCAGTAGGCTCAGAAAGGGAGTAGTGTAGTTGAGGCCAAGATTACAGGTGTACAAGCTGGGATGTGTCCCTGTCCATGACTGAGCTGGTCGTGAAAGAGCTGACAATCAGTTCTTGGCTCATTGAGCCTCATGGAACATGGGATAAACACAATGTTGATTGCCTTCAGTTTGGGCCTTGGCCCTGTTCTTGATGTTCAGGGCTTAATGGGGACAACGGATCTGGGCCATTTGTCCCAGGGCTCTGATTGGTCTAGGTGTGGGACACTTCTAGTTCTGATGAACCTTGAACATGTACATTTTTGTGTGGCTTGTCCTGGCCCTGACTCATTTTGCATTTTCACACAGGTCTCTGTGCTCTGGCAAAAGGTCAAACTGTTCTTCTTGACCTGGACACAGAAGAATTCCTGGGTGCGGCCCGCTCACCCTCCATTCCAAGCTGTGTCCCTGTCGTTTGACATTCGTGTGTGGTCCAGATGATTTCGAAGCCATGATGTCACCTTGGCACATTGGTGAGAAGTTTGCCTGTGTTGGGACAATCACGACTATAACCCACAAACCAGGACGGATCTCCTTATTGATCGGAGTTCATGGCCTGTGATCTGATGTCACTCACTGGTAAGGATTCGAGTTGTCTTGGTGAACATGGCACGGCCTTGGTCACAAATGAGGCTGTGGCGTGGTCAAACAAATTGACATGACGATAAGGCCTGGCTTCAGACCAGGTCATGGTTCTTGGGGCATCCATTTCCTTTGATCCTTAAGATGGGGTTTCAGCCCTTTAAGACCTGGCTCCTCTGTGGTGGGATTGTGTCCTGGAATGCAGGGAGCAAGGGTGCGGCCCGCACACCCTTGAAGATGATCACTCAGGCTACCTGCGCTTCAGGAGCAGACTGATTTCCTTTGAGGTCTGTTCATGGCCTGGCCCCTAGGTTAGTAGTCAGGTGGTCATCATCAGGATCGGAATCTTGGCAGATATTATAATGTGTCCAGGAGTCAGTTACTCAGAAGAGGACCAAATATGCAGTAGTCAGCCATTCTTAGGAAACAGGCTGTTGTGTGAGTAACGTTTGACATCTGTTCATTCCTAAAGATATCGGTTTAAGATCCCTTTAGTTCAAGGTAAGGTTATGTCTGTCTCAGACAGCTGCAGGCACAGTATGACTCTTGTTTTGTATGCTATGTCTATATTGATATATCATGTCCGTGAGCCCATGGCACATTACAGCGGTGGTTCATACATGCTTACATGTGTTGTGGGTGTGGTCTGTCTGCATCGAAGGAAGTATGGGTATGCGATCCGCACACCTGTTGTTGAGCACGTCGGCTTCCAGTAGGCTCAGAAAGGGAGTAGTGTAGTTGAGGCCAAGATTACAGGTGTACAAGCTGGGATGTGTCCCTGTCCATGACTGAGCTGGTCGTGAAAGAGCTGACAATCAGTTCTTGGCTCATTGAGCCTCATGGAACATGGGCTAAACACAATGTTGATTGCCTTCAGTTTGGGCCTTGGCCCTGTTCTTGATGTTCAGGGCTTAATGGGGACAACGGATCTGGGCCATTTGTCCCAGGGCTCTGATTGGTCTAGGTGTGGGACACTTCTAGTTCTGATGAACCTTGAACATGTACATTTTTGTGTGGCTTGTCCTGGCCCTGACTCATTTTGCATTTTCACACAGGTCTCTGTGCTCTGGCAAAAGGTCAAACTGTTCTTCTTGACCTGGACACAGAAGAATTCCTGGGTGCGGCCCGCTCACCCTCCATTCCAAGCTGTGTCCCTGTCGTTTGACATTCGTGTGTGGTCCAGATGATTTCGAAGCCATGATGTCACCTTGGCACATTGGTGAGAAGTTTGCCTGTGTTGGGACAATCACGACTATAACCCACAAACCAGGACGGATCTCCTTATTGATCGGAGTTCATGGCCTGTGATCTGATGTCACTCACTGGTAAGGATTCGAGTTGTCTTGGTGAACATGGCACGGCCTTGGTCACAAATGAGGCTGTGGCGTGGTCAAACAAATTGACATGACGATAAGGCCTGGCTTCAGACCAGGTCATGGTTCTTGGGGCATCCATTTCCTTTGATCCTTAAGATGGGGTTTCAGCCCTTTAAGACCTGGCTCCTCTGTGGTGGGATTGTGTCCTGGAATGCAGGGAGCAAGGGTGCGGCCCGCACACCCTTGAAGATGATCACTCAGGCTACCTGCGCTTCAGGAGCAGACTGATTTCCTTTGAGGTCTGTTCATGGCCTGGCCCCTAGGTTAGTAGTCAGGTGGTCATCATCAGGATCGGAATCTTGGCAGATATTATAATGTGTCCAGGAGTCAGTTACTCAGAAGAGGACCAAATATGCAGTAGTCAGCCATTCTTAGGAAACAGGCTGTTGTGTGAGTAACGTTTGACATCTGTTCATTCCTAAAGATATCGGTTTAAGATCCCTTTAGTTCAAGGTAAGGTTATGTCTGTCTCAGACAGCTGCAGGCACAGTATGACTCTTGTTTTGTATGCTATGTCTATATTGATATATCATGTCCGTGAGCCCATGGCACATTACAGCGGTGGTTCATACATGCTTACATGTGTTGTGGGTGTGGTCTGTCTGCATCGAAGGAAGTATGGGTATGCGATCCGCACACCTGTTGTTGAGCACGTCGGCTTCCAGTAGGCTCAGAAAGGGAGTAGTGTAGTTGAGGCCAAGATTACAGGTGTACAAGCTGGGATGTGTCCCTGTCCATGACTGAGCTGGTCGTGAAAGAGCTGACAATCAGTTCTTGGCTCATTGAGCCTCATGGAACATGGGCTAAACACAATGTTGGTTGCCTTCAGTTTGGGCCTTGGCCCTGTTCTTGATGTTCAGGGCTTAATGGGGACAACGGATCTGGGCCATTTGTCCCAGGGCTCTGATTGGTCTAGGTGTGGGACACTTCTAGTTCTGATGAACCTTGAACACGTACATTTTTGTGTGGCTTGTCCTGGCCCTGACTCATTTTGCATTTTCACACAGGTCTCTGTGCTCTGGCAAAAGGTCAAACTGTTCTTCTTGACCTGGACACAGAAGAATTCCTGGGTGCGGCCCGCTCACCCTCCATTCCAAGCTGTGTCCCTGTCGTTTGACATTCGTGTGTGGTCCAGATGATTTCGAAGCCATGATGTCACCTTGGCACATTGGTGAGAAGTTTGCCTGTGTTGGGACAATCACGACTATAACCCACAAACCAGGACGGATCTCCTTATTGATCGGAGTTCATGGCCTGTGATCTGATGTCACTCACTGGTAAGGATTCGAGTTGTCTTGGTGAACATGGCACGGCCTTGGTCACAAATGAGGCTGTGGCGTGGTCAAACAAATTGACATGACGATAAGGCCTGGCTTCAGACCAGGTCATGGTTCTTGGGGCATCCATTTCCTTTGATCCTTAAGATGGGGTTTCAGCCCTTTAAGACCTGGCTCCTCTGTGGTGGGATTGTGTCCTGGAATGCAGGGAGCAAGGGTGCGGCCCGCACACCCTTGAAGATGATCACTCAGGCTACCTGCGCTTCAGGAGCAGACTGATTTCCTTTGAGGTCTGTTCATGGCCTGGCCCCTAGGTTAGTAGTCAGGTGGTCATCATCAGGATCGGAATCTTGGCAGATATTATAATGTGTCCAGGAGTCAGTTACTCAGAAGAGGACCAAATATGCAGTAGTCAGCCATTCTTAGGAAACAGGCTGTTGTGTGAGTAACGTTTGACATCTGTTCATTCCTAAAGATATCGGTTTAAGATCCCTTTAGTTCAAGGTAAGGTTATGTCTGTCTCAGACAGCTGCAGGCACAGTATGACTCTTGTTTTGTATGCTATGTCTATATTGATATATCATGTCCGTGAGCCCATGGCACATTACAGCGGTGGTTCATACATGCTTACATGTGTTGTGGGTGTGGTCTGTCTGCATCGAAGGAAGTATGGGTATGCGATCCGCACACCTGTTGTTGAGCACGTCGGCTTCCAGTAGGCTCAGAAAGGGAGTAGTGTAGTTGAGGCCAAGATTACAGGTGTACAAGCTGGGATGTGTCCCTGTCCATGACTGAGCTGGTCGTGAAAGAGCTGACAATCAGTTCTTGGCTCATTGAGCCTCATGGAACATGGGCTAAACACAATGTTGATTGCCTTCAGTTTGGGCCTTGGCCCTGTTCTTGATGTTCAGGGCTTAATGGGGACAACGGATCTGGGCCATTTGTCCCAGGGCTCTGATTGGTCTAGGTGTGGGACACTTCTAGTTCTGATGAACCTTGAACACGTACATTTTTGTGTGGCTTGTCCTGGCCCTGACTCATTTTGCATTTTCACACAGGTCTCTGTGCTCTGGCAAAAGGTCAAACTGTTCTTCTTGACCTGGACACAGAAGAATTCCTGGGTGCGGCCCGCTCACCCTCCATTCCAAGCTGTGTCCCTGTCGTTTGACATTCGTGTGTGGTCCAGATGATTTCGAAGCCATGATGTCACCTTGGCACATTGGTGAGAAGTTTGCCTGTGTTGGGACAATCACGACTATAACCCACAAACCAGGACGGATCTCCTTATTGATCGGAGTTCATGGCCTATGATCTGATGTCACTCACTGGTAAGGATTCGAGTTGTCTTGGTGAACATGGCACGGCCTTGGTCACAAATGAGGCTGTGGCGTGGTCAAACAAATTGACATGACGATAAGGCCTGGCTTCAGACCAGGTCATGGTTCTTGGGGCATCCATTTCCTTTGATCCTTAAGATGGGGTTTCAGCCCTTTAAGACCTGGCTCCTCTGTGGTGGGATTGTGTCCTGGAATGCAGGGAGCAAGGGTGCGGCCCGCACACCCTTGAAGATGATCACTCAGGCTACCTGCGCTTCAGGAGCAGACTGATTTCCTTTGAGGTCTGTTCATGGCCTGGCCCCTAGGTTAGTAGTCAGGTGGTCATCATCAGGATCGGAATCTTGGCAGATATTATAATGTGTCCAGGAGTCAGTTACTCAGAAGAGGACCAAATATGCAGTAGTCAGCCATTCTTAGGAAACAGGCTGTTGTGTGAGTAACGTTTGACATCTGTTCATTCCTAAAGATATCGGTTTAAGATCCCTTTAGTTCAAGGTAAGGTTATGTCTGTCTCAGACAGCTGCAGGCACAGTATGACTCTTGTTTTGTATGCTATGTCTATATTGATATATCATGTCCGTGAGCCCATGGCACATTACAGCGGTGGTTCATACATGCTTACATGTGTTGTGGGTGTGGTCTGTCTGCATCGAAGGAAGTATGGGTATGCGATCCGCACACCTGTTGTTGAGCACGTCGGCTTCCAGTAGGCTCAGAAAGGGAGTAGTGTAGTTGAGGCCAAGATTACAGGTGTACAAGCTGGGATGTGTCCCTGTCCATGACTGAGCTGGTCGTGAAAGAGCTGACAATCAGTTCTTGGCTCATTGAGCCTCATGGAACATGGGCTAAACACAATGTTGATTGCCTTCAGTTTGGGCCTTGGCCCTGTTCTTGATGTTCAGGGCTTAATGGGGACAACGGATCTGGGCCATTTGTCCCAGGGCTCTGATTGGTCTAGGTGTGGGACACTTCTAGTTCTGATGAACCTTGAACATGTACATTTTTGTGTGGCTTGTCCTGGCCCTGACTCATTTTGCATTTTCACACAGGTCTCTGTGCTCTGGCAAAAGGTCAAACTGTTCTTCTTGACCTGGACACAGAAGAATTCCTGGGTGCGGCCCGCTCACCCTCCATTCCAAGCTGTGTCCCTGTCGTTTGACATTCGTGTGTGGTCCAGATGATTTCGAAGCCATGATGTCACCTTGGCACATTGGTGAGAAGTTTGCCTGTGTTGGGACAATCACGACTATAACCCACAAACCAGGACGGATCTCCTTATTGATCGGAGTTCATGGCCTGTGATCTGATGTCACTCACTGGTAAGGATTCGAGTTGTCTTGGTGAACATGGCACGGCCTTGGTCACAAATGAGGCTGTGGCGTGGTCAAACAAATTGACATGACGATAAGGCCTGGCTTCAGACCAGGTCATGGTTCTTGGGGCATCCATTTCCTTTGATCCTTAAGATGGGGTTTCAGCCCTTTAAGACCTGGCTCCTCTGTGGTGGGATTGTGTCCTGGAATGCAGGGAGCAAGGGTGCGGCCCGCACACCCTTGAAGATGATCACTCAGGCTACCTGCGCTTCAGGAGCAGACTGATTTCCTTTGAGGTCTGTTCATGGCCTGGCCCCTAGGTTAGTAGTCAGGTGGTCATCATCAGGATCGGAATCTTGGCAGATATTATAATGTGTCCAGGAGTCAGTTACTCAGAAGAGGACCAAATATGCAGTAGTCAGCCATTCTTAGGAAACAGGCTGTTGTGTGAGTAACGTTTGACATCTGTTCATTCCTAAAGATATCGGTTTAAGATCCCTTTAGTTCAAGGTAAGGTTATGTCTGTCTCAGACAGCTGCAGGCACAGTATGACTCTTGTTTTGTATGCTATGTCTATATTGATATATCATGTCCGTGAGCCCATGGCACATTACAGCGGTGGTTCATACATGCTTACATGTGTTGTGGGTGTGGTCTGTCTGCATCGAAGGAAGTATGGGTATGCGATCCGCACACCTGTTGTTGAGCACGTCGGCTTCCAGTAGGCTCAGAAAGGGAGTAGTGTAGTTGAGGCCAAGATTACAGGTGTACAAGCTGGGATGTGTCCCTGTCCATGACTGAGCTGGTCGTGAAAGAGCTGACAATCAGTTCTTGGCTCATTGAGCCTCATGGAACATGGGCTAAACACAATGTTGATTGCCTTCAGTTTGGGCCTTGGCCCTGTTCTTGATGTTCAGGGCTTAATGGGGACAACGGATCTGGGCCATTTGTCCCAGGGCTCTGATTGGTCTAGGTGTGGGACACTTCTAGTTCTGATGAACCTTGAACACGTACATTTTTGTGTGGCTTGTCCTGGCCCTGACTCATTTTGCATTTTCACACAGGTCTCTGTGCTCTGGCAAAAGGTCAAACTGTTCTTCTTGACCTGGACACAGAAGAATTCCTGGGTGCGGCCCGCTCACCCTCCATTCCAAGCTGTGTCCCTGTCGTTTGACATTCGTGTGTGGTCCAGATGATTTCGAAGCCATGATGTCACCTTGGCACATTGGTGAGAAGTTTGCCTGTGTTGGGACAATCACGACTATAACCCACAAACCAGGACGGATCTCCTTATTGATCGGAGTTCATGGCCTATGATCTGATGTCACTCACCGGTAAGGATTCGAGTTGTCTTGGTGAACATGGCACGGCCTTGGTCACAAATGAGGCTGTGGCGTGGTCAAACAAATTGACATGACGATAAGGCCTGGCTTCAGGCCAGGTCATGGTTCTTGGGGCATCCATTTCCTTTGATCCTTAAGATGGGGTTTCAGCCCTTTAAGACCTGGCTCCTCTGTGGTGGGATTGTGTCCTGGAATGCAGGGAGCAAGGGTGCGGCCCGCACACCCTTGAAGATGATCACTCAGGCTACCTGCGCTTCAGGAGCAGACTGATTTCCTTTGAGGTCTGTTCATGGCCTGGCCCCTAGGTTAGTAGTCAGGTGGTCATCATCAGGATCGGAATCTTGGCAGATATTATAATGTGTCCAGGAGTCAGTTACTCAGAAGAGGACCAAATATGCAGTAGTCAGCCATTCTTAGGAAACAGGCTGTTGTGTGAGTAACGTTTGACATCTGTTCATTCCTAAAGATATCGGTTTAAGATCCCTTTAGTTCAAGGTAAGGTTATGTCTGTCTCAGACAGCTGCAGGCACAGTATGACTCTTGTTTTGTATGCTATGTCTATATTGATATATCATGTCCGTGAGCCCATGGCACATTACAGCGGTGGTTCATACATGCTTACATGTGTTGTGGGTGTGGTCTGTCTGCATCGAAGGAAGTATGGGTATGCGATCCGCACACCTGTTGTTGAGCACGTCGGCTTCCAGTAGGCTCAGAAAGGGAGTAGTGTAGTTGAGGCCAAGATTACAGGTGTACAAGCTGGGATGTGTCCCTGTCCATGACTGAGCTGGTCGTGAAAGAGCTGACAATCAGTTCTTGGCTCATTGAGCCTCATGGAACATGGGCTAAACACAATGTTGATTGCCTTCAGTTTGGGCCTTGGCCCTGTTCTTGATGTTCAGGGCTTAATGGGGACAACGGATCTGGGCCATTTGTCCCAGGGCTCTGATTGGTCTAGGTGTGGGACACTTCTAGTTCTGATGAACCTTGAACACGTACATTTTTGTGTGGCTTGTCCTGGCCCTGACTCATTTTGCATTTTCACACAGGTCTCTGTGCTCTGGCAAAAGGTCAAACTGTTCTTCTTGACCTGGACACAGAAGAATTCCTGGGTGCGGCCCGCTCACCCTCCATTCCAAGCTGTGTCCCTGTCGTTTGACATTCGTGTGTGGTCCAGATGATTTCGAAGCCATGATGTCACCTTGGCACATTGGTGAGAAGTTTGCCTGTGTTGGGACAATCACGACTATAACCCACAAACCAGGACGGATCTCCTTATTGATCGGAGTTCATGGCCTATGATCTGATGTCACTCACTGGTAAGGATTCGAGTTGTCTTGGTGAACATGGCACGGCCTTGGTCACAAATGAGGCTGTGGCGTGGTCAAACAAATTGACATGACGATAAGGCCTGGCTTCAGGCCAGGTCATGGTTCTTGGGGCATCCATTTCCTTTGATCCTTAAGATGGGGTTTCAGCCCTTTAAGACCTGGCTCCTCTGTGGTGGGATTGTGTCCTGGAATGCAGGGAGCAAGGGTGCGGCCCGCACACCCTTGAAGATGATCACTCAGGCTACCTGCGCTTCAGGAGCAGACTGATTTCCTTTGAGGTCTGTTCATGGCCTGGCCCCTAGGTTAGTAGTCAGGTGGTCATCATCAGGATCGGAATCTTGGCAGATATTATAATGTGTCCAGGAGTCAGTTACTCAGAAGAGGACCAAATATGCAGTAGTCAGCCATTCTTAGGAAACAGGCTGTTGTGTGAGTAACGTTTGACATCTGTTCATTCCTAAAGATATCGGTTTAAGATCCCTTTAGTTCAAGGTAAGGTTATGTCTGTCTCAGACAGCTGCAGGCACAGTATGACTCTTGTTTTGTATGCTATGTCTATATTGATATATCATGTCCGTGAGCCCATGGCACATTACAGCGGTGGTTCATACATGCTTACATGTGTTGTGGGTGTGGTCTGTCTGCATCGAAGGAAGTATGGGTATGCGATCCGCACACCTGTTGTTGAGCACGTCGGCTTCCAGTAGGCTCAGAAAGGGAGTAGTGTAGTTGAGGCCAAGATTACAGGTGTACAAGCTGGGATGTGTCCCTGTCCATGACTGAGCTGGTCGTGAAAGAGCTGACAATCAGTTCTTGGCTCATTGAGCCTCATGGAACATGGGCTAAACACAATGTTGATTGCCTTCAGTTTGGGCCTTGGCCCTGTTCTTGATGTTCAGGGCTTAATGGGGACAACGGATCTGGGCCATTTGTCCCAGGGCTCTGATTGGTCTAGGTGTGGGACACTTCTAGTTCTGATGAACCTTGAACACGTACATTTTTGTGTGGCTTGTCCTGGCCCTGACTCATTTTGCATTTTCACACAGGTCTCTGTGCTCTGGCAAAAGGTCAAACTGTTCTTCTTGACCTGGACACAGAAGAATTCCTGGGTGCGGCCCGCTCACCCTCCATTCCAAGCTGTGTCCCTGTCGTTTGACATTCGTGTGTGGTCCAGATGATTTCGAAGCCATGATGTCACCTTGGCACATTGGTGAGAAGTTTGCCTGTGTTGGGACAATCACGACTATAACCCACAAACCAGGACGGATCTCCTTATTGATCGGAGTTCATGGCCTATGATCTGATGTCACTCACTGGTAAGGATTCGAGTTGTCTTGGTGAACATGGCACGGCCTTGGTCACAAATGAGGCTGTGGCGTGGTCAAACAAATTGACATGACGATAAGGCCTGGCTTCAGACCAGGTCATGGTTCTTGGGGCATCCATTTCCTTTGATCCTTAAGATGGGGTTTCAGCCCTTTAAGACCTGGCTCCTCTGTGGTGGGATTGTGTCCTGGAATGCAGGGAGCAAGGGTGCGGCCCGCACACCCTTGAAGATGATCACTCAGGCTACCTGCGCTTCAGGAGCAGACTGATTTCCTTTGAGGTCTGTTCATGGCCTGGCCCCTAGGTTAGTAGTCAGGTGGTCATCATCAGGATCGGAATCTTGGCAGATATTATAATGTGTCCAGGAGTCAGTTACTCAGAAGAGGACCAAATATGCAGTAGTCAGCCATTCTTAGGAAACAGGCTGTTGTGTGAGTAACGTTTGACATCTGTTCATTCCTAAAGATATCGGTTTAAGATCCCTTTAGTTCAAGGTAAGGTTATGTCTGTCTCAGACAGCTGCAGGCACAGTATGACTCTTGTTTTGTATGCTATGTCTATATTGATATATCATGTCCGTGAGCCCATGGCACATTACAGCGGTGGTTCATACATGCTTACATGTGTTGTGGGTGTGGTCTGTCTGCATCGAAGGAAGTATGGGTATGCGATCCGCACACCTGTTGTTGAGCACGTCGGCTTCCAGTAGGCTCAGAAAGGGAGTAGTGTAGTTGAGGCCAAGATTACAGGTGTACAAGCTGGGATGTGTCCCTGTCCATGACTGAGCTGGTCGTGAAAGAGCTGACAATCAGTTCTTGGCTCATTGAGCCTCATGGAACATGGGCTAAACACAATGTTGATTGCCTTCAGTTTGGGCCTTGGCCCTGTTCTTGATGTTCAGGGCTTAATGGGGACAACGGATCTGGGCCATTTGTCCCAGGGCTCTGATTGGTCTAGGTGTGGGACACTTCTAGTTCTGATGAACCTTGAACACGTACATTTTTGTGTGGCTTGTCCTGGCCCTGACTCATTTTGCATTTTCACACAGGTCTCTGTGCTCTGGCAAAAGGTCAAACTGTTCTTCTTGACCTGGACACAGAAGAATTCCTGGGTGCGGCCCGCTCACCCTCCATTCCAAGCTGTGTCCCTGTCGTTTGACATTCGTGTGTGGTCCAGATGATTTCGAAGCCATGATGTCACCTTGGCACATTGGTGAGAAGTTTGCCTGTGTTGGGACAATCACGACTATAACCCACAAACCAGGACGGATCTCCTTATTGATCGGAGTTCATGGCCTATGATCTGATGTCACTCACTGGTAAGGATTCGAGTTGTCTTGGTGAACATGGCACGGCCTTGGTCACAAATGAGGCTGTGGCGTGGTCAAACAAATTGACATGACGATAAGGCCTGGCTTCAGGCCAGGTCATGGTTCTTGGGGCATCCATTTCCTTTGATCCTTAAGATGGGGTTTCAGCCCTTTAAGACCTGGCTCCTCTGTGGTGGGATTGTGTCCTGGAATGCAGGGAGCAAGGGTGCGGCCCGCACACCCTTGAAGATGATCACTCAGGCTACCTGCGCTTCAGGAGCAGACTGATTTCCTTTGAGGTCTGTTCATGGCCTGGCCCCTAGGTTAGTAGTCAGGTGGTCATCATCAGGATCGGAATCTTGGCAGATATTATAATGTGTCCAGGAGTCAGTTACTCAGAAGAGGACCAAATATGCAGTAGTCAGCCATTCTTAGGAAACAGGCTGTTGTGTGAGTAACGTTTGACATCTGTTCATTCCTAAAGATATCGGTTTAAGATCCCTTTAGTTCAAGGTAAGGTTATGTCTGTCTCAGACAGCTGCAGGCACAGTATGACTCTTGTTTTGTATGCTATGTCTATATTGATATATCATGTCCGTGAGCCCATGGCACATTACAGCGGTGGTTCATACATGCTTACATGTGTTGTGGGTGTGGTCTGTCTGCATCGAAGGAAGTATGGGTATGCGATCCGCACACCTGTTGTTGAGCACGTCGGCTTCCAGTAGGCTCAGAAAGGGAGTAGTGTAGTTGAGGCCAAGATTACAGGTGTACAAGCTGGGATGTGTCCCTGTCCATGACTGAGCTGGTCGTGAAAGAGCTGACAATCAGTTCTTGGCTCATTGAGCCTCATGGAACATGGGCTAAACACAATGTTGATTGCCTTCAGTTTGGGCCTTGGCCCTGTTCTTGATGTTCAGGGCTTAATGGGGACAACGGATCTGGGCCATTTGTCCCAGGGCTCTGATTGGTCTAGGTGTGGGACACTTCTAGTTCTGATGAACCTTGAACACGTACATTTTTGTGTGGCTTGTCCTGGCCCTGACTCATTTTGCATTTTCACACAGGTCTCTGTGCTCTGGCAAAAGGTCAAACTGTTCTTCTTGACCTGGACACAGAAGAATTCCTGGGTGCGGCCCGCTCACCCTCCATTCCAAGCTGTGTCCCTGTCGTTTGACATTCGTGTGTGGTCCAGATGATTTCGAAGCCATGATGTCACCTTGGCACATTGGTGAGAAGTTTGCCTGTGTTGGGACAATCACGACTATAACCCACAAACCAGGACGGATCTCCTTATTGATCGGAGTTCATGGCCTATGATCTGATGTCACTCACCGGTAAGGATTCGAGTTGTCTTGGTGAACATGGCACGGCCTTGGTCACAAATGAGGCTGTGGCGTGGTCAAACAAATTGACATGACGATAAGGCCTGGCTTCAGGCCAGGTCATGGTTCTTGGGGCATCCATTTCCTTTGATCCTTAAGATGGGGTTTCAGCCCTTTAAGACCTGGCTCCTCTGTGGTGGGATTGTGTCCTGGAATGCAGGGAGCAAGGGTGCGGCCCGCACACCCTTGAAGATGATCACTCAGGCTACCTGCGCTTCAGGAGCAGACTGATTTCCTTTGAGGTCTGTTCATGGCCTGGCCCCTAGGTTAGTAGTCAGGTGGTCATCATCAGGATCGGAATCTTGGCAGATATTATAATGTGTCCAGGAGTCAGTTACTCAGAAGAGGACCAAATATGCAGTAGTCAGCCATTCTTAGGAAACAGGCTGTTGTGTGAGTAACGTTTGACATCTGTTCATTCCTAAAGATATCGGTTTAAGATCCCTTTAGTTCAAGGTAAGGTTATGTCTGTCTCAGACAGCTGCAGGCACAGTATGACTCTTGTTTTGTATGCTATGTCTATATTGATATATCATGTCCGTGAGCCCATGGCACATTACAGCGGTGGTTCATACATGCTTACATGTGTTGTGGGTGTGGTCTGTCTGCATCGAAGGAAGTATGGGTATGCGATCCGCACACCTGTTGTTGAGCACGTCGGCTTCCAGTAGGCTCAGAAAGGGAGTAGTGTAGTTGAGGCCAAGATTACAGGTGTACAAGCTGGGATGTGTCCCTGTCCATGACTGAGCTGGTCGTGAAAGAGCTGACAATCAGTTCTTGGCTCATTGAGCCTCATGGAACATGGGCTAAACACAATGTTGATTGCCTTCAGTTTGGGCCTTGGCCCTGTTCTTGATGTTCAGGGCTTAATGGGGACAACGGATCTGGGCCATTTGTCCCAGGGCTCTGATTGGTCTAGGTGTGGGACACTTCTAGTTCTGATGAACCTTGAACACGTACATTTTTGTGTGGCTTGTCCTGGCCCTGACTCATTTTGCATTTTCACACAGGTCTCTGTGCTCTGGCAAAAGGTCAAACTGTTCTTCTTGACCTGGACACAGAAGAATTCCTGGGTGCGGCCCGCTCACCCTCCATTCCAAGCTGTGTCCCTGTCGTTTGACATTCGTGTGTGGTCCAGATGATTTCGAAGCCATGATGTCACCTTGGCACATTGGTGAGAAGTTTGCCTGTGTTGGGACAATCACGACTATAACCCACAAACCAGGACGGATCTCCTTATTGATCGGAGTTCATGGCCTATGATCTGATGTCACTCACTGGTAAGGATTCGAGTTGTCTTGGTGAACATGGCACGGCCTTGGTCACAAATGAGGCTGTGGCGTGGTCAAACAAATTGACATGACGATAAGGCCTGGCTTCAGACCAGGTCATGGTTCTTGGGGCATCCATTTCCTTTGATCCTTAAGATGGGGTTTCAGCCCTTTAAGACCTGGCTCCTCTGTGGTGGGATTGTGTCCTGGAATGCAGGGAGCAAGGGTGCGGCCCGCACACCCTTGAAGATGATCACTCAGGCTACCTGCGCTTCAGGAGCAGACTGATTTCCTTTGAGGTCTGTTCATGGCCTGGCCCCTAGGTTAGTAGTCAGGTGGTCATCATCAGGATCGGAATCTTGGCAGATATTATAATGTGTCCAGGAGTCAGTTACTCAGAAGAGGACCAAATATGCAGTAGTCAGCCATTCTTAGGAAACAGGCTGTTGTGTGAGTAACGTTTGACATCTGTTCATTCCTAAAGATATCGGTTTAAGATCCCTTTAGTTCAAGGTAAGGTTATGTCTGTCTCAGACAGCTGCAGGCACAGTATGACTCTTGTTTTGTATGCTATGTCTATATTGATATATCATGTCCGTGAGCCCATGGCACATTACAGCGGTGGTTCATACATGCTTACATGTGTTGTGGGTGTGGTCTGTCTGCATCGAAGGAAGTATGGGTATGCGATCCGCACACCTGTTGTTGAGCACGTCGGCTTCCAGTAGGCTCAGAAAGGGAGTAGTGTAGTTGAGGCCAAGATTACAGGTGTACAAGCTGGGATGTGTCCCTGTCCATGACTGAGCTGGTCGTGAAAGAGCTGACAATCAGTTCTTGGCTCATTGAGCCTCATGGAACATGGGCTAAACACAATGTTGATTGCCTTCAGTTTGGGCCTTGGCCCTGTTCTTGATGTTCAGGGCTTAATGGGGACAACGGATCTGGGCCATTTGTCCCAGGGCTCTGATTGGTCTAGGTGTGGGACACTTCTAGTTCTGATGAACCTTGAACACGTACATTTTTGTGTGGCTTGTCCTGGCCCTGACTCATTTTGCATTTTCACACAGGTCTCTGTGCTCTGGCAAAAGGTCAAACTGTTCTTCTTGACCTGGACACAGAAGAATTCCTGGGTACGGCCCGCTCACCCTCCATTCCAAGCTGTGTCCCTGTCGTTTGACATTCGTGTGTGGTCCAGATGATTTCGAAGCCATGATGTCACCTTGGCACATTGGTGAGAAGTTTGCCTGTGTTGGGACAATCACGACTATAACCCACAAACCAGGACGGATCTCCTTATTGATCGGAGTTCATGGCCTATGATCTGATGTCACTCACTGGTAAGGATTCGAGTTGTCTTGGTGAACATGGCACGGCCTTGGTCACAAATGAGGCTGTGGCGTGGTCAAACAAATTGACATGACGATAAGGCCTGGCTTCAGGCCAGGTCATGGTTCTTGGGGCATCCATTTCCTTTGATCCTTAAGATGGGGTTTCAGCCCTTTAAGACCTGGCTCCTCTGTGGTGGGATTGTGTCCTGGAATGCAGGGAGCAAGGGTGCGGCCCGCACACCCTTGAAGATGATCACTCAGGCTACCTGCGCTTCAGGAGCAGACTGATTTCCTTTGAGGTCTGTTCATGGCCTGGCCCCTAGGTTAGTAGTCAGGTGGTCATCATCAGGATCGGAATCTTGGCAGATATTATAATGTGTCCAGGAGTCAGTTACTCAGAAGAGGACCAAATATGCAGTAGTCAGCCATTCTTAGGAAACAGGCTGTTGTGTGAGTAACGTTTGACATCTGTTCATTCCTAAAGATATCGGTTTAAGATCCCTTTAGTTCAAGGTAAGGTTATGTCTGTCTCAGACAGCTGCAGGCACAGTATGACTCTTGTTTTGTATGCTATGTCTATATTGATATATCATGTCCGTGAGCCCATGGCACATTACAGCGGTGGTTCATACATGCTTACATGTGTTGTGGGTGTGGTCTGTCTGCATCGAAGGAAGTATGGGTATGCGATCCGCACACCTGTTGTTGAGCACGTCGGCTTCCAGTAGGCTCAGAAAGGGAGTAGTGTAGTTGAGGCCAAGATTACAGGTGTACAAGCTGGGATGTGTCCCTGTCCATGACTGAGCTGGTCGTGAAAGAGCTGACAATCAGTTCTTGGCTCATTGAGCCTCATGGAACATGGGCTAAACACAATGTTGATTGCCTTCAGTTTGGGCCTTGGCCCTGTTCTTGATGTTCAGGGCTTAATGGGGACAACGGATCTGGGCCATTTGTCCCAGGGCTCTGATTGGTCTAGGTGTGGGACACTTCTAGTTCTGATGAACCTTGAACACGTACATTTTTGTGTGGCTTGTCCTGGCCCTGACTCATTTTGCATTTTCACACAGGTCTCTGTGCTCTGGCAAAAGGTCAAACTGTTCTTCTTGACCTGGACACAGAAGAATTCCTGGGTGCGGCCCGCTCACCCTCCATTCCAAGCTGTGTCCCTGTCGTTTGACATTCGTGTGTGGTCCAGATGATTTCGAAGCCATGATGTCACCTTGGCACATTGGTGAGAAGTTTGCCTGTGTTGGGACAATCACGACTATAACCCACAAACCAGGACGGATCTCCTTATTGATCGGAGTTCATGGCCTATGATCTGATGTCACTCACCGGTAAGGATTCGAGTTGTCTTGGTGAACATGGCACGGCCTTGGTCACAAATGAGGCTGTGGCGTGGTCAAACAAATTGACATGACGATAAGGCCTGGCTTCAGGCCAGGTCATGGTTCTTGGGGCATCCATTTCCTTTGATCCTTAAGATGGGGTTTCAGCCCTTTAAGACCTGGCTCCTCTGTGGTGGGATTGTGTCCTGGAATGCAGGGAGCAAGGGTGCGGCCCGCACACCCTTGAAGATGATCACTCAGGCTACCTGCGCTTCAGGAGCAGACTGATTTCCTTTGAGGTCTGTTCATGGCCTGGCCCCTAGGTTAGTAGTCAGGTGGTCATCATCAGGATCGGAATCTTGGCAGATATTATAATGTGTCCAGGAGTCAGTTACTCAGAAGAGGACCAAATATGCAGTAGTCAGCCATTCTTAGGAAACAGGCTGTTGTGTGAGTAACGTTTGACATCTGTTCATTCCTAAAGATATCGGTTTAAGATCCCTTTAGTTCAAGGTAAGGTTATGTCTGTCTCAGACAGCTGCAGGCACAGTATGACTCTTGTTTTGTATGCTATGTCTATATTGATATATCATGTCCGTGAGCCCATGGCACATTACAGCGGTGGTTCATACATGCTTACATGTGTTGTGGGTGTGGTCTGTCTGCATCGAAGGAAGTATGGGTATGCGATCCGCACACCTGTTGTTGAGCACGTCGGCTTCCAGTAGGCTCAGAAAGGGAGTAGTGTAGTTGAGGCCAAGATTACAGGTGTACAAGCTGGGATGTGTCCCTGTCCATGACTGAGCTGGTCGTGAAAGAGCTGACAATCAGTTCTTGGCTCATTGAGCCTCATGGAACATGGGCTAAACACAATGTTGATTGCCTTCAGTTTGGGCCTTGGCCCTGTTCTTGATGTTCAGGGCTTAATGGGGACAACGGATCTGGGCCATTTGTCCCAGGGCTCTGATTGGTCTAGGTGTGGGACACTTCTAGTTCTGATGAACCTTGAACACGTACATTTTTGTGTGGCTTGTCCTGGCCCTGACTCATTTTGCATTTTCACACAGGTCTCTGTGCTCTGGCAAAAGGTCAAACTGTTCTTCTTGACCTGGACACAGAAGAATTCCTGGGTGCGGCCCGCTCACCCTCCATTCCAAGCTGTGTCCCTGTCGTTTGACATTCGTGTGTGGTCCAGATGATTTCGAAGCCATGATGTCACCTTGGCACATTGGTGAGAAGTTTGCCTGTGTTGGGACAATCACGACTATAACCCACAAACCAGGATGGATCTCCTTATTGATCGGAGTTCATGGCCTATGATCTGATGTCACTCACTGGTAAGGATTCGAGTTGTCTTGGTGAACATGGCACGGCCTTGGTCACAAATGAGGCTGTGGCGTGGTCAAACAAATTGACATGACGATAAGGCCTGGCTTCAGGCCAGGTCATGGTTCTTGGGGCATCCATTTCCTTTGATCCTTAAGATGGGGTTTCAGCCCTTTAAGACCTGGCTCCTCTGTGGTGGGATTGTGTCCTGGAATGCAGGGAGCAAGGGTGCGGCCCGCACACCCTTGAAGATGATCACTCAGGCTACCTGCGCTTCAGGAGCAGACTGATTTCCTTTGAGGTCTGTTCATGGCCTGGCCCCTAGGTTAGTAGTCAGGTGGTCATCATCAGGATCGGAATCTTGGCAGATATTATAATGTGTCCAGGAGTCAGTTACTCAGAAGAGGACCAAATATGCAGTAGTCAGCCATTCTTAGGAAACAGGCTGTTGTGTGAGTAACGTTTGACATCTGTTCATTCCTAAAGATATCGGTTTAAGATCCCTTTAGTTCAAGGTAAGGTTATGTCTGTCTCAGACAGCTGCAGGCACAGTATGACTCTTGTTTTGTATGCTATGTCTATATTGATATATCATGTCCGTGAGCCCATGGCACATTACAGCGGTGGTTCATACATGATTACATGTGTTGTGGGTGTGGTCTGTCTGCATCGAAGGAAGTATGGGTATGCGATCCGCACACCTGTTGTTGTGCACGTCGGCTTCCAGTAGGCTCAGAAAGGGAGTAGTGTAGTTGAGGCCAAGATTACAGGTGTACAAGCTGGGATGTGTCCCTGTCCATGACTGAGCTGGTCGTGAAAGAGCTGACAATCAGTTCTTGGCTCATTGAGCCTCATGGAACATGGGCTAAACACAATGTTGATTGCCTTCAGTTTGGGCCTTGGCCCTGTTCTTGATGTTCAGGGCTTAATGGGGACAACGGATCTGGGCCATTTGTCCCAGGGCTCTGATTGGTCTAGGTGTGGGACACTTCTAGTTCTGATGAACCTTGAACACGTACATTTTTGTGTGGCTTGTCCTGGCCCTGACTCATTTTGCATTTTCACACAGGTCTCTGTGCTCTGGCAAAAGGTCAAACTGTTCTTCTTGACCTGGACACAGAAGAATTCCTGGGTGCGGCCCGCTCACCCTCCATTCCAAGCTGTGTCCCTGTCGTTTGACATTCGTGTGTGGTCCAGATGATTTCGAAGCCATGATGTCACCTTGGCACATTGGTGAGAAGTTTGCCTGTGTTGGGACAATCACGACTATAACCCACAAACCAGGACGGATCTCCTTATTGATCGGAGTTCATGGCCTATGATCTGATGTCACTCACTGGTAAGGATTCGAGTTGTCTTGGTGAACATGGCACGGCCTTGGTCACAAATGAGGCTGTGGCGTGGTCAAACAAATTGACATGACGATAAGGCCTGGCTTCAGGCCAGGTCATGGTTCTTGGGGCATCCATTTCCTTTGATCCTTAAGATGGGGTTTCAGCCCTTTAAGACCTGGCTCCTCTGTGGTGGGATTGTGTCCTGGAATGCAGGGAGCAAGGGTGCGGCCCGCACACCCTTGAAGATGATCACTCAGGCTACCTGCGCTTCAGGAGCAGACTGATTTCCTTTGAGGTCTGTTCATGGCCTGGCCCCTAGGTTAGTAGTCAGGTGGTCATCATCAGGATCGGAATCTTGGCAGATATTATAATGTGTCCAGGAGTCAGTTACTCAGAAGAGGACCAAATATGCAGTAGTCAGCCATTCTTAGGAAACAGGCTGTTGTGTGAGTAACGTTTGACATCTGTTCATTCCTAAAGATATCGGTTTAAGATCCCTTTAGTTCAAGGTAAGGTTATGTCTGTCTCAGACAGCTGCAGGCACAGTATGACTCTTGTTTTGTATGCTATGTCTATATTGATATATCATGTCCGTGAGCCCATGGCACATTACAGCGGTGGTTCATACATGCTTACATGTGTTGTGGGTGTGGTCTGTCTGCATCGAAGGAAGTATGGGTATGCGATCCGCACACCTGTTGTTGAGCACGTCGGCTTCCAGTAGGCTCAGAAAGGGAGTAGTGTAGTTGAGGCCAAGATTACAGGTGTACAAGCTGGGATGTGTCCCTGTCCATGACTGAGCTGGTCGTGAAAGAGCTGACAATCAGTTCTTGGCTCATTGAGCCTCATGGAACATGGGCTAAACACAATGTTGATTGCCTTCAGTTTGGGCCTTGGCCCTGTTCTTGATGTTCAGGGCTTAATGGGGACAACGGATCTGGGCCATTTGTCCCAGGGCTCTGATTGGTCTAGGTGTGGGACACTTCTAGTTCTGATGAACCTTGAACACGTACATTTTTGTGTGGCTTGTCCTGGCCCTGACTCATTTTGCATTTTCACACAGGTCTCTGTGCTCTGGCAAAAGGTCAAACTGTTCTTCTTGACCTGGACACAGAAGAATTCCTGGGTGCGGCCCGCTCACCCTCCATTCCAAGCTGTGTCCCTGTCGTTTGACATTCGTGTGTGGTCCAGATGATTTCGAAGCCATGATGTCACCTTGGCACATTGGTGAGAAGTTTGCCTGTGTTGGGACAATCACGACTATAACCCACAAACCAGGACGGATCTCCTTATTGATCGGAGTTCATGGCCTATGATCTGATGTCACTCACTGGTAAGGATTCGAGTTGTCTTGGTGAACATGGCACGGCCTTGGTCACAAATGAGGCTGTGGCGTGGTCAAACAAATTGACATGACGATAAGGCCTGGCTTCAGGCCAGGTCATGGTTCTTGGGGCATCCATTTCCTTTGATCCTTAAGATGGGGTTTCAGCCCTTTAAGACCTGGCTCCTCTGTGGTGGGATTGTGTCCTGGAATGCAGGGAGCAAGGGTGCGGCCCGCACACCCTTGAAGATGATCACTCAGGCTACCTGCGCTTCAGGAGCAGACTGATTTCCTTTGAGGTCTGTTCATGGCCTGGCCCCTAGGTTAGTAGTCAGGTGGTCATCATCAGGATCGGAATCTTGGCAGATATTATAATGTGTCCAGGAGTCAGTTACTCAGAAGAGGACCAAATATGCAGTAGTCAGCCATTCTTAGGAAACAGGCTGTTGTGTGAGTAACGTTTGACATCTGTTCATTCCTAAAGATATCGGTTTAAGATCCCTTTAGTTCAAGGTAAGGTTATGTCTGTCTCAGACAGCTGCAGGCACAGTATGACTCTTGTTTTGTATGCTATGTCTATATTGATATATCATGTCCGTGAGCCCATGGCACATTACAGCGGTGGTTCATACATGCTTACATGTGTTGTGGGTGTGGTCTGTCTGCATCGAAGGAAGTATGGGTATGCGATCCGCACACCTGTTGTTGAGCACGTCGGCTTCCAGTAGGCTCAGAAAGGGAGTAGTGTAGTTGAGGCCAAGATTACAGGTGTACAAGCTGGGATGTGTCCCTGTCCATGACTGAGCTGGTCGTGAAAGAGCTGACAATCAGTTCTTGGCTCATTGAGCCTCATGGAACATGGGCTAAACACAATGTTGATTGCCTTCAGTTTGGGCCTTGGCCCTGTTCTTGATGTTCAGGGCTTAATGGAGACAACGGATCTGGGCCATTTGTCCCAGGGCTCTGATTGGTCTAGGTGTGGGACACTTCTAGTTCTGATGAACCTTGAACACGTACATTTTTGTGTGGCTTGTCCTGGCCCTGACTCATTTTGCATTTTCACACAGGTCTCTGTGCTCTGGCAAAAGGTCAAACTGTTCTTCTTGACCTGGACACAGAAGAATTCCTGGGTGCGGCCCGCTCACCCTCCATTCCAAGCTGTGTCCCTGTCGTTTGACATTCGTGTGTGGTCCAGATGATTTCGAAGCCATGATGTCACCTTGGCACATTGGTGAGAAGTTTGCCTGTGTTGGGACAATCACGACTATAACCCACAAACCAGGACGGATCTCCTTATTGATCGGAGTTCATGGCCTATGATCTGATGTCACTCACCGGTAAGGATTCGAGTTGTCTTGGTGAACATGGCACGGCCTTGGTCACAAATGAGGCTGTGGCGTGGTCAAACAAATTGACATGACGATAAGGCCTGGCTTCAGGCCAGGTCATGGTTCTTGGGGCATCCATTTCCTTTGATCCTTAAGATGGGGTTTCAGCCCTTTAAGACCTGGCTCCTCTGTGGTGGGATTGTGTCCTGGAATGCAGGGAGCAAGGGTGCGGCCCGCACACCCTTGAAGATGATCACTCAGGCTACCTGCGCTTCAGGAGCAGACTGATTTCCTTTGAGGTCTGTTCATGGCCTGGCCCCTAGGTTAGTAGTCAGGTGGTCATCATCAGGATCGGAATCTTGGCAGATATTATAATGTGTCCAGGAGTCAGTTACTCAGAAGAGGACCAAATATGCAGTAGTCAGCCATTCTTAGGAAACAGGCTGTTGTGTGAGTAACGTTTGACATCTGTTCATTCCTAAAGATATCGGTTTAAGATCCCTTTAGTTCAAGGTAAGGTTATGTCTGTCTCAGACAGCTGCAGGCACAGTATGACTCTTGTTTTGTATGCTATGTCTATATTGATATATCATGTCCGTGAGCCCATGGCACATTACAGCGGTGGTTCATACATGCTTACATGTGTTGTGGGTGTGGTCTGTCTGCATCGAAGGAAGTATGGGTATGCGATCCGCACACCTGTTGTTGAGCACGTCGGCTTCCAGTAGGCTCAGAAAGGGAGTAGTGTAGTTGAGGCCAAGATTACAGGTGTACAAGCTGGGATGTGTCCCTGTCCATGACTGAGCTGGTCGTGAAAGAGCTGACAATCAGTTCTTGGCTCATTGAGCCTCATGGAACATGGGCTAAACACAATGTTGATTACCTTCAGTTTGGGCCTTGGCCCTGTTCTTGATGTTCAGGGCTTAATGGGGACAACGGATCTGGGCCATTTGTCCCAGGGCTCTGATTGGTCTAGGTGTGGGACACTTCTAGTTCTGATGAACCTTGAACATGTACATTTTTGTGTGGCTTGTCCTGGCCCTGACTCATTTTGCATTTTCACACAGGTCTCTGTGCTCTGGCAAAAGGTCAAACTGTTCTTCTTGACCTGGACACAGAAGAATTCCTGGGTGCGGCCTGCTCACCCTCCATTCCAAGCTGTGTCCCTGTCGTTTGACATTCGTGTGTGGTCCAGATGATTTCGAAGCCATGATGTCACCTTGGCACATTGGTGAGAAGTTTGCCTGTGTTGGGACAATCACGACTATAACCCACAAACCAGGACGGATCTCCTTATTGATCGGAGTTCATGGCCTATGATCTGATGTCACTCACCGGTAAGGATTCGAGTTGTCTTGGTGAACATGGCACGGCCTTGGTCACAAATGAGGCTGTGGCGTGGTCAAACAAATTGACATGACGATAAGGCCTGGCTTCAGGCCAGGTCATGGTTCTTGGGGCATCCATTTCCTTTGATCCTTAAGATGGGGTTTCAGCCCTTTAAGACCTGGCTCCTCTGTGGTGGGATTGTGTCCTGGAATGCAGGGAGCAAGGGTGCGGCCCGCACACCCTTGAAGATGATCACTCAGGCTACCTGCGCTTCAGGAGCAGACTGATTTCCTTTGAGGTCTGTTCATGGCCTGGCCCCTAGGTTAGTAGTCAGGTGGTCATCATCAGGATCGGAATCTTGGCAGATATTATAATGTGTCCAGGAGTCAGTTACTCAGAAGAGGACCAAATATGCAGTAGTCAGCCATTCTTAGGAAACAGGCTGTTGTGTGAGTAACGTTTGACATCTGTTCATTCCTAAAGATATCGGTTTAAGATCCCTTTAGTTCAAGGTAAGGTTATGTCTGTCTCAGACAGCTGCAGGCACAGTATGACTCTTGTTTTGTATGCTATGTCTATATTGATATATCATGTCCGTGAGCCCATGGCACATTACAGCGGTGGTTCATACATGCTTACATGTGTTGTGGGTGTGGTCTGTCTGCATCGAAGGAAGTATGGGTATGCGATCCGCACACCTGTTGTTGAGCACGTCGGCTTCCAGTAGGCTCAGAAAGGGAGTAGTGTAGTTGAGGCCAAGATTACAGGTGTACAAGCTGGGATGTGTCCCTGTCCATGACTGAGCTGGTCGTGAAAGAGCTGACAATCAGTTCTTGGCTCATTGAGCCTCATGGAACATGGGCTAAACACAATGTTGATTGCCTTCAGTTTGGGCCTTGGCCCTGTTCTTGATGTTCAGGGCTTAATGGGGACAACGGATCTGGGCCATTTGTCCCAGGGCTCTGATTGGTCTAGGTGTGGGACACTTCTAGTTCTGATGAACCTTGAACACGTACATTTTTGTGTGGCTTGTCCTGGCCCTGACTCATTTTGCATTTTCACACAGGTCTCTGTGCTCTGGCAAAAGGTCAAACTGTTCTTCTTGACCTGGACACAGAAGAATTCCTGGGTGCGGCCCGCTCACCCTCCATTCCAAGCTGTGTCCCTGTCGTTTGACATTCGTGTGTGGTCCAGATGATTTCGAAGCCATGATGTCACCTTGGCACATTGGTGAGAAGTTTGCCTGTGTTGGGACAATGACGACTATAACCCACAAACCAGGACGGATCTCCTTATTGATCGGAGTTCATGGCCTATGATCTGATGTCACTCACCGGTAAGGATTCGAGTTGTCTTGGTGAACATGGCACGGCCTTGGTCACAAATGAGGCTGTGGCGTGGTCAAACAAATTGACATGACGATAAGGCCTGGCTTCAGGCCAGGTCATGGTTCTTGGGGCATCCATTTCCTTTGATCCTTAAGATGGGGTTTCAGCCCTTTAAGACCTGGCTCCTCTGTGGTGGGATTGTGTCCTGGAATGCAGGGAGCAAGGGTGCGGCCCGCACACCCTTGAAGATGATCACTCAGGCTACCTGCGCTTCAGGAGCAGACTGATTTCCTTTGAGGTCTGTTCATGGCCTGGCCCCTAGGTTAGTAGTCAGGTGGTCATCATCAGGATCGGAATCTTGGCAGATATTATAATGTGTCCAGGAGTCAGTTACTCAGAAGAGGACCAAATATGCAGTAGTCAGCCATTCTTAGGAAACAGGCTGTTGTGTGAGTAACGTTTGACATCTGTTCATTCCTAAAGATATCGGTTTAAGATCCCTTTAGTTCAAGGTAAGGTTATGTCTGTCTCAGACAGCTGCAGGCACAGTATGACTCTTGTTTTGTATGCTATGTCTATATTGATATATCATGTCCGTGAGCCCATGGCACATTACAGCGGTGGTTCATACATGCTTACATGTGTTGTGGGTGTGGTCTGTCTGCATCGAAGGAAGTATGGGTATGCGATCCGCACACCTGTTGTTGAGCACGTCGGCTTCCAGTAGGCTCAGAAAGGGAGTAGTGTAGTTGAGGCCAAGATTACAGGTGTAGAAGCTGGGATGTGTCCCTGTCCATGACTGAGCTGGTCGTGAAAGAGCTGACAATCAGTTCTTGGCTCATTGAGCCTCATGGAACATGGGCTAAACACAATGTTGATTGCCTTCAGTTTGGGCCTTGGCCCTGTTCTTGATGTTCAGGGCTTAATGGGGACAACGGATCTGGGCCATTTGTCCCAGGGCTCTGATTGGTCTAGGTGTGGGACACTTCTAGTTCTGATGAACCTTGAACACGTACATTTTTGTGTGGCTTGTCCTGGCCCTGACTCATTTTGCATTTTCACACAGGTCTCTGTGCTCTGGCAAAAGGTCAAACTGTTCTTCTTGACCTGGACACAGAAGAATTCCTGGGTGCGGCCCGCTCACCCTCCATTCCAAGCTGTGTCCCTGTCGTTTGACATTCGTGTGTGGTCCAGATGATTTCGAAGCCATGATGTCACCTTGGCACATTGGTGAGAAGTTTGCCTGTGTTGGGACAATCACGACTATAACCCACAAACCAGGACGGATCTCCTTATTGATCGGAGTTCATGGCCTATATTCTGATGTCACTCACTGGTAAGGATTCGAGTTGTCTTGGTGAACATGGCACGGCCTTGGTCACAAATGAGGCTGTGGCGTGGTCAAACAAATTGACATGACGATAAGGCCTGGCTTCAGGCCAGGTCATGGTTCTTGGGGCATCCATTTCCTTTGATCCTTAAGATGGGGTTTCAGCCCTTTAAGACCTGGCTCCTCTGTGGTGGGATTGTGTCCTGGAATGCAGGGAGCAAGGGTGCGGCCCGCACACCCTTGAAGATGATCACTCAGGCTACCTGCGCTTCAGGAGCAGACTGATTTCCTTTGAGGTCTGTTCATGGCCTGGCCCCTAGGTTAGTAGTCAGGTGGTCATCATCAGGATCGGAATCTTGGCAGATATTATAATGTGTCCAGGAGTCAGTTACTCAGAAGAGGACCAAATATGCAGTAGTCAGCCATTCTTAGGAAACAGGCTGTTGTGTGAGTAACGTTTGACATCTGTTCATTCCTAAAGATATCGGTTTAAGATCCCTTTAGTTCAAGGTAAGGTTATGTCTGTCTCAGACAGCTGCAGGCACAGTATGACTCTTGTTTTGTATGCTATGTCTATATTGATATATCATGTCCGTGAGCCCATGGCACATTACAGCGGTGGTTCATACATGCTTACATGTGTTGTGGGTGTGGTCTGTCTGCATCGAAGGAAGTATGGGTATGCGATCCGCACACCTGTTGTTGAGCACGTCGGCTTCCAGTAGGCTCAGAAAGGGAGTAGTGTAGTTGAGGCCAAGATTACAGGTGTACAAGCTGGGATGTGTCCCTGTCCATGACTGAGCTGGTCGTGAAAGAGCTGACAATCAGTTCTTGGCTCATTGAGCCTCATGGAACATGGGCTAAACACAATGTTGATTGCCTTCAGTTTGGGCCTTGGCCCTGTTCTTGATGTTCAGGGCTTAATGGGGACAACGGATCTGGGCCATTTGTCCCAGGGCTCTGATTGGTCTAGGTGTGGGACACTTCTAGTTCTGATGAACCTTGAACACGTACATTTTTGTGTGGCTTGTCCTGGCCCTGACTCATTTTGCATTTTCACACAGGTCTCTGTGCTCTGGCAAAAGGTCAAACTGTTCTTCTTGACCTGGACACAGAAGAATTCCTGGGTGCGGCCCGCTCACCCTCCATTCCAAGCTGTGTCCCTGTCGTTTGACATTCGTGTGTGGTCCAGATGATTTCGAAGCCATGATGTCACCTTGGCACATTGGTGAGAAGTTTGCCTGTGTTGGGACAATCACGACTATAACCCACAAACCAGGACGGATCTCCTTATTGATCGGAGTTCATGGCCTATGATCTGATGTCACTCACTGGTAAGGATTCGAGTTGTCTTGGTGAACATGGCACGGCCTTGGTCACAAATGAGGCTGTGGCGTGGTCAAACAAATTGACATGACGATAAGGCCTGGCTTCAGGCCAGGTCATGGTTCTTGGGGCATCCATTTCCTTTGATCCTTAAGATGGGGTTTCAGCCCTTTAAGACCTGGCTCCTCTGTGGTGGGATTGTGTCCTGGAATGCAGGGAGCAAGGGTGCGGCCCGCACACCCTTGAAGATGATCACTCAGGCTACCTGCGCTTCAGGAGCAGACTGATTTCCTTTGAGGTCTGTTCATGGCCTGGCCCCTAGGTTAGTAGTCAGGTGGTCATCATCAGGATCGGAATCTTGGCAGATATTATAATGTGTCCAGGAGTCAGTTACTCAGAAGAGGACCAAATATGCAGTAGTCAGCCATTCTTAGGAAACAGGCTGTTGTGTGAGTAACGTTTGACATCTGTTCATTCCTAAAGATATCGGTTTAAGATCCCTTTAGTTCAAGGTAAGGTTATGTCTGTCTCAGACAGCTGCAGGCACAGTATGACTCTTGTTTTGTATGCTATGTCTATATTGATATATCATGTCCGTGAGCCCATGGCACATTACAGCGGTGGTTCATACATGCTTACATGTGTTGTGGGTGTGGTCTGTCTGCATCGAAGGAAGTATGGGTATGCGATCCGCACACCTGTTGTTGAGCACGTCGGCTTCCAGTAGGCTCAGAAAGGGAGTAGTGTAGTTGAGGCCAAGATTACAGGTGTACAAGCTGGGATGTGTCCCTGTCCATGACTGAGCTGGTCGTGAAAGAGCTGACAATCAGTTCTTGGCTCATTGAGCCTCATGGAACATGGGCTAAACACAATGTTGATTGCCTTCAGTTTGGGCCTTGGCCCTGTTCTTGATGTTCAGGGCTTAATGGGGACAACGGATCTGGGCCATTTGTCCCAGGGCTCTGATTGGTCTAGGTGTGGGACACTTCTAGTTCTGATGAACCTTGAACACGTACATTTTTGTGTGGCTTGTCCTGGCCCTGACTCATTTTGCATTTTCACACAGGTCTCTGTGCTCTGGCAAAAGGTCAAACTGTTCTTCTTGACCTGGACACAGAAGAATTCCTGGGTGCGGCCCGCTCACCCTCCATTCCAAGCTGTGTCCCTGTCGTTTGACATTCGTGTGTGGTCCAGATGATTTCGAAGCCATGATGTCACCTTGGCACATTGGTGAGAAGTTTGCCTGTGTTGGGACAATCACGACTATAACCCACAAACCAGGACGGATCTCCTTATTGATCGGAGTTCATGGCCTATGATCTGATGTCACTCACTGGTAAGGATTCGAGTTGTCTTGGTGAACATGGCACGGCCTTGGTCACAAATGAGGCTGTGGCGTGGTCAAACAAATTGACATGACGATAAGGCCTGGCTTCAGGCCAGGTCATGGTTCTTGGGGCATCCATTTCCTTTGATCCTTAAGATGGGGTTTCAGCCCTTTAAGACCTGGCTCCTCTGTGGTGGGATTGTGTCCTGGAATGCAGGGAGCAAGGGTGCGGCCCGCACACCCTTGAAGATGATCACTCAGGCTACCTGCGCTTCAGGAGCAGACTGATTTCCTTTGAGGTCTGTTCATGGCCTGGCCCCTAGGTTAGTAGTCAGGTGGTCATCATCAGGATCGGAATCTTGGCAGATATTATAATGTGTCCAGGAGTCAGTTACTCAGAAGAGGACCAAATATGCAGTAGTCAGCCATTCTTAGGAAACAGGCTGTTGTGTGAGTAACGTTTGACATCTGTTCATTCCTAAAGATATCGGTTTAAGATCCCTTTAGTTCAAGGTAAGGTTATGTCTGTCTCAGACAGCTGCAGGCACAGTATGACTCTTGTTTTGTATGCTATGTCTATATTGATATATCATGTCCGTGAGCCCATGGCACATTACAGCGGTGGTTCATACATGCTTACATGTGTTGTGGGTGTGGTCTGTCTGCATCGAAGGAAGTATGGGTATGCGATCCGCACACCTGTTGTTGAGCACGTCGGCTTCCAGTAGGCTCAGAAAGGGAGTAGTGTAGTTGAGGCCAAGATTACAGGTGTACAAGCTGGGATGTGTCCCTGTCCATGACTGAGCTGGTCGTGAAAGAGCTGACAATCAGTTCTTGGCTCATTGAGCCTCATGGAACATGGGCTAAACACAATGTTGATTGCCTTCAGTTTGGGCCTTGGCCCTGTTCTTGATGTTCAGGGCTTAATGGGGACAACGGATCTGGGCCATTTGTCCCAGGGCTCTGATTGGTCTAGGTGTGGGACACTTCTAGTTCTGATGAACCTTGAACACGTACATTTTTGTGTGGCTTGTCCTGGCCCTGACTCATTTTGCATTTTCACACAGGTCTCTGTGCTCTGGCAAAAGGTCAAACTGTTCTTCTTGACCTGGACACAGAAGAATTCCTGGGTGCGGCCCGCTCACCCTCCATTCCAAGCTGTGTCCCTGTCGTTTGACATTCGTGTGTGGTCCAGATGATTTCGAAGCCATGATGTCACCTTGGCACATTGGTGAGAAGTTTGCCTGTGTTGGGACAATCACGACTATAACCCACAAACCAGGACGGATCTCCTTATTGATCGGAGTTCATGGCCTATGATCTGATGTCACTCACTGGTAAGGATTCGAGTTGTCTTGGTGAACATGGCACGGCCTTGGTCACAAATGAGGCTGTGGCGTGGTCAAACAAATTGACATGACGATAAGGCCTGGCTTCAGACCAGGTCATGGTTCTTGGGGCATCCATTTCCTTTGATCCTTAAGATGGGGTTTCAGCCCTTTAAGACCTGGCTCCTCTGTGGTGGGATTGTGTCCTGGAATGCAGGGAGCAAGGGTGCGGCCCGCACACCCTTGAAGATGATCACTCAGGCTACCTGCGCTTCAGGAGCAGACTGATTTCCTTTGAGGTCTGTTCATGGCCTGGCCCCTAGGTTAGTAGTCAGGTGGTCATCATCAGGATCGGAATCTTGGCAGATATTATAATGTGTCCAGGAGTCAGTTACTCAGAAGAGGACCAAATATGCAGTAGTCAGCCATTCTTAGGAAACAGGCTGTTGTGTGAGTAACGTTTGACATCTGTTCATTCCTAAAGATATCGGTTTAAGATCCCTTTAGTTCAAGGTAAGGTTATGTCTGTCTCAGACAGCTGCAGGCACAGTATGACTCTTGTTTTGTATGCTATGTCTATATTGATATATCATGTCCGTGAGCCCATGGCACATTACAGCGGTGGTTCATACATGCTTACATGTGTTGTGGGTGTGGTCTGTCTGCATCGAAGGAAGTATGGGTATGCGATCCGCACACCTGTTGTTGAGCACGTCGGCTTCCAGTAGGCTCAGAAAGGGAGTAGTGTAGTTGAGGCCAAGATTACAGGTGTACAAGCTGGGATGTGTCCCTGTCCATGACTGAGCTGGTCGTGAAAGAGCTGACAATCAGTTCTTGGCTCATTGAGCCTCATGGAACATGGGCTAAACACAATGTTGATTGCCTTCAGTTTGGGCCTTGGCCCTGTTCTTGATGTTCAGGGCTTAATGGGGACAACGGATCTGGGCCATTTGTCCCAGGGCTCTGATTGGTCTAGGTGTGGGACACTTCTAGTTCTGATGAACCTTGAACACGTACATTTTTGTGTGGCTTGTCCTGGCCCTGACTCATTTTGCATTTTCACACAGGTCTCTGTGCTCTGGCAAAAGGTCAAACTGTTCTTCTTGACCTGGACACAGAAGAATTCCTGGGTGCGGCCCGCTCACCCTCCATTCCAAGCTGTGTCCCTGTCGTTTGACATTCGTGTGTGGTCCAGATGATTTCGAAGCCATGATGTCACCTTGGCACATTGGTGAGAAGTTTGCCTGTGTTGGGACAATCACGACTATAACCCACAAACCAGGACGGATCTCCTTATTGATCGGAGTTCATGGCCTGTGATCTGATGTCACTCACTGGTAAGGATTCGAGTTGTCTTGGTGAACATGGCACGGCCTAGGTCACAAATGAGGCTGTGGCGTGGTCAAACAAATTGACATGACGATAAGGCCTGGCTTCAGACCAGGTCATGGTTCTTGGGGCATCCATTTCCTTTGATCCTTAAGATGGGGTTTCAGCCCTTTAAGACCTGGCTCCTCTGTGGTGGGATTGTGTCCTGGAATGCAGGGAGCAAGGGTGCGGCCCGCACACCCTTGAAGATGATCACTCAGGCTACCTGCGCTTCAGGAGCAGACTGATTTCCTTTGAGGTCTGTTCATGGCCTGGCCCCTAGGTTAGTAGTCAGGTGGTCATCATCAGGATCGGAATCTTGGCAGATATTATAATGTGTCCAGGAGTCAGTTACTCAGAAGAGGACCAAATATGCAGTAGTCAGCCATTCTTAGGAAACAGGCTGTTGTGTGAGTAACGTTTGACATCTGTTCATTCCTAAAGATATCGGTTTAAGATCCCTTTAGTTCAAGGTAAGGTTATGTCTGTCTCAGACAGCTGCAGGCACAGTATGACTCTTGTTTTGTATGCTATGTCTATATTGATATATCATGTCCGTGAGCCCATGGCACATTACAGCGGTGGTTCATACATGCTTACATGTGTTGTGGGTGTGGTCTGTCTGCATCGAAGGAAGTATGGGTATGCGATCCGCACACCTGTTGTTGAGCACGTCGGCTTCCAGTAGGCTCAGAAAGGGAGTAGTGTAGTTGAGGCCAAGATTACAGGTGTACAAGCTGGGATGTGTCCCTGTCCATGACTGAGCTGGTCGTGAAAGAGCTGACAATCAGTTCTTGGCTCATTGAGCCTCATGGAACATGGGCTAAACACAATGTTGATTGCCTTCAGTTTGGGCCTTGGCCCTGTTCTTGATGTTCAGGGCTTAATGGGGACAACGGATCTGGGCCATTTGTCCCAGGGCTCTGATTGGTCTAGGTGTGGGACACTTCTAGTTCTGATGAACCTTGAACACGTACATTTTTGTGTGGCTTGTCCTGGCCCTGACTCATTTTGCATTTTCACACAGGTCTCTGTGCTCTGGCAAAAGGTCAAACTGTTCTTCTTGACCTGGACACAGAAGAATTCCTGGGTGCGGCCCGCTCACCCTCCATTCCAAGCTGTGTCCCTGTCGTTTGACATTCGTGTGTGGTCCAGATGATTTCGAAGCCATGATGTCACCTTGGCACATTGGTGAGAAGTTTGCCTGTGTTGGGACAATCACGACTATAACCCACAAACCAGGACGGATCTCCTTATTGATCGGAGTTCATGGCCTATATTCTGATGTCACTCACTGGTAAGGATTCGAGTTGTCTTGGTGAACATGGCACGGCCTTGGTCACAAATGAGGCTGTGGCGTGGTCAAACAAATTGACATGACGATAAGGCCTGGCTTCAGGCCAGGTCATGGTTCTTGGGGCATCCATTTCCTTTGATCCTTAAGATGGGGTTTCAGCCCTTTAAGACCTGGCTCCTCTGTGGTGGGATTGTGTCCTGGAATGCAGGGAGCAAGGGTGCGGCCCGCACACCCTTGAAGATGATCACTCAGGCTACCTGCGCTTCAGGAGCAGACTGATTTCCTTTGAGGTCTGTTCATGGCCTGGCCCCTAGGTTAGTAGTCAGGTGGTCATCATCAGGATCGGAATCTTGGCAGATATTATAATGTGTCCAGGAGTCAGTTACTCAGAAGAGGACCAAATATGCAGTAGTCAGCCATTCTTAGGAAACAGGCTGTTGTGTGAGTAACGTTTGACATCTGTTCATTCCTAAAGATATCGGTTTAAGATCCCTTTAGTTCAAGGTAAGGTTATGTCTGTCTCAGACAGCTGCAGGCACAGTATGACTCTTGTTTTGTATGCTATGTCTATATTGATATATCATGTCCGTGAGCCCATGGCACATTACAGCGGTGGTTCATACATGCTTACATGTGTTGTGGGTGTGGTCTGTCTGCATCGAAGGAAGTATGGGTATGCGATCCGCACACCTGTTGTTGAGCACGTCGGCTTCCAGTAGGCTCAGAAAGGGAGTAGTGTAGTTGAGGCCAAGATTACAGGTGTACAAGCTGGGATGTGTCCCTGTCCATGACTGAGCTGGTCGTGAAAGAGCTGACAATCAGTTCTTGGCTCATTGAGCCTCATGGAACATGGGCTAAACACAATGTTGATTGCCTTCAGTTTGGGCCTTGGCCCTGTTCTTGATGTTCAGGGCTTAATGGGGACAACGGATCTGGGCCATTTGTCCCAGGGCTCTGATTGGTCTAGGTGTGGGACACTTCTAGTTCTGATGAACCTTGAACACGTACATTTTTGTGTGGCTTGTCCTGGCCCTGACTCATTTTGCATTTTCACACAGGTCTCTGTGCTCTGGCAAAAGGTCAAACTGTTCTTCTTGACCTGGACACAGAAGAATTCCTGGGTGCGGCCCGCTCACCCTCCATTCCAAGCTGTGTCCCTGTCGTTTGACATTCGTGTGTGGTCCAGATGATTTCGAAGCCATGATGTCACCTTGGCACATTGGTGAGAAGTTTGCCTGTGTTGGGACAATCACGACTATAACCCACAAACCAGGACGGATCTCCTTATTGATCGGAGTTCATGGCCTATGATCTGATGTCACTCACTGGTAAGGATTCGAGTTGTCTTGGTGAACATGGCACGGCCTTGGTCACAAATGAGGCTGTGGCGTGGTCAAACAAATTGACATGACGATAAGGCCTGGCTTCAGGCCAGGTCATGGTTCTTGGGGCATCCATTTCCTTTGATCCTTAAGATGGGGTTTCAGCCCTTTAAGACCTGGCTCCTCTGTGGTGGGATTGTGTCCTGGAATGCAGGGAGCAAGGGTGCGGCCCGCACACCCTTGAAGATGATCACTCAGGCTACCTGCGCTTCAGGAGCAGACTGATTTCCTTTGAGGTCTGTTCATGGCCTGGCCCCTAGGTTAGTAGTCAGGTGGTCATCATCAGGATCGGAATCTTGGCAGATATTATAATGTGTCCAGGAGTCAGTTACTCAGAAGAGGACCAAATATGCAGTAGTCAGCCATTCTTAGGAAACAGGCTGTTGTGTGAGTAACGTTTGACATCTGTTCATTCCTAAAGATATCGGTTTAAGATCCCTTTAGTTCAAGGTAAGGTTATGTCTGTCTCAGACAGCTGCAGGCACAGTATGACTCTTGTTTTGTATGCTATGTCTATATTGATATATCATGTCCGTGAGCCCATGGCACATTACAGCGGTGGTTCATACATGCTTACATGTGTTGTGGGTGTGGTCTGTCTGCATCGAAGGAAGTATGGGTATGCGATCCGCACACCTGTTGTTGAGCACGTCGGCTTCCAGTAGGCTCAGAAAGGGAGTAGTGTAGTTGAGGCCAAGATTACAGGTGTACAAGCTGGGATGTGTCCCTGTCCATGACTGAGCTGGTCGTGAAAGAGCTGACAATCAGTTCTTGGCTCATTGAGCCTCATGGAACATGGGCTAAACACAATGTTGATTGCCTTCAGTTTGGGCCTTGGCCCTGTTCTTGATGTTCAGGGCTTAATGGGGACAACGGATCTGGGCCATTTGTCCCAGGGCTCTGATTGGTCTAGGTGTGGGACACTTCTAGTTCTGATGAACCTTGAACACGTACATTTTTGTGTGGCTTGTCCTGGCCCTGACTCATTTTGCATTTTCACACAGGTCTCTGTGCTCTGGCAAAAGGTCAAACTGTTCTTCTTGACCTGGACACAGAAGAATTCCTGGGTGCGGCCCGCTCACCCTCCATTCCAAGCTGTGTCCCTGTCGTTTGACATTCGTGTGTGGTCCAGATGATTTCGAAGCCATGATGTCACCTTGGCACATTGGTGAGAAGTTTGCCTGTGTTGGGACAATCACGACTATAACCCACAAACCAGGACGGATCTCCTTATTGATCGGAGTTCATGGCCTATGATCTGATGTCACTCACTGGTAAGGATTCGAGTTGTCTTGGTGAACATGGCACGGCCTTGGTCACAAATGAGGCTGTGGCGTGGTCAAACAAATTGACATGACGATAAGGCCTGGCTTCAGACCAGGTCATGGTTCTTGGGGCATCCATTTCCTTTGATCCTTAAGATGGGGTTTCAGCCCTTTAAGACCTGGCTCCTCTGTGGTGGGATTGTGTCCTGGAATGCAGGGAGCAAGGGTGCGGCCCGCACACCCTTGAAGATGATCACTCAGGCTACCTGCGCTTCAGGAGCAGACTGATTTCCTTTGAGGTCTGTTCATGGCCTGGCCCCTAGGTTAGTAGTCAGGTGGTCATCATCAGGATCGGAATCTTGGCAGATATTATAATGTGTCCAGGAGTCAGTTACTCAGAAGAGGACCAAATATGCAGTAGTCAGCCATTCTTAGGAAACAGGCTGTTGTGTGAGTAACGTTTGACATCTGTTCATTCCTAAAGATATCGGTTTAAGATCCCTTTAGTTCAAGGTAAGGTTATGTCTGTCTCAGACAGCTGCAGGCACAGTATGACTCTTGTTTTGTATGCTATGTCTATATTGATATATCATGTCCGTGAGCCCATGGCACATTACAGCGGTGGTTCATACATGCTTACATGTGTTGTGGGTGTGGTCTGTCTGCATCGAAGGAAGTATGGGTATGCGATCCGCACACCTGTTGTTGAGCACGTCGGCTTCCAGTAGGCTCAGAAAGGGAGTAGTGTAGTTGAGGCCAAGATTACAGGTGTACAAGCTGGGATGTGTCCCTGTCCATGACTGAGCTGGTCGTGAAAGAGCTGACAATCAGTTCTTGGCTCATTGAGCCTCATGGAACATGGGCTAAACACAATGTTGGTTGCCTTCAGTTTGGGCCTTGGCCCTGTTCTTGATGTTCAGGGCTTAATGGGGACAACGGATCTGGGCCATTTGTCCCAGGGCTCTGATTGGTCTAGGTGTGGGACACTTCTAGTTCTGATGAACCTTGAACACGTACATTTTTGTGTGGCTTGTCCTGGCCCTGACTCATTTTGCATTTTCACACAGGTCTCTGTGCTCTGGCAAAAGGTCAAACTGTTCTTCTTGACCTGGACACAGAAGAATTCCTGGGTGCGGCCCGCTCACCCTCCATTCCAAGCTGTGTCCCTGTCGTTTGACATTCGTGTGTGGTCCAGATGATTTCGAAGCCATGATGTCACCTTGGCACATTGGTGAGAAGTTTGCCTGTGTTGGGACAATCACGACTATAACCCACAAACCAGGACGGATCTCCTTATTGATCGGAGTTCATGGCCTATGATCTGATGTCACTCACTGGTAAGGATTCGAGTTGTCTTGGTGAACATGGCACGGCCTTGGTCACAAATGAGGCTGTGGCGTGGTCAAACAAATTGACATGACGATAAGGCCTGGCTTCAGGCCAGGTCATGGTTCTTGGGGCATCCATTTCCTTTGATCCTTAAGATGGGGTTTCAGCCCTTTAAGACCTGGCTCCTCTGTGGTGGGATTGTGTCCTGGAATGCAGGGAGCAAGGGTGCGGCCCGCACACCCTTGAAGATGATCACTCAGGCTACCTGCGCTTCAGGAGCAGACTGATTTCCTTTGAGGTCTGTTCAGGGCCTGGCCCCTAGGTTAGTAGTCAGGTGGTCATCATCAGGATCGGAATCTTGGCAGATATTATAATGTGTCCAGGAGTCAGTTACTCAGAAGAGGACCAAATATGCAGTAGTCAGCCATTCTTAGGAAACAGGCTGTTGTGTGAGTAACGTTTGACATCTGTTCATTCCTAAAGATATCGGTTTAAGATCCCTTTAGTTCAAGGTAAGGTTATGTCTGTCTCAGACAGCTGCAGGCACAGTATGACTCTTGTTTTGTATGCTATGTCTATATTGATATATCATGTCCGTGAGCCCATGGCACATTACAGCGGTGGTTCATACATGCTTACATGTGTTGTGGGTGTGGTCTGTCTGCATCGAAGGAAGTATGGGTATGCGATCCGCACACCTGTTGTTGAGCACGTCGGCTTCCAGTAGGCTCAGAAAGGGAGTAGTGTAGTTGAGGCCAAGATTACAGGTGTACAAGCTGGGATGTGTCCCTGTCCATGACTGAGCTGGTCGTGAAAGAGCTGACAATCAGTTCTTGGCTCATTGAGCCTCATGGAACATGGGCTAAACACAATGTTGATTGCCTTCAGTTTGGGCCTTGGCCCTGTTCTTGATGTTCAGGGCTTAATGGGGACAACGGATCTGGGCCATTTGTCCCAGGGCTCTGATTGGTCTAGGTGTGGGACACTTCTAGTTCTGATGAACCTTGAACACGTACATTTTTGTGTGGCTTGTCCTGGCCCTGACTCATTTTGCATTTTCACACAGGTCTCTGTGCTCTGGCAAAAGGTCAAACTGTTCTTCTTGACCTGGACACAGAAGAATTCCTGGGTGCGGCCCGCTCACCCTCCATTCCAAGCTGTGTCCCTGTCGTTTGACATTCGTGTGTGGTCCAGATGATTTCGAAGCCATGATGTCACCTTGGCACATTGGTGAGAAGTTTGCCTGTGTTGGGACAATCACGACTATAACCCACAAACCAGGACGGATCTCCTTATTGATCGGAGTTCATGGCCTGTGATCTGATGTCACTCACTGGTAAGGATTCGAGTTGTCTTGGTGAACATGGCACGGCCTTGGTCACAAATGAGGCTGTGGCGTGGTCAAACAAATTGACATGACGATAAGGCCTGGCTTCAGGCCAGGTCATGGTTCTTGGGGCATCCATTTCCTTTGATCCTTAAGATGGGGTTTCAGCCCTTTAAGAACTGGCTCCTCTGTGGTGGGATTGTGTCCTGGAATGCAGGGAGCAAGGGTGCGGCCCGCACACCCTTGAAGATGATCACTCAGGCTACCTGCGCTTCAGGAGCAGACTGATTTCCTTTGAGGTCTGTTCAGGGCCTGGCCCCTAGGTTAGTAGTCAGGTGGTCATCATCAGGATCGGAATCTTGGCAGATATTATAATGTGTCCAGGAGTCAGTTACTCAGAAGAGGACCAAATATGCAGTAGTCAGCCATTCTTAGGAAACAGGCTGTTGTGTGGGTAACGTTTGACATCTGTTCATTCCTAAAGATATCGGTTTAAGATCCCTTTAGTTCAAGGTAAGGTTATGTCTGTCTCAGACAGCTGCAGGCACAGTATGACTCTTGTTTTGTATGCTATGTCTATATTGATATATCATGTCCGTGAGCCCATGGCACATTACAGCGGTGGTTCATACATGCTTACATGTGTTGTGGGTGTGGTCTGTCTGCATCGAAGGAAGTATGGGTATGCGATCCGCACACCTGTTGTTGAGCACGTCGGCTTCCAGTAGGCTCAGAAAGGGAGTAGTGTAGTTGAGGCCAAGATTACAGGTGTACAAGCTGGGATGTGTCCCTGTCCATGACTGAGCTGGTCGTGAAAGAGCTGACAATCAGTTCTTGGCTCATTGAGCCTCATGGAACATGGGCTAAACACAATGTTGATTGCCTTCAGTTTGGGCCTTGGCCCTGTTCTTGATGTTCAGGGCTTAATGGGGACAACGGATCTGGGCCATTTGTCCCAGGGCTCTGATTGGTCTAGGTGTGGGACACTTCTAGTTCTGATGAACCTTGAACACGTACATTTTTGTGTGGCTTGTCCTGGCCCTGACTCATTTTGCATTTTCACACAGGTCTCTGTGCTCTGGCAAAAGGTCAAACTGTTCTTCTTGACCTGGACACAGAAGAATTCCTGGGTGCGGCCCGCTCACCCTCCATTCCAAGCTGTGTCCCTGTCGTTTGACATTCGTGTGTGGTCCAGATGATTTCGAAGCCATGATGTCACCTTGGCACATTGGTGAGAAGTTTGCCTGTGTTGGGACAATCACGACTATAACCCACAAACCAGGACGGATCTCCTTATTGATCGGAGTTCATGGCCTGTGATCTGATGTCACTCACTGGTAAGGATTCGAGTTGTCTTGGTGAACATGGCACGGCCTTGGTCACAAATGAGGCTGTGGCGTGGTCAAACAAATTGACATGACGATAAGGCCTGGCTTCAGGCCAGGTCATGGTTCTTGGGGCATCCATTTCCTTTGATCCTTAAGATGGGGTTTCAGCCCTTTAAGACCTGGCTCCTCTGTGGTGGGATTGTGTCCTGGAATGCAGGGAGCAAGGGTGCGGCCCGCACACCCTTGAAGATGATCACTCAGGCTACCTGCGCTTCAGGAGCAGACTGATTTCCTTTGAGGTCTGTTCATGGCCTGGCCCCTAGGTTAGTAGTCAGGTGGTCATCATCAGGATCGGAATCTTGGCAGATATTATAATGTGTCCAGGAGTCAGTTACTCAGAAGAGGACCAAATATGCAGTAGTCAGCCATTCTTAGGAAACAGGCTGTTGTGTGAGTAACGTTTGACATCTGTTCATTCCTAAAGATATCGGTTTAAGATCCCTTTAGTTCAAGGTAAGGTTATGTCTGTCTCAGACAGCTGCAGGCACAGTATGACTCTTGTTTTGTATGCTATGTCTATATTGATATATCATGTCCGTGAGCCCATGGCACATTACAGCGGTGGTTCATACATGCTTACATGTGTTGTGGGTGTGGTCTGTCTGCATCGAAGGAAGTATGGGTATGCGATCCGCACACCTGTTGTTGAGCACGTCGGCTTCCAGTAGGCTCAGAAAGGGAGTAGTGTAGTTGAGGCCAAGATTACAGGTGTACAAGCTGGGATGTGTCCCTGTCCATGACTGAGCTGGTCGTGAAAGAGCTGACAATCAGTTCTTGGCTCATTGAGCCTCATGGAACATGGGCTAAACACAATGTTGATTGCCTTCAGTTTGGGCCTTGGCCCTGTTCTTGATGTTCAGGGCTTAATGGGGACAACGGATCTGGGCCATTTGTCCCAGGGCTCTGATTGGTCTAGGTGTGGGACACTTCTAGTTCTGATGAACCTTGAACACGTACATTTTTGTGTGGCTTGTCCTGGCCCTGACTCATTTTGCATTTTCACACAGGTCTCTGTGCTCTGGCAAAAGGTCAAACTGTTCTTCTTGACCTGGACACAGAAGAATTCCTGGGTGCGGCCCGCTCACCCTCCATTCCAAGCTGTGTCCCTGTCGTTTGACATTCGTGTGTGGTCCAGATGATTTCGAAGCCATGATGTCACCTTGGCACATTGGTGAGAAGTTTGCCTGTGTTGGGACAATCACGACTATAACCCACAAACCAGGACGGATCTCCTTATTGATCGGAGTTCATGGCCTATGATCTGATGTCACTCACTGGTAAGGATTCGAGTTGTCTTGGTGAACATGGCACGGCCTTGGTCACAAATGAGGCTGTGGCGTGGTCAAACAAATTGACATGACGATAAGGCCTGGCTTCAGACCAGGTCATGGTTCTTGGGGCATCCATTTCCTTTGATCCTTAAGATGGGGTTTCAGCCCTTTAAGACCTGGCTCCTCTGTGGTGGGATTGTGTCCTGGAATGCAGGGAGCAAGGGTGCGGCCCGCACACCCTTGAAGATGATCACTCAGGCTACCTGCGCTTCAGGAGCAGACTGATTTCCTTTGAGGTCTGTTCATGGCCTGGCCCCTAGGTTAGTAGTCAGGTGGTCATCATCAGGATCGGAATCTTGGCAGATATTATAATGTGTCCAGGAGTCAGTTACTCAGAAGAGGACCAAATATGCAGTAGTCAGCCATTCTTAGGAAACAGGCTGTTGTGTGAGTAACGTTTGACATCTGTTCATTCCTAAAGATATCGGTTTAAGATCCCTTTAGTTCAAGGTAAGGTTATGTCTGTCTCAGACAGCTGCAGGCACAGTATGACTCTTGTTTTGTATGCTATGTCTATATTGATATATCATGTCCGTGAGCCCATGGCACATTACAGCGGTGGTTCATACATGCTTACATGTGTTGTGGGTGTGGTCTGTCTGCATCGAAGGAAGTATGGGTATGCGATCCGCACACCTGTTGTTGAGCACGTCGGCTTCCAGTAGGCTCAGAAAGGGAGTAGTGTAGTTGAGGCCAAGATTACAGGTGTACAAGCTGGGATGTGTCCCTGTCCATGACTGAGCTGGTCGTGAAAGAGCTGACAATCAGTTCTTGGCTCATTGAGCCTCATGGAACATGGGCTAAACACAATGTTGATTGCCTTCAGTTTGGGCCTTGGCCCTGTTCTTGATGTTCAGGGCTTAATGGGGACAACGGATCTGGGCCATTTGTCCCAGGGCTCTGATTGGTCTAGGTGTGGGACACTTCTAGTTCTGATGAACCTTGAACACGTACATTTTTGTGTGGCTTGTCCTGGCCCTGACTCATTTTGCATTTTCACACAGGTCTCTGTGCTCTGGCAAAAGGTCAAACTGTTCTTCTTGACCTGGACACAGAAGAATTCCTGGGTGCGGCCCGCTCACCCTCCATTCCAAGCTGTGTCCCTGTCGTTTGACATTCGTGTGTGGTCCAGATGATTTCGAAGCCATGATGTCACCTTGGCACATTGGTGAGAAGTTTGCCTGTGTTGGGACAATCACGACTATAACCCACAAACCAGGACGGATCTCCTTATTGATCGGAGTTCATGGCCTGTGATCTGATGTCACTCACTGGTAAGGATTCGAGTTGTCTTGGTGAACATGGCACGGCCTTGGTCACAAATGAGGCTGTGGCGTGGTCAAACAAATTGACATGACGATAAGGCCTGGCTTCAGACCAGGTCATGGTTCTTGGGGCATCCATTTCCTTTGATCCTTAAGATGGGGTTTCAGCCCTTTAAGACCTGGCTCCTCTGTGGTGGGATTGTGTCCTGGAATGCAGGGAGCAAGGGTGCGGCCCGCACACCCTTGAAGATGATCACTCAGGCTACCTGCGCTTCAGGAGCAGACTGATTTCCTTTGAGGTCTGTTCATGGCCTGGCCCCTAGGTTAGTAGTCAGGTGGTCATCATCAGGATCGGAATCTTGGCAGATATTATAATGTGTCCAGGAGTCAGTTACTCAGAAGAGGACCAAATATGCAGTAGTCAGCCATTCTTAGGAAACAGGCTGTTGTGTGAGTAACGTTTGACATCTGTTCATTCCTAAAGATATCGGTTTAAGATCCCTTTAGTTCAAGGTAAGGTTATGTCTGTCTCAGACAGCTGCAGGCACAGTATGACTCTTGTTTTGTATGCTATGTCTATATTGATATATTGTGTCCGTGAGCCCATGGCACATTACAGCGGTGGTTCATACATGCTTACATGTGTTGTGGGTGTGGTCTGTCTGCATCGAAGGAAGTATGGGTATGCGATCCGCACACCTGTTGTTGAGCACGTCGGCTTCCAGTAGGCTCAGAAAGGGAGTAGTGTAGTTGAGGCCAAGATTACAGGTGTACAAGCTGGGATGTGTCCCTGTCCATGACTGAGCTGGTCGTGAAAGAGCTGACAATCAGTTCTTGGCTCATTGAGCCTCATGGAACATGGGCTAAACACAATGTTGGTTGCCTTCAGTTTGGGCCTTGGCCCTGTTCTTGATGTTCAGGGCTTAATGGGGACAACGGATCTGGGCCATTTGTCCCAGGGCTCTGATTGGTCTAGGTGTGGGACACTTCTAGTTCTGATGAACCTTGAACACGTACATTTTTGTGTGGCTTGTCCTGGCCCTGACTCATTTTGCATTTTCACACAGGTCTCTGTGCTCTGGCAAAAGGTCAAACTGTTCTTCTTGACCTGGACACAGAAGAATTCCTGGGTGCGGCCCGCTCACCCTCCATTCCAAGCTGTGTCCCTGTCGTTTGACATTCGTGTGTGGTCCAGATGATTTCGAAGCCATGATGTCACCTTGGCACATTGGTGAGAAGTTTGCCTGTGTTGGGACAATCACGACTATAACCCACAAACCAGGACGGATCTCCTTATTGATCGGAGTTCATGGCCTATGATCTGATGTCACTCACTGGTAAGGATTCGAGTTGTCTTGGTGAACATGGCACGGCCTTGGTCACAAATGAGGCTGTGGCGTGGTCAAACAAATTGACATGACAATAAGGCCTGGCTTCAGGCCAGGTCATGGTTCTTGGGGCATCCATTTCCTTTGATCCTTAAGATGGGGTTTCAGCCCTTTAAGACCTGGCTCCTCTGTGGTGGGATTGTGTCCTGGAATGCAGGGAGCAAGGGTGCGGCCCGCACACCCTTGAAGATGATCACTCAGGCTACCTGCGCTTCAGGAGCAGACTGATTTCCTTTGAGGTCTGTTCAGGGCCTGGCCCCTAGGTTAGTAGTCAGGTGGTCATCATCAGGATCGGAATCTTGGCAGATATTATAATGTGTCCAGGAGTCAGTTACTCAGAAGAGGACCAAATATGCAGTAGTCAGCCATTCTTAGGAAACAGGCTGTTGTGTGAGTAACGTTTGACATCTGTTCATTCCTAAAGATATCGGTTTAAGATCCCTTTAGTTCAAGGTAAGGTTATGTCTGTCTCAGACAGCTGCAGGCACAGTATGACTCTTGTTTTGTATGCTATGTCTATATTGATATATCATGTCCGTGAGCCCATGGCACATTACAGCGGTGGTTCATACATGCTTACATGTGTTGTGGGTGTGGTCTGTCTGCATCGAAGGAAGTATGGGTATGCGATCCGCACACCTGTTGTTGAGCACGTCGGCTTCCAGTAGGCTCAGAAAGGGAGTAGTGTAGTTGAGGCCAAGATTACAGGTGTACAAGCTGGGATGTGTCCCTGTCCATGACTGAGCTGGTCGTGAAAGAGCTGACAATCAGTTCTTGGCTCATTGAGCCTCATGGAACATGGGCTAAACACAATGTTGATTGCCTTCAGTTTGGGCCTTGGCCCTGTTCTTGATGTTCAGGGCTTAATGGGGACAACGGATCTGGGCCATTTGTCCCAGGGCTCTGATTGGTCTAGGTGTGGGACACTTCTAGTTCTGATGAACCTTGAACACGTACATTTTTGTGTGGCTTGTCCTGGCCCTGACTCATTTTGCATTTTCACACAGGTCTCTGTGCTCTGGCAAAAGGTCAAACTGTTCTTCTTGACCTGGACACAGAAGAATTCCTGGGTGCGGCCCGCTCACCCTCCATTCCAAGCTGTGTCCCTGTCGTTTGACATTCGTGTGTGGTCCAGATGATTTCGAAGCCATGATGTCACCTTGGCACATTGGTGAGAAGTTTGCCTGTGTTGGGACAATCACGACTATAACCCACAAACCAGGACGGATCTCCTTATTGATCGGAGTTCATGGCCTGTGATCTGATGTCACTCACTGGTAAGGATTCGAGTTGTCTTGGTGAACATGGCACGGCCTTGGTCACAAATGAGGCTGTGGCGTGGTCAAACAAATTGACATGACGATAAGGCCTGGCTTCAGGCCAGGTCATGGTTCTTGGGGCATCCATTTCCTTTGATCCTTAAGATGGGGTTTCAGCCCTTTAAGAACTGGCTCCTCTGTGGTGGGATTGTGTCCTGGAATGCAGGGAGCAAGGGTGCGGCCCGCACACCCTTGAAGATGATCACTCAGGCTACCTGCGCTTCAGGAGCAGACTGATTTCCTTTGAGGTCTGTTCATGGCCTGGCCCCTAGGTTAGTAGTCAGGTGGTCATCATCAGGATCGGAATCTTGGCAGATATTATAATGTGTCCAGGAGTCAGTTACTCAGAAGACTACCAAATATGCAGTAGTCAGCCATTCTTAGGAAACAGGCTGTTGTGTGAGTAACGTTTGACATCTGTTCATTCCTAAAGATATCGGTTTAAGATCCCTTTAGTTCAAGGTAAGGTTATGTCTGTCTCAGACAGCTGCAGGCACAGTATGACTCTTGTTTTGTATGCTATGTCTATATTGATATATCATGTCCGTGAGCCCATGGCACATTACAGCGGTGGTTCATACATGCTTACATGTGTTGTGGGTGTGGTCTGTCTGCATCGAAGGAAGTATGGGTATGCGATCCGCACACCTGTTGTTGAGCACGTCGGCTTCCAGTAGGCTCAGAAAGGGAGTAGTGTAGTTGAGGCCAAGATTACAGGTGTACAAGCTGGGATGTGTCCCTGTCCATGACTGAGCTGGTCGTGAAAGAGCTGACAATCAGTTCTTGGCTCATTGAGCCTCATGGAACATGGGCTAAACACAATGTTGATTGCCTTCAGTTTGGGCCTTGGCCCTGTTCTTGATGTTCAGGGCTTAATGGGGACAACGGATCTGGGCCATTTGTCCCAGGGCTCTGATTGGTCTAGGTGTGGGACACTTCTAGTTCTGATGAACCTTGAACACGTACATTTTTGTGTGGCTTGTCCTGGCCCTGACTCATTTTGCATTTTCACACAGGTCTCTGTGCTCTGGCAAAAGGTCAAACTGTTCTTCTTGACCTGGACACAGAAGAATTCCTGGGTGCGGCCCGCTCACCCTCCATTCCAAGCTGTGTCCCTGTCGTTTGACATTCGTGTGTGGTCCAGATGATTTCGAAGCCATGATGTCACCTTGGCACATTGGTGAGAAGTTTGCCTGTGTTGGGACAATCACGACTATAACCCACAAACCAGGACGGATCTCCTTATTGATCGGAGTTCATGGCCTATGATCTGATGTCACTCACTGGTAAGGATTCGAGTTGTCTTGGTGAACATGGCACGGCCTTGGTCACAAATGAGGCTGTGGCGTGGTCAAACAAATTGACATGACGATAAGGCCTGGCTTCAGGCCAGGTCATGGTTCTTGGGGCATCCATTTCCTTTGATCCTTAAGATGGGGTTTCAGCCCTTTAAGAACTGGCTCCTCTGTGGTGGGATTGTGTCCTGGAATGCAGGGAGCAAGGGTGCGGCCCGCACACCCTTGAAGATGATCACTCAGGCTACCTGCGCTTCAGGAGCAGACTGATTTCCTTTGAGGTCTGTTCAGGGCCTGGCCCCTAGGTTAGTAGTCAGGTGGTCATCATCAGGATCGGAATCTTGGCAGATATTATAATGTGTCCAGGAGTCAGTTACTCAGAAGAGGACCAAATATGCAGTAGTCAGCCATTCTTAGGAAACAGGCTGTTGTGTGAGTAACGTTTGACATCTGTTCATTCCTAAAGATATCGGTTTAAGATCCCTTTAGTTCAAGGTAAGGTTATGTCTGTCTCAGACAGCTGCAGGCACAGTATGACTCTTGTTTTGTATGCTATGTCTATATTGATATATCATGTCCGTGAGCCCATGGCACATTACAGCGGTGGTTCATACATGCTTACATGTGTTGTGGGTGTGGTCTGTCTGCATCGAAGGAAGTATGGGTATGCGATCCGCACACCTGTTGTTGAGCACGTCGGCTTCCAGTAGGCTCAGAAAGGGAGTAGTGTAGTTGAGGCCAAGATTACAGGTGTACAAGCTGGGATGTGTCCCTGTCCATGACTGAGCTGGTCGTGAAAGAGCTGACAATCAGTTCTTGGCTCATTGAGCCTCATGGAACATGGGCTAAACACAATGTTGATTGCCTTCAGTTTGGGCCTTGGCCCTGTTCTTGATGTTCAGGGCTTAATGGGGACAACGGATCTGGGCCATTTGTCCCAGGGCTCTGATTGGTCTAGGTGTGGGACACTTCTAGTTCTGATGAACCTTGAACACGTACATTTTTGTGTGGCTTGTCCTGGCCCTGACTCATTTTGCATTTTCACACAGGTCTCTGTGCTCTGGCAAAAGGTCAAACTGTTCTTCTTGACCTGGACACAGAAGAATTCCTGGGTGCGGCCCGCTCACCCTCCATTCCAAGCTGTGTCCCTGTCGTTTGACATTCGTGTGTGGTCCAGATGATTTCGAAGCCATGATGTCACCTTGGCACATTGGTGAGAAGTTTGCCTGTGTTGGGACAATCACGACTATAACCCACAAACCAGGACGGATCTCCTTATTGATCGGAGTTCATGGCCTATGATCTGATGTCACTCACTGGTAAGGAACGAGTTGTCTTGGTGAACATGGCACGGCCTTGGTCACAAATGAGGCTGTGGCGTGGTCAAACAAATTGACATGACGATAAGGCCTGGCTTCAGACCAGGTCATGGTTCTTGGGGCATCCATTTCCTTTGATCCTTAAGATGGGGTTTCAGCCCTTTAAGACCTGGCTCCTCTGTGGTGGGATTGTGTCCTGGAATGCAGGGAGCAAGGGTGCGGCCCGCACACCCTTGAAGATGATCACTCAGGCTACCTGCGCTTCAGGAGCAGACTGATTTCCTTTGAGGTCTGTTCATGGCCTGGCCCCTAGGTTAGTAGTCAGGTGGTCATCATCAGGATCGGAATCTTGGCAGATATTATAATGTGTCCAGGAGTCAGTTACTCAGAAGAGGACCAAATATGCATTAGTCAGCCATTCTTAGGAAACAGGCTGTTGTGTGAGTAACGTTTGACATCTGTTCATTCCTAAAGATATCGGTTTAAGATCCCTTTAGTTCAAGGTAAGGTTATGTCTGTCTCAGACAGCTGCAGGCACAGTATGACTCTTGTTTTGTATGCTATGTCTATATTGATATATCATGTCCGTGAGCCCATGGCACATTACAGCGGTGGTTCATACATGCTTACATGTGTTGTGGGTGTGGTCTGTCTGCATCGAAGGAAGTATGGGTATGCGATCCGCACACCTGTTGTTGAGCACGTCGGCTTCCAGTAGGCTCAGAAAGGGAGTAGTGTAGTTGAGGCCAAGATTACAGGTGTACAAGCTGGGATGTGTCCCTGTCCATGACTGAGCTGGTCGTGAAAGAGCTGACAATCAGTTCTTGGCTCATTGAGCCTCATGGAACATGGGCTAAACACAATGTTGATTGCCTTCAGTTTGGGCCTTGGCCCTGTTCTTGATGTTCAGGGCTTAATGGGGACAACGGATCTGGGCCATTTGTCCCAGGGCTCTGATTGGTCTAGGTGTGGGACACTTCTAGTTCTGATGAACCTTGAACACGTACATTTTTGTGTGGCTTGTCCTGGCCCTGACTCATTTTGCATTTTCACACAGGTCTCTGTGCTCTGGCAAAAGGTCAAACTGTTCTTCTTGACCTGGACACAGAAGAATTCCTGGGTGCGGCCCGCTCACCCTCCATTCCAAGCTGTGTCCCTGTCGTTTGACATTCGTGTGTGGTCCAGATGATTTCGAAGCCATGATGTCACCTTGGCACATTGGTGAGAAGTTTGCCTGTGTTGGGACAATCACGACTATAACCCACAAACCAGGACGGATCTCCTTATTGATCGGAGTTCATGGCCTATGATCTGATGTCACTCACTGGTAAGGATTCGAGTTGTCTTGGTGAACATGGCACGGCCTTGGTCACAAATGAGGCTGTGGCGTGGTCAAACAAATTGACATGACGATAAGGCCTGGCTTCAGACCAGGTCATGGTTCTTGGGGCATCCATTTCCTTTGATCCTTAAGATGGGGTTTCAGCCCTTTAAGAACTGGCTCCTCTGTGGTGGGATTGTGTCCTGGAATGCAGGGAGCAAGGGTGCGGCCCGCACACCCTTGAAGATGATCACTCAGGCTACCTGCGCTTCAGGAGCAGACTGATTTCCTTTGAGGTCTGTTCATGGCCTGGCCCCTAGGTTAGTAGTCAGGTGGTCATCATCAGGATCGGAATCTTGGCAGATATTATAATGTGTCCAGGAGTCAGTTACTCAGAAGAGGACCAAATATGCATTAGTCAGCCATTCTTAGGAAACAGGCTGTTGTGTGAGTAACGTTTGACATCTGTTCATTCCTAAAGATATCGGTTTAAGATCCCTTTAGTTCAAGGTAAGGTTATGTCTGTCTCAGACAGCTGCAGGCACAGTATGACTCTTGTTTTGTATGCTATGTCTATATTGATATATCATGTCCGTGAGCCCATGGCACATTACAGCGGTGGTTCATACATGCTTACATGTGTTGTGGGTGTGGTCTGTCTGCATCGAAGGAAGTATGGGTATGCGATCCGCACACCTGTTGTTGAGCACGTCGGCTTCCAGTAGGCTCAGAAAGGGAGTAGTGTAGTTGAGGCCAAGATTACAGGTGTACAAGCTGGGATGTGTCCCTGTCCATGACTGAGCTGGTCGTGAAAGAGCTGACAATCAGTTCTTGGCTCATTGAGCCTCATGGAACATGGGCTAAACACAATGTTGATTGCCTTCAGTTTGGGCCTTGGCCCTGTTCTTGATGTTCAGGGCTTAATGGGGACAACGGATCTGGGCCATTTGTCCCAGGGCTCTGATTGGTCTAGGTGTGGGACACTTCTAGTTCTGATGAACCTTGAACACGTACATTTTTGTGTGGCTTGTCCTGGCCCTGACTCATTTTGCATTTTCACATAGGTCTCTGTGCTCTGGCAAAAGGTCAAACTGTTCTTCTTGACCTGGACACAGAAGAATTCCTGGGTGCGGCCCGCTCACCCTCCATTCCAAGCTGTGTCCCTGTCGTTTGACATTCGTGTGTGGTCCAGATGATTTCGAAGCCATGATGTCACCTTGGCACATTGGTGAGAAGTTTGCCTGTGTTGGGACAATCACGACTATAACCCACAAACCAGGACGGATCTCCTTATTGATCGGAGTTCATGGCCTGTGATCTGATGTCACTCACTGGTAAGGATTCGAGTTGTCTTGGTGAACATGGCACGGCCTTGGTCACAAATGAGGCTGTGGCGTGGTCAAACAAATTGACATGACGATAAGGCCTGGCTTCAGACCAGGTCATGGTTCTTGGGGCATCCATTTCCTTTGATCCTTAAGATGGGGTTTCAGCCCTTTAAGACCTGGCTCCTCTGTGGTGGGATTGTGTCCTGGAATGCAGGGAGCAAGGGTGCGGCCCGCACACCCTTGAAGATGATCACTCAGGCTACCTGCGCTTCAGGAGCAGACTGATTTCCTTTGAGGTCTGTTCATGGCCTGGCCCCTAGGTTAGTAGTCAGGTGGTCATCATCAGGATCGGAATCTTGGCAGATATTATAATGTGTCCAGGAGTCAGTTACTCAGAAGAGGACCAAATATGCAGTAGTCAGCCATTCTTAGGAAACAGGCTGTTGTGTGAGTAACGTTTGACATCTGTTCATTCCTAAAGATATCGGTTTAAGATCCCTTTAGTTCAAGGTAAGGTTATGTCTGTCTCAGACAGCTGCAGGCACAGTATGACTCTTGTTTTGTATGCTATGTCTATATTGATATATCGTGTCCGTGAGCCCATGGCACATTACAGCGGTGGTTCATACATGCTTACATGTGTTGTGGGTGTGGTCTGTCTGCATCGAAGGAAGTATGGGTATGCGATCCGCACACCTGTTGTTGAGCACGTCGGCTTCCAGTAGGCTCAGAAAGGGAGTAGTGTAGTTGAGGCCAAGATTACAGGTGTACAAGCTGGGATGTGTCCCTGTCCATGACTGAGCTGGTCGTGAAAGAGCTGACAATCAGTTCTTGGCTCATTGAGCCTCATGGAACATGGGCTAAACACAATGTTGGTTGCCTTCAGTTTGGGCCTTGGCCCTGTTCTTGATGTTCAGGGCTTAATGGGGACAACGGATCTGGGCCATTTGTCCCAGGGCTCTGATTGGTCTAGGTGTGGGACACTTCTAGTTCTGATGAACCTTGAACACGTACATTTTTGTGTGGCTTGTCCTGGCCCTGACTCATTTTGCATTTTCACACAGGTCTCTGTGCTCTGGCAAAAGGTCAAACTGTTCTTCTTGACCTGGACACAGAAGAATTCCTGGGTGCGGCCCGCTCACCCTCCATTCCAAGCTGTGTCCCTGTCGTTTGACATTCGTGTGTGGTCCAGATGATTTCGAAGCCATGATGTCACCTTGGCACATTGGTGAGAAGTTTGCCTGTGTTGGGACAATCACGACTATAACCCACAAACCAGGACGGATCTCCTTATTGATCGGAGTTCATGGCCTGTGATCTGATGTCACTCACTGGAAAGGATTCGAGTTGTCTTGGTGAACATGGCACGGCCTTGGTCACAAATGAGGCTGTGGCGTGGTCAAACAAATTGACATGACGATAAGGCCTGGCTTCAGACCAGGTCATGGTTCTTGGGGCATCCATTTCCTTTGATCCTTAAGATGGGGTTTCAGCCCTTTAAGACCTGGCTCCTCTGTGGTGGGATTGTGTCCTGGAATGCAGGGAGCAAGGGTGCGGCCCGCACACCCTTGAAGATGATCACTCAGGCTACCTGCGCTTCAGGAGCAGACTGATTTCCTTTGAGGTCTGTTCATGGCCTGGCCCCTAGGTTAGTAGTCAGGTGGTCATCATCAGGATCGGAATCTTGGCAGATATTATAATGTGTCCAGGAGTCAGTTACTCAGAAGAGGACCAAATATGCAGTAGTCAGCCATTCTTAGGAAACAGGCTGTTGTGTGAGTAACGTTTGACATCTGTTCATTCCTAAAGATATCGGTTTAAGATCCCTTTAGTTCAAGGTAAGGTTATGTCTGTCTCAGACAGCTGCAGGCACAGTATGACTCTTGTTTTGTATGCTATGTCTATATTGATATATCATGTCCGTGAGCCCATGGCACATTACAGCGGTGGTTCATACATGCTTACATGTGTTGTGGGTGTGGTCTGTCTGCATCGAAGGAAGTATGGGTATGCGATCCGCACACCTGTTGTTGAGCACGTCGGCTTCCAGTAGGCTCAGAAAGGGAGTAGTGTAGTTGAGGCCAAGATTACAGGTGTACAAGCTGGGATGTGTCCCTGTCCATGACTGAGCTGGTCGTGAAAGAGCTGACAATCAGTTCTTGGCTCATTGAGCCTCATGGAACATGGGCTAAACACAATGTTGGTTGCCTTCAGTTTGGGCCTTGGCCCTGTTCTTGATGTTCAGGGCTTAATGGGGACAACGGATCTGGGCCATTTGTCCCAGGGCTCTGATTGGTCTAGGTGTGGGACACTTCTAGTTCTGATGAACCTTGAACACGTACATTTTTGTGTGGCTTGTCCTGGCCCTGACTCATTTTGCATTTTCACACAGGTCTCTGTGCTCTGGCAAAAGGTCAAACTGTTCTTCTTGACCTGGACACAGAAGAATTCCTGGGTGCGGCCCGCTCACCCTCCATTCCAAGCTGTGTCCCTGTCGTTTGACATTCGTGTGTGGTCCAGATGATTTCGAAGCCATGATGTCACCTTGGCACATTGGTGAGAAGTTTGCCTGTGTTGGGACAATCACGACTATAACCCACAAACCAGGACGGATCTCCTTATTGATCGGAGTTCATGGCCTGTGATCTGATGTCACTCACTGGTAAGGATTCGAGTTGTCTTGGTGAACATGGCACGGCCTTGGTCACAAATGAGGCTGTGGCGTGGTCAAACAAATTGACATGACGATAAGGCCTGGCTTCAGACCAGGTCATGGTTCTTGGGGCATCCATTTCCTTTGATCCTTAAGATGGGGTTTCAGCCCTTTAAGACCTGGCTCCTCTGTGGTGGGATTGTGTCCTGGAATGCAGGGAGCAAGGGTGCGGCCCGCACACCCTTGAAGATGATCACTCAGGCTACCTGCGCTTCAGGAGCAGACTGATTTCCTTTGAGGTCTGTTCATGGCCTGGCCCCTAGGTTAGTAGTCAGGTGGTCATCATCAGGATCGGAATCTTGGCAGATATTATAATGTGTCCAGGAGTCAGTTACTCAGAAGAGGACCAAATATGCAGTAGTCAGCCATTCTTAGGAAACAGGCTGTTGTGTGAGTAACGTTTGACATCTGTTCATTCCTAAAGATATCGGTTTAAGATCCCTTTAGTTCAAGGTAAGGTTATGTCTGTCTCAGACAGCTGCAGGCACAGTATGACTCTTGTTTTGTATGCTATGTCTATATTGATATATCATGTCCGTGAGCCCATGGCACATTACAGCGGTGGTTCATACATGCTTACATGTGTTGTGGGTGTGGTCTGTCTGCATCGAAGGAAGTATGGGTATGCGATCCGCACACCTGTTGTTGAGCACGTCGGCTTCCAGTAGGCTCAGAAAGGGAGTAGTGTAGTTGAGGCCAAGATTACAGGTGTACAAGCTGGGATGTGTCCCTGTCCATGACTGAGCTGGTCGTGAAAGAGCTGACAATCAGTTCTTGGCTCATTGAGCCTCATGGAACATGGGCTAAACACAATGTTGGTTGCCTTCAGTTTGGGCCTTGGCCCTGTTCTTGATGTTCAGGGCTTAATGGGGACAACGGATCTGGGCCATTTGTCCCAGGGCTCTGATTGGTCTAGGTGTGGGACACTTCTAGTTCTGATGAACCTTGAACACGTACATTTTTGTGTGGCTTGTCCTGGCCCTGACTCATTTTGCATTTTCACACAGGTCTCTGTGCTCTGGCAAAAGGTCAAACTGTTCTTCTTGACCTGGACACAGAAGAATTCCTGGGTGCGGCCCGCTCACCCTCCATTCCAAGCTGTGTCCCTGTCGTTTGACATTCGTGTGTGGTCCAGATGATTTCGAAGCCATGATGTCACCTTGGCACATTGGTGAGAAGTTTGCCTGTGTTGGGACAATCACGACTATAACCCACAAACCAGGACGGATCTCCTTATTGATCGGAGTTCATGGCCTGTGATCTGATGTCACTCACTGGTAAGGATTCGAGTTGTCTTGGTGAACATGGCACGGCCTTGGTCACAAATGAGGCTGTGGCGTGGTCAAACAAATTGACATGACGATAAGGCCTGGCTTCAGACCAGGTCATGGTTCTTGGGGCATCCATTTCCTTTGATCCTTAAGATGGGGTTTCAGCCCTTTAAGACCTGGCTCCTCTGTGGTGGGATTGTGTCCTGGAATGCAGGGAGCAAGGGTGCGGCCCGCACACCCTTGAAGATGATCACTCAGGCTACCTGCGCTTCAGGAGCAGACTGATTTCCTTTGAGGTCTGTTCATGGCCTGGCCCCTAGGTTAGTAGTCAGGTGGTCATCATCAGGATCGGAATCTTGGCAGATATTATAATGTGTCCAGGAGTCAGTTACTCAGAAGAGGACCAAATATGCATTAGTCAGCCATTCTTAGGAAACAGGCTGTTGTGTGAGTAACGTTTGACATCTGTTCATTCCTAAAGATATCGGTTTAAGATCCCTTTAGTTCAAGGTAAGGTTATGTCTGTCTCAGACAGCTGCAGGCACAGTATGACTCTTGTTTTGTATGCTATGTCTATATTGATATATCATGTCCGTGAGCCCATGGCACATTACAGCGGTGGTTCATACATGCTTACATGTGTTGTGGGTGTGGTCTGTCTGCATCGAAGGAAGTATGGGTATGCGATCCGCACACCTGTTGTTGAGCACGTCGGCTTCCAGTAGGCTCAGAAAGGGAGTAGTGTAGTTGAGGCCAAGATTACAGGTGTACAAGCTGGGATGTGTCCCTGTCCATGACTGAGCTGGTCGTGAAAGAGCTGACAATCAGTTCTTGGCTCATTGAGCCTCATGGAACATGGGCTAAACACAATGTTGGTTGCCTTCAGTTTGGGCCTTGGCCCTGTTCTTGATGTTCAGGGCTTAATGGGGACAACGGATCTGGGCCATTTGTCCCAGGGCTCTGATTGGTCTAGGTGTGGGACACTTCTAGTTCTGATGAACCTTGAACAAGTACATTTTTGTGTGGCTTGTCCTGGCCCTGACTCATTTTGCATTTTCACACAGGTCTCTGTGCTCTGGCAAAAGGTCAAACTGTTCTTCTTGACCTGGACACAGAAGAATTCCTGGGTGCGGCCCGCTCACCCTCCATTCCAAGCTGTGTCCCTGTCGTTTGACATTCGTGTGTGGTCCAGATGATTTCGAAGCCATGATGTCACCTTGGCACATTGGTGAGAAGTTTGCCTGTGTTGGGACAATCACGACTATAACCCACAAACCAGGACGGATCTCCTTATTGATCGGAGTTCATGGCCTGTGATCTGATGTCACTCACTGGTAAGGATTCGAGTTGTCTTGGTGAACATGGCACGGCCTTGGTCACAAATGAGGCTGTGGCGTGGTCAAACAAATTGACATGACGATAAGGCCTGGCTTCAGACCAGGTCATGGTTCTTGGGGCATCCATTTCCTTTGATCCTTAAGATGGGGTTTCAGCCCTTTAAGACCTGGCTCCTCTGTGGTGGGATTGTGTCCTGGAATGCAGGGAGCAAGGGTGCGGCCCGCACACCCTTGAAGATGATCACTCAGGCTACCTGCGCTTCAGGAGCAGACTGATTTCCTTTGAGGTCTGTTCATGGCCTGGCCCCTAGGTTAGTAGTCAGGTGGTCATCATCAGGATCGGAATCTTGGCAGATATTATAATGTGTCCAGGAGTCAGTTACTCAGAAGAGGACCAAATATGCATTAGTCAGCCATTCTTAGGAAACAGGCTGTTGTGTGAGTAACGTTTGACATCTGTTCATTCCTAAAGATATCGGTTTAAGATCCCTTTAGTTCAAGGTAAGGTTATGTCTGTCTCAGACAGCTGCAGGCACAGTATGACTCTTGTTTTGTATGCTATGTCTATATTGATATATCATGTCCGTGAGCCCATGGCACATTACAGCGGTGGTTCATACATGCTTACATGTGTTGTGGGTGTGGTCTGTCTGCATCGAAGGAAGTATGGGTATGCGATCCGCACACCTGTTGTTGAGCACGTCGGCTTCCAGTAGGCTCAGAAAGGGAGTAGTGTAGTTGAGGCCAAGATTACAGGTGTACAAGCTGGGATGTGTCCCTGTCCATGACTGAGCTGGTCGTGAAAGAGCTGACAATCAGTTCTTGGCTCATTGAGCCTCATGGAACATGGGCTAAACACAATGTTGATTGCCTTCAGTTTGGGCCTTGGCCCTGTTCTTGATGTTCAGGGCTTAATGGGGACAACGGATCTGGGCCATTTGTCCCAGGGCTCTGATTGGTCTAGGTGTGGGACACTTCTAGTTCTGATGAACCTTGAACATGTACATTTTTGTGTGGCTTGTCCTGGCCCTGACTCATTTTGCATTTTCACACAGGTCTCTGTGCTCTGGCAAAAGGTCAAACTGTTCTTCTTGACCTGGACACAGAAGAATTCCTGGGTGCGGCCCGCTCACCCTCCATTCCAAGCTGTGTCCCTGTCGTTTGACATTCGTGTGTGGTCCAGATGATTTCGAAGCCATGATGTCACCTTGGCACATTGGTGAGAAGTTTGCCTGTGTTGGGACAATCACGACTATAACCCACAAACCAGGACGGATCTCCTTATTGATCGGAGTTCATGGCCTGTGATCTGATGTCACTCACTGGTAAGGATTCGAGTTGTCTTGGTGAACATGGCACGGCCTTGGTCACAAATGAGGCTGTGGCGTGGTCAAACAAATTGACATGACGATAAGGCCTGGCTTCAGACCAGGTCATGGTTCTTGGGGCATCCATTTCCTTTGATCCTTAAGATGGGGTTTCAGCCCTTTAAGACCTGGCTCCTCTGTGGTGGGATTGTGTCCTGGAATGCAGGGAGCAAGGGTGCGGCCCGCACACCCTTGAAGATGATCACTCAGGCTACCTGCGCTTCAGGAGCAGACTGATTTCCTTTGAGGTCTGTTCATGGCCTGGCCCCTAGGTTAGTAGTCAGGTGGTCATCATCAGGATCGGAATCTTGGCAGATATTATAATGTGTCCAGGAGTCAGTTACTCAGAAGAGGACCAAATATGCAGTAGTCAGCCATTCTTAGGAAACAGGCTGTTGTGTGAGTAACGTTTGACATCTGTTCATTCCTAAAGATATCGGTTTAAGATCCCTTTAGTTCAAGGTAAGGTTATGTCTGTCTCAGACAGCTGCAGGCACAGTATGACTCTTGTTTTGTATGCTATGTCTATATTGATATATCATGTCCGTGAGCCCATGGCACATTACAGCGGTGGTTCATACATGCTTACATGTGTTGTGGGTGTGGTCTGTCTGCATCGAAGGAAGTATGGGTATGCGATCCGCACACCTGTTGTTGAGCACGTCGGCTTCCAGTAGGCTCAGAAAGGGAGTAGTGTAGTTGAGGCCAAGATTACAGGTGTACAAGCTGGGATGTGTCCCTGTCCATGACTGAGCTGGTCGTGAAAGAGCTGACAATCAGTTCTTGGCTCATTGAGCCTCATGGAACATGGGCTAAACACAATGTTGGTTGCCTTCAGTTTGGGCCTTGGCCCTGTTCTTGATGTTCAGGGCTTAATGGGGACAACGGATCTGGGCCATTTGTCCCAGGGCTCTGATTGGTCTAGGTGTGGGACACTTCTAGTTCTGATGAACCTTGAACACGTACATTTTTGTGTGGCTTGTCCTGGCCCTGACTCATTTTGCATTTTCACACAGGTCTCTGTGCTCTGGCAAAAGGTCAAACTGTTCTTCTTGACCTGGACACAGAAGAATTCCTGGGTGCGGCCCGCTCACCCTCCATTCCAAGCTGTGTCCCTGTCGTTTGACATTCGTGTGTGGTCCAGATGATTTCGAAGCCATGATGTCACCTTGGCACATTGGTGAGAAGTTTGCCTGTGTTGGGACAATCACGACTATAACCCACAAACCAGGACGGATCTCCTTATTGATCGGAGTTCATGGCCTGTGATCTGATGTCACTCACTGGTAAGGATTCGAGTTGTCTTGGTGAACATGGCACGGCCTTGGTCACAAATGAGGCTGTGGCGTGGTCAAACAAATTGACATGACGATAAGGCCTGGCTTCAGACCAGGTCATGGTTCTTGGGGCATCCATTTCCTTTGATCCTTAAGATGGGGTTTCAGCCCTTTAAGACCTGGCTCCTCTGTGGTGGGATTGTGTCCTGGAATGCAGGGAGCAAGGGTGCGGCCCGCACACCCTTGAAGATGATCACTCAGGCTACCTGCGCTTCAGGAGCAGACTGATTTCCTTTGAGGTCTGTTCATGGCCTGGCCCCTAGGTTAGTAGTCAGGTGGTCATCATCAGGATCGGAATCTTGGCAGATATTATAATGTGTCCAGGAGTCAGTTACTCAGAAGAGGACCAAATATGCATTAGTCAGCCATTCTTAGGAAACAGGCTGTTGTGTGAGTAACGTTTGACATCTGTTCATTCCTAAAGATATCGGTTTAAGATCCCTTTAGTTCAAGGTAAGGTTATGTCTGTCTCAGACAGCTGCAGGCACAGTATGACTCTTGTTTTGTATGCTATGTCTATATTGATATATCATGTCCGTGAGCCCATGGCACATTACAGCGGTGGTTCATACATGCTTACATGTGTTGTGGGTGTGGTCTGTCTGCATCGAAGGAAGTATGGGTATGCGATCCGCACACCTGTTGTTGAGCACGTCGGCTTCCAGTAGGCTCAGAAAGGGAGTAGTGTAGTTGAGGCCAAGATTACAGGTGTACAAGCTGGGATGTGTCCCTGTCCATGACTGAGCTGGTCGTGAAAGAGCTGACAATCAGTTCTTGGCTCATTGAGCCTCATGGAACATGGGCTAAACACAATGTTGGTTGCCTTCAGTTTGGGCCTTGGCCCTGTTCTTGATGTTCAGGGCTTAATGGGGACAACGGATCTGGGCCATTTGTCCCAGGGCTCTGATTGGTCTAGGTGTGGGACACTTCTAGTTCTGATGAACCTTGAACAAGTACATTTTTGTGTGGCTTGTCCTGGCCCTGACTCATTTTGCATTTTCACACAGGTCTCTGTGCTCTGGCAAAAGGTCAAACTGTTCTTCTTGACCTGGACACAGAAGAATTCCTGGGTGCGGCCCGCTCACCCTCCATTCCAAGCTGTGTCCCTGTCGTTTGACATTCGTGTGTGGTCCAGATGATTTCGAAGCCATGATGTCACCTTGGCACATTGGTGAGAAGTTTGCCTGTGTTGGGACAATCACGACTATAACCCACAAACCAGGACGGATCTCCTTATTGATCGGAGTTCATGGCCTGTGATCTGATGTCACTCACTGGTAAGGATTCGAGTTGTCTTGGTGAACATGGCACGGCCTTGGTCACAAATGAGGCTGTGGCGTGGTCAAACAAATTGACATGACGATAAGGCCTGGCTTCAGACCAGGTCATGGTTCTTGGGGCATCCATTTCCTTTGATCCTTAAGATGGGGTTTCAGCCCTTTAAGACCTGGCTCCTCTGTGGTGGGATTGTGTCCTGGAATGCAGGGAGCAAGGGTGCGGCCCGCACACCCTTGAAGATGATCACTCAGGCTACCTGCGCTTCAGGAGCAGACTGATTTCCTTTGAGGTCTGTTCATGGCCTGGCCCCTAGGTTAGTAGTCAGGTGGTCATCATCAGGATCGGAATCTTGGCAGATATTATAATGTGTCCAGGAGTCAGTTACTCAGAAGAGGACCAAATATGCATTAGTCAGCCATTCTTAGGAAACAGGCTGTTGTGTGAGTAACGTTTGACATCTGTTCATTCCTAAAGATATCGGTTTAAGATCCCTTTAGTTCAAGGTAAGGTTATGTCTGTCTCAGACAGCTGCAGGCACAGTATGACTCTTGTTTTGTATGCTATGTCTATATTGATATATCATGTCCGTGAGCCCATGGCACATTACAGCGGTGGTTCATACATGCTTACATGTGTTGTGGGTGTGGTCTGTCTGCATCGAAGGAAGTATGGGTATGCGATCCGCACACCTGTTGTTGAGCACGTCGGCTTCCAGTAGGCTCAGAAAGGGAGTAGTGTAGTTGAGGCCAAGATTACAGGTGTACAAGCTGGGATGTGTCCCTGTCCATGACTGAGCTGGTCGTGAAAGAGCTGACAATCAGTTCTTGGCTCATTGAGCCTCATGGAACATGGGCTAAACACAATGTTGATTGCCTTCAGTTTGGGCCTTGGCCCTGTTCTTGATGTTCAGGGCTTAATGGGGACAACGGATCTGGGCCATTTGTCCCAGGGCTCTGATTGGTCTAGGTGTGGGACACTTCTAGTTCTGATGAACCTTGAACATGTACATTTTTGTGTGGCTTGTCCTGGCCCTGACTCATTTTGCATTTTCACACAGGTCTCTGTGCTCTGGCAAAAGGTCAAACTGTTCTTCTTGACCTGGACACAGAAGAATTCCTGGGTGCGGCCCGCTCACCCTCCATTCCAAGCTGTGTCCCTGTCGTTTGACATTCGTGTGTGGTCCAGATGATTTCGAAGCCATGATGTCACCTTGGCACATTGGTGAGAAGTTTGCCTGTGTTGGGACAATCACGACTATAACCCACAAACCAGGACGGATCTCCTTATTGATCGGAGTTCATGGCCTGTGATCTGATGTCACTCACTGGTAAGGATTCGAGTTGTCTTGGTGAACATGGCACGGCCTTGGTCACAAATGAGGCTGTGGCGTGGTCAAACAAATTGACATGACGATAAGGCCTGGCTTCAGACCAGGTCATGGTTCTTGGGGCATCCATTTCCTTTGATCCTTAAGATGGGGTTTCAGCCCTTTAAGACCTGGCTCCTCTGTGGTGGGATTGTGTCCTGGAATGCAGGGAGCAAGGGTGCGGCCCGCACACCCTTGAAGATGATCACTCAGGCTACCTGCGCTTCAGGAGCAGACTGATTTCCTTTGAGGTCTGTTCATGGCCTGGCCCCTAGGTTAGTAGTCAGGTGGTCATCATCAGGATCGGAATCTTGGCAGATATTATAATGTGTCCAGGAGTCAGTTACTCAGAAGAGGACCAAATATGCAGTAGTCAGCCATTCTTAGGAAACAGGCTGTTGTGTGAGTAACGTTTGACATCTGTTCATTCCTAAAGATATCGGTTTAAGATCCCTTTAGTTCAAGGTAAGGTTATGTCTGTCTCAGACAGCTGCAGGCACAGTATGACTCTTGTTTTGTATGCTATGTCTATATTGATATATCATGTCCGTGAGCCCATGGCACATTACAGCGGTGGTTCATACATGCTTACATGTGTTGTGGGTGTGGTCTGTCTGCATCGAAGGAAGTATGGGTATGCGATCCGCACACCTGTTGTTGAGCACGTCGGCTTCCAGTAGGCTCAGAAAGGGAGTAGTGTAGTTGAGGCCAAGATTACAGGTGTACAAGCTGGGATGTGTCCCTGTCCATGACTGAGCTGGTCGTGAAAGAGCTGACAATCAGTTCTTGGCTCATTGAGCCTCATGGAACATGGGCTAAACACAATGTTGATTGCCTTCAGTTTGGGCCTTGGCCCTGTTCTTGATGTTCAGGGCTTAATGGGGACAACAGATCTGGGCCATTTGTCCCAGGGCTCTGATTGGTCTAGGTGTGGGACACTTCTAGTTCTGATGAACCTTGAACATGTACATTTTTGTGTGGCTTGTCCTGGCCCTGACTCATTTTGCATTTTCACACAGGTCTCTGTGCTCTGGCAAAAGGTCAAACTGTTCTTCTTGACCTGGACACAGAAGAATTCCTGGGTGCGGCCCGCTCACCCTCCATTCCAAGCTGTGTCCCTGTCGTTTGACATTCGTGTGTGGTCCAGATGATTTCGAAGCCATGATGTCACCTTGGCACATTGGTGAGAAGTTTGCCTGTGTTGGGACAATCACGACTATAACCCACAAACCAGGACGGATCTCCTTATTGATCGGAGTTCATGGCCTGTGATCTGATGTCACTCACTGGTAAGGATTCGAGTTGTCTTGGTGAACATGGCACGGCCTTGGTCACAAATGAGGCTGTGGCGTGGTCAAACAAATTGACATGACGATAAGGCCTGGCTTCAGACCAGGTCATGGTTCTTGGGGCATCCATTTCCTTTGATCCTTAAGATGGGGTTTCAGCCCTTTAAGACCTGGCTCCTCTGTGGTGGGATTGTGTCCTGGAATGCAGGGAGCAAGGGTGCGGCCCGCACACCCTTGAAGATGATCACTCAGGCTACCTGCGCTTCAGGAGCAGACTGATTTCCTTTGAGGTCTGTTCATGGCCTGGCCCCTAGGTTAGTAGTCAGGTGGTCATCATCAGGATCGGAATCTTGGCAGATATTATAATGTGTCCAGGAGTCAGTTACTCAGAAGAGGACCAAATATGCAGTAGTCAGCCATTCTTAGGAAACAGGCTGTTGTGTGAGTAACGTTTGACATCTGTTCATTCCTAAAGATATCGGTTTAAGATCCCTTTAGTTCAAGGTAAGGTTATGTCTGTCTCAGACAGCTGCAGGCACAGTATGACTCTTGTTTTGTATGCTATGTCTATATTGATATATCATGTCCGTGAGCCCATGGCACATTACAGCGGTGGTTCATACATGCTTACATGTGTTGTGGGTGTGGTCTGTCTGCATCGAAGGAAGTATGGGTATGCGATCCGCACACCTGTTGTTGAGCACGTCGGCTTCCAGTAGGCTCAGAAAGGGAGTAGTGTAGTTGAGGCCAAGATTACAGGTGTACAAGCTGGGATGTGTCCCTGTCCATGACTGAGCTGGTCGTGAAAGAGCTGACAATCAGTTCTTGGCTCATTGAGCCTCATGGAACATGGGCTAAACACAATGTTGGTTGCCTTCAGTTTGGGCCTTGGCCCTGTTCTTGATGTTCAGGGCTTAATGGGGACAACGGATCTGGGCCATTTGTCCCAGGGCTCTGATTGGTCTAGGTGTGGGACACTTCTAGTTCTGATGAACCTTGAACACGTACATTTTTGTGTGGCTTGTCCTGGCCCTGACTCATTTTGCATTTTCACACAGGTCTCTGTGCTCTGGCAAAAGGTCAAACTGTTCTTCTTGACCTGGACACAGAAGAATTCCTGGGTGCGGCCCGCTCACCCTCCATTCCAAGCTGTGTCCCTGTCGTTTGACATTCGTGTGTGGTCCAGATGATTTCGAAGCCATGATGTCACCTTGGCACATTGGTGAGAAGTTTGCCTGTGTTGGGACAATCACGACTATAACCCACAAACCAGGACGGATCTCCTTATTGATCGGAGTTCATGGCCTATGATCTGATGTCACTCACTGGTAAGGATTCGAGTTGTCTTGGTGAACATGGCACGGCCTTGGTCACAAATGAGGCTGTGGCGTGGTCAAACAAATTGACATGACGATAAGGCCTGGCTTCAGACCAGGTCATGGTTCTTGGGGCATCCATTTCCTTTGATCCTTAAGATGGGGTTTCAGCCCTTTAAGACCTGGCTCCTCTGTGGTGGGATTGTGTCCTGGAATGCAGGGAGCAAGGGTGCGGCCCGCACACCCTTGAAGATGATCACTCAGGCTACCTGCGCTTCAGGAGCAGACTGATTTCCTTTGAGGTCTGTTCATGGCCTGGCCCCTAGGTTAGTAGTCAGGTGGTCATCATCAGGATCGGAATCTTGGCAGATATTATAATGTGTCCAGGAGTCAGTTACTCAGAAGAGGACCAAATATGCAGTAGTCAGCCATTCTTAGGAAACAGGCTGTTGTGTGAGTAACGTTTGACATCTGTTCATTCCTAAAGATATCGGTTTAAGATCCCTTTAGTTCAAGGTAAGGTTATGTCTGTCTCAGACAGCTGCAGGCACAGTATGACTCTTGTTTTGTATGCTATGTCTATATTGATATATCATGTCCGTGAGCCCATGGCACATTACAGCGGTGGTTCATACATGCTTACATGTGTTGTGGGTGTGGTCTGTCTGCATCGAAGGAAGTATGGGTATGCGATCCGCACACCTGTTGTTGAGCACGTCGGCTTCCAGTAGGCTCAGAAAGGGAGTAGTGTAGTTGAGGCCAAGATTACAGGTGTACAAGCTGGGATGTGTCCCTGTCCATGACTGAGCTGGTCGTGAAAGAGCTGACAATCAGTTCTTGGCTCATTGAGCCTCATGGAACATGGGATAAACACAATGTTGATTGCCTTCAGTTTGGGCCTTGGCCCTGTTCTTGATGTTCAGGGCTTAATGGGGACAACGGATCTGGGCCATTTGTCCCAGGGCTCTGATTGGTCTAGGTGTGGGACACTTCTAGTTCTGATGAACCTTGAACACGTACATTTTTGTGTGGCTTGTCCTGGCCCTGACTCATTTTGCATTTTCACACAGGTCTCTGTGCTCTGGCAAAAGGTCAAACTGTTCTTCTTGACCTGGACACAGAAGAATTCCTGGGTGCGGCCCGCTCACCCTCCATTCCAAGCTGTGTCCCTGTCGTTTGACATTCGTGTGTGGTCCAGATGATTTCGAAGCCATGATGTCACCTTGGCACATTGGTGAGAAGTTTGCCTGTGTTGGGACAATCACGACTATAACCCACAAACCAGGACGGATCTCCTTATTGATCGGAGTTCATGGCCTGTGATCTGATGTCACTCACTGGTAAGGATTCGAGTTGTCTTGGTGAACATGGCACGGCCTTGGTCACAAATGAGGCTGTGGCGTGGTCAAACAAATTGACATGACGATAAGGCCTGGCTTCAGACCAGGTCATGGTTCTTGGGGCATCCATTTCCTTTGATCCTTAAGATGGGGTTTCAGCCCTTTAAGACCTGGCTCCTCTGTGGTGGGATTGTGTCCTGGAATGCAGGGAGCAAGGGTGCGGCCCGCACACCCTTGAAGATGATCACTCAGGCTACCTGCGCTTCAGGAGCAGACTGATTTCCTTTGAGGTCTGTTCATGGCCTGGCCCCTAGGTTAGTAGTCAGGTGGTCATCATCAGGATCGGAATCTTGGCAGATATTATAATGTGTCCAGGAGTCAGTTACTCAGAAGAGGACCAAATATGCAGTAGTCAGCCATTCTTAGGAAACAGGCTGTTGTGTGAGTAACGTTTGACATCTGTTCATTCCTAAAGATATCGGTTTAAGATCCCTTTAGTTCAAGGTAAGGTTATGTCTGTCTCAGACAGCTGCAGGCACAGTATGACTCTTGTTTTGTATGCTATGTCTATATTGATATATCATGTCCGTGAGCCCATGGCACATTACAGCGGTGGTTCATACATGCTTACATGTGTTGTGGGTGTGGTCTGTCTGCATCGAAGGAAGTATGGGTATGCGATCCGCACACCTGTTGTTGAGCACGTCGGCTTCCAGTAGGCTCAGAAAGGGAGTAGTGTAGTTGAGGCCAAGATTACAGGTGTACAAGCTGGGATGTGTCCCTGTCCATGACTGAGCTGGTCGTGAAAGAGCTGACAATCAGTTCTTGGCTCATTGAGCCTCATGGAACATGGGCTAAACACAATGTTGATTGCCTTCAGTTTGGGCCTTGGCCCTGTTCTTGATGTTCAGGGCTTAATGGGGACAACGGATCTGGGCCATTTGTCCCAGGGCTCTGATTGGTCTAGGTGTGGGACACTTCTAGTTCTGATGAACCTTGAACATGTACATTTTTGTGTGGCTTGTCCTGGCCCTGACTCATTTTGCATTTTCACACAGGTCTCTGTGCTCTGGCAAAAGGTCAAACTGTTCTTCTTGACCTGGACACAGAAGAATTCCTGGGTGCGGCCCGCTCACCCTCCATTCCAAGCTGTGTCCCTGTCGTTTGACATTCGTGTGTGGTCCAGATGATTTCGAAGCCATGATGTCACCTTGGCACATTGGTGAGAAGTTTGCCTGTGTTGGGACAATCACGACTATAACCCACAAACCAGGACGGATCTCCTTATTGATCGGAGTTCATGGCCTGTGATCTGATGTCACTCACTGGTAAGGATTCGAGTTGTCTTGGTGAACATGGCACGGCCTTGGTCACAAATGAGGCTGTGGCGTGGTCAAACAAATTGACATGACGATAAGGCCTGGCTTCAGACCAGGTCATGGTTCTTGGGGCATCCATTTCCTTTGATCCTTAAGATGGGGTTTCAGCCCTTTAAGACCTGGCTCCTCTGTGGTGGGATTGTGTCCTGGAATGCAGGGAGCAAGGGTGCGGCCCGCACACCCTTGAAGATGATCACTCAGGCTACCTGCGCTTCAGGAGCAGACTGATTTCCTTTGAGGTCTGTTCATGGCCTGGCCCCTAGGTTAGTAGTCAGGTGGTCATCATCAGGATCGGAATCTTGGCAGATATTATAATGTGTCCAGGAGTCAGTTACTCAGAAGAGGACCAAATATGCAGTAGTCAGCCATTCTTAGGAAACAGGCTGTTGTGTGAGTAACGTTTGACATCTGTTCATTCCTAAAGATATCGGTTTAAGATCCCTTTAGTTCAAGGTAAGGTTATGTCTGTCTCAGACAGCTGCAGGCACAGTATGACTCTTGTTTTGTATGCTATGTCTATATTGATATATCATGTCCGTGAGCCCATGGCACATTACAGCGGTGGTTCATACATGCTTACATGTGTTGTGGGTGTGGTCTGTCTGCATCGAAGGAAGTATGGGTATGCGATCCGCACACCTGTTGTTGAGCACGTCGGCTTCCAGTAGGCTCAGAAAGGGAGTAGTGTAGTTGAGGCCAAGATTACAGGTGTACAAGCTGGGATGTGTCCCTGTCCATGACTGAGCTGGTCGTGAAAGAGCTGACAATCAGTTCTTGGCTCATTGAGCCTCATGGAACATGGGCTAAACACAATGTTGGTTGCCTTCAGTTTGGGCCTTGGCCCTGTTCTTGATGTTCAGGGCTTAATGGGGACAACGGATCTGGGCCATTTGTCCCAGGGCTCTGATTGGTCTAGGTGTGGGACACTTCTAGTTCTGATGAACCTTGAACACGTACATTTTTGTGTGGCTTGTCCTGGCCCTGACTCATTTTGCATTTTCACACAGGTCTCTGTGCTCTGGCAAAAGGTCAAACTGTTCTTCTTGACCTGGACACAGAAGAATTCCTGGGTGCGGCCCGCTCACCCTCCATTCCAAGCTGTGTCCCTGTCGTTTGACATTCGTGTGTGGTCCAGATGATTTCGAAGCCATGATGTCACCTTGGCACATTGGTGAGAAGTTTGCCTGTGTTGGGACAATCACGACTATAACCCACAAACCAGGACGGATCTCCTTATTGATCGGAGTTCATGGCCTGTGATCTGATGTCACTCACTGGTAAGGATTCGAGTTGTCTTGGTGAACATGGCACGGCCTTGGTCACAAATGAGGCTGTGGCGTGGTCAAACAAATTGACATGACGATAAGGCCTGGCTTCAGACCAGGTCATGGTTCTTGGGGCATCCATTTCCTTTGATCCTTAAGATGGGGTTTCAGCCCTTTAAGACCTGGCTCCTCTGTGGTGGGATTGTGTCCTGGAATGCAGGGAGCAAGGGTGCGGCCCGCACACCCTTGAAGATGATCACTCAGGCTACCTGCGCTTCAGGAGCAGACTGATTTCCTTTGAGGTCTGTTCATGGCCTGGCCCCTAGGTTAGTAGTCAGGTGGTCATCATCAGGATCGGAATCTTGGCAGATATTATAATGTGTCCAGGAGTCAGTTACTCAGAAGAGGACCAAATATGCAGTAGTCAGCCATTCTTAGGAAACAGGCTGTTGTGTGAGTAACGTTTGACATCTGTTCATTCCTAAAGATATCGGTTTAAGATCCCTTTAGTTCAAGGTAAGGTTATGTCTGTCTCAGACAGCTGCAGGCACAGTATGACTCTTGTTTTGTATGCTATGTCTATATTGATATATCATGTCCGTGAGCCCATGGCACATTACAGCGGTGGTTCATACATGCTTACATGTGTTGTGGGTGTGGTCTGTCTGCATCGAAGGAAGTATGGGTATGCGATCCGCACACCTGTTGTTGAGCACGTCGGCTTCCAGTAGGCTCAGAAAGGGAGTAGTGTAGTTGAGGCCAAGATTACAGGTGTACAAGCTGGGATGTGTCCCTGTCCATGACTGAGCTGGTCGTGAAAGAGCTGACAATCAGTTCTTGGCTCATTGAGCCTCATGGAACATGGGCTAAACACAATGTTGATTGCCTTCAGTTTGGGCCTTGGCCCTGTTCTTGATGTTCAGGGCTTAATGGGGACAACGGATCTGGGCCATTTGTCCCAGGGCTCTGATTGGTCTAGGTGTGGGACACTTCTAGTTCTGATGAACCTTGAACACGTACATTTTTGTGTGGCTTGTCCTGGCCCTGACTCATTTTGCATTTTCACACAGGTCTCTGTGCTCTGGCAAAAGGTCAAACTGTTCTTCTTGACCTGGACACAGAAGAATTCCTGGGTGCGGCCCGCTCACCCTCCATTCCAAGCTGTGTCCCTGTCGTTTGACATTCGTGTGTGGTCCAGATGATTTCGAAGCCATGATGTCACCTTGGCACATTGGTGAGAAGTTTGCCTGTGTTGGGACAATCACGACTATAACCCACAAACCAGGACGGATCTCCTTATTGATCGGAGTTCATGGCCTATGATCTGATGTCACTCACTGGTAAGGATTCGAGTTGTCTTGGTGAACATGGCACGGCCTTGGTCACAAATGAGGCTGTGGCGTGGTCAAACAAATTGACATGACGATAAGGCCTGGCTTCAGACCAGGTCATGGTTCTTGGGGCATCCATTTCCTTTGATCCTTAAGATGGGGTTTCAGCCCTTTAAGACCTGGCTCCTCTGTGGTGGGATTGTGTCCTGGAATGCAGGGAGCAAGGGTGCGGCCCGCACACCCTTGAAGATGATCACTCAGGCTACCTGCGCTTCAGGAGCAGACTGATTTCCTTTGAGGTCTGTTCATGGCCTGGCCCCTAGGTTAGTAGTCAGGTGGTCATCATCAGGATCGGAATCTTGGCAGATATTATAATGTGTCCAGGAGTCAGTTACTCAGAAGAGGACCAAATATGCAGTAGTCAGCCATTCTTAGGAAACAGGCTGTTGTGTGAGTAACGTTTGACATCTGTTCATTCCTAAAGATATCGGTTTAAGATCCCTTTAGTTCAAGGTAAGGTTATGTCTGTCTCAGACAGCTGCAGGCACAGTATGACTCTTGTTTTGTATGCTATGTCTATATTGATATATCATGTCCGTGAGCCCATGGCACATTACAGCGGTGGTTCATACATGCTTACATGTGTTGTGGGTGTGGTCTGTCTGCATCGAAGGAAGTATGGGTATGCGATCCGCACACCTGTTGTTGAGCACGTCGGCTTCCAGTAGGCTCAGAAAGGGAGTAGTGTAGTTGAGGCCAAGATTACAGGTGTACAAGCTGGGATGTGTCCCTGTCCATGACTGAGCTGGTCGTGAAAGAGCTGACAATCAGTTCTTGGCTCATTGAGCCTCATGGAACATGGGCTAAACACAATGTTGATTGCCTTCAGTTTGGGCCTTGGCCCTGTTCTTGATGTTCAGGGCTTAATGGGGACAACGGATCTGGGCCATTTGTCCCAGGGCTCTGATTGGTCTAGGTGTGGGACACTTCTAGTTCTGATGAACCTTGAACATGTACATTTTTGTGTGGCTTGTCCTGGCCCTGACTCATTTTGCATTTTCACACAGGTCTCTGTGCTCTGGCAAAAGGTCAAACTGTTCTTCTTGACCTGGACACAGAAGAATTCCTGGGTGCGGCCCGCTCACCCTCCATTCCAAGCTGTGTCCCTGTCGTTTGACATTCGTGTGTGGTCCAGATGATTTCGAAGCCATGATGTCACCTTGGCACATTGGTGAGAAGTTTGCCTGTGTTGGGACAATCACGACTATAACCCACAAACCAGGACGGATCTCCTTATTGATCGGAGTTCATGGCCTGTGATCTGATGTCACTCACTGGTAAGGATTCGAGTTGTCTTGGTGAACATGGCACGGCCTTGGTCACAAATGAGGCTGTGGCGTGGTCAAACAAATTGACATGACGATAAGGCCTGGCTTCAGACCAGGTCATGGTTCTTGGGGCATCCATTTCCTTTGATCCTTAAGATGGGGTTTCAGCCCTTTAAGACCTGGCTCCTCTGTGGTGGGATTGTGTCCTGGAATGCAGGGAGCAAGGGTGCGGCCCGCACACCCTTGAAGATGATCACTCAGGCTACCTGCGCTTCAGGAGCAGACTGATTTCCTTTGAGGTCTGTTCATGGCCTGGCCCCTAGGTTAGTAGTCAGGTGGTCATCATCAGGATCGGAATCTTGGCAGATATTATAATGTGTCCAGGAGTCAGTTACTCAGAAGAGGACCAAATATGCAGTAGTCAGCCATTCTTAGGAAACAGGCTGTTGTGTGAGTAACGTTTGACATCTGTTCATTCCTAAAGATATCGGTTTAAGATCCCTTTAGTTCAAGGTAAGGTTATGTCTGTCTCAGACAGCTGCAGGCACAGTATGACTCTTGTTTTGTATGCTATGTCTATATTGATATATCATGTCCGTGAGCCCATGGCACATTACAGCGGTGGTTCATACATGCTTACATGTGTTGTGGGTGTGGTCTGTCTGCATCGAAGGAAGTATGGGTATGCGATCCGCACACCTGTTGTTGAGCACGTCGGCTTCCAGTAGGCTCAGAAAGGGAGTAGTGTAGTTGAGGCCAAGATTACAGGTGTACAAGCTGGGATGTGTCCCTGTCCATGACTGAGCTGGTCGTGAAAGAGCTGACAATCAGTTCTTGGCTCATTGAGCCTCATGGAACATGGGCTAAACACAATGTTGATTGCCTTCAGTTTGGGCCTTGGCCCTGTTCTTGATGTTCAGGGCTTAATGGGGACAACGGATCTGGGCCATTTGTCCCAGGGCTCTGATTGGTCTAGGTGTGGGACACTTCTAGTTCTGATGAACCTTGAACACGTACATTTTTGTGTGGCTTGTCCTGGCCCTGACTCATTTTGCATTTTCACACAGGTCTCTGTGCTCTGGCAAAAGGTCAAACTGTTCTTCTTGACCTGGACACAGAAGAATTCCTGGGTGCGGCCCGCTCACCCTCCATTCCAAGCTGTGTCCCTGTCGTTTGACATTCGTGTGTGGTCCAGATGATTTCGAAGCCATGATGTCACCTTGGCACATTGGTGAGAAGTTTGCCTGTGTTGGGACAATCACGACTATAACCCACAAACCAGGACGGATCTCCTTATTGATCGGAGTTCATGGCCTATGATCTGATGTCACTCACTGGTAAGGATTCGAGTTGTCTTGGTGAACATGGCACGGCCTTGGTCACAAATGAGGCTGTGGCGTGGTCAAACAAATTGACATGACGATAAGGCCTGGCTTCAGACCAGGTCATGGTTCTTGGGGCATCCATTTCCTTTGATCCTTAAGATGGGGTTTCAGCCCTTTAAGACCTGGCTCCTCTGTGGTGGGATTGTGTCCTGGAATGCAGGGAGCAAGGGTGCGGCCCGCACACCCTTGAAGATGATCACTCAGGCTACCTGCGCTTCAGGAGCAGACTGATTTCCTTTGAGGTCTGTTCATGGCCTGGCCCCTAGGTTAGTAGTCAGGTGGTCATCATCAGGATCGGAATCTTGGCAGATATTATAATGTGTCCAGGAGTCAGTTACTCAGAAGAGGACCAAATATGCAGTAGTCAGCCATTCTTAGGAAACAGGCTGTTGTGTGAGTAACGTTTGACATCTGTTCATTCCTAAAGATATCGGTTTAAGATCCCTTTAGTTCAAGGTAAGGTTATGTCTGTCTCAGACAGCTGCAGGCACAGTATGACTCTTGTTTTGTATGCTATGTCTATATTGATATATCATGTCCGTGAGCCCATGGCACATTACAGCGGTGGTTCATACATGCTTACATGTGTTGTGGGTGTGGTCTGTCTGCATCGAAGGAAGTATGGGTATGCGATCCGCACACCTGTTGTTGAGCACGTCGGCTTCCAGTAGGCTCAGAAAGGGAGTAGTGTAGTTGAGGCCAAGATTACAGGTGTACAAGCTGGGATGTGTCCCTGTCCATGACTGAGCTGGTCGTGAAAGAGCTGACAATCAGTTCTTGGCTCATTGAGCCTCATGGAACATGGGCTAAACACAATGTTGATTGCCTTCAGTTTGGGCCTTGGCCCTGTTCTTGATGTTCAGGGCTTAATGGGGACAACGGATCTGGGCCATTTGTCCCAGGGCTCTGATTGGTCTAGGTGTGGGACACTTCTAGTTCTGATGAACCTTGAACATGTACATTTTTGTGTGGCTTGTCCTGGCCCTGACTCATTTTGCATTTTCACACAGGTCTCTGTGCTCTGGCAAAAGGTCAAACTGTTCTTCTTGACCTGGACACAGAAGAATTCCTGGGTGCGGCCCGCTCACCCTCCATTCCAAGCTGTGTCCCTGTCGTTTGACATTCGTGTGTGGTCCAGATGATTTCGAAGCCATGATGTCACCTTGGCACATTGGTGAGAAGTTTGCCTGTGTTGGGACAATCACGACTATAACCCACAAACCAGGACGGATCTCCTTATTGATCGGAGTTCATGGCCTGTGATCTGATGTCACTCACTGGTAAGGATTCGAGTTGTCTTGGTGAACATGGCACGGCCTTGGTCACAAATGAGGCTGTGGCGTGGTCAAACAAATTGACATGACGATAAGGCCTGGCTTCAGACCAGGTCATGGTTCTTGGGGCATCCATTTCCTTTGATCCTTAAGATGGGGTTTCAGCCCTTTAAGACCTGGCTCCTCTGTGGTGGGATTGTGTCCTGGAATGCAGGGAGCAAGGGTGCGGCCCGCACACCCTTGAAGATGATCACTCAGGCTACCTGCGCTTCAGGAGCAGACTGATTTCCTTTGAGGTCTGTTCATGGCCTGGCCCCTAGGTTAGTAGTCAGGTGGTCATCATCAGGATCGGAATCTTGGCAGATATTATAATGTGTCCAGGAGTCAGTTACTCAGAAGAGGACCAAATATGCAGTAGTCAGCCATTCTTAGGAAACAGGCTGTTGTGTGAGTAACGTTTGACATCTGTTCATTCCTAAAGATATCGGTTTAAGATCCCTTTAGTTCAAGGTAAGGTTATGTCTGTCTCAGACAGCTGCAGGCACAGTATGACTCTTGTTTTGTATGCTATGTCTATATTGATATATCATGTCCGTGAGCCCATGGCACATTACAGCGTTGGTTCATACATGCTTACATGTGTTGTGGGTGTGGTCTGTCTGCATCGAAGGAAGTATGGGTATGCGATCCGCACACCTGTTGTTGAGCACGTCGGCTTCCAGTAGGCTCAGAAAGGGAGTAGTGTAGTTGAGGCCAAGATTACAGGTGTACAAGCTGGGATGTGTCCCTGTCCATGACTGAGCTGGTCGTGAAAGAGCTGACAATCAGTTCTTGGCTCATTGAGCCTCATGGAACATGGGCTAAACACAATGTTGGTTGCCTTCAGTTTGGGCCTTGGCCCTGTTCTTGATGTTCAGGGCTTAATGGGGACAACGGATCTGGGCCATTTGTCCCAGGGCTCTGATTGGTCTAGGTGTGGGACACTTCTAGTTCTGATGAACCTTGAACACGTACATTTTTGTGTGGCTTGTCCTGGCCCTGACTCATTTTGCATTTTCACACAGGTCTCTGTGCTCTGGCAAAAGGTCAAACTGTTCTTCTTGACCTGGACACAGAAGAATTCCTGGGTGCGGCCCGCTCACCCTCCATTCCAAGCTGTGTCCCTGTCGTTTGACATTCGTGTGTGGTCCAGATGATTTCGAAGCCATGATGTCACCTTGGCACATTGGTGAGAAGTTTGCCTGTGTTGGGACAATCACGACTATAACCCACAAACCAGGACGGATCTCCTTATTGATCGGAGTTCATGGCCTATGATCTGATGTCACTCACTGGTAAGGATTCGAGTTGTCTTGGTGAACATGGCACGGCCTTGGTCACAAATGAGGCTGTGGCGTGGTCAAACAAATTGACATGACGATAAGGCCTGGCTTCAGACCAGGTCATGGTTCTTGGGGCATCCATTTCCTTTGATCCTTAAGATGGGGTTTCAGCCCTTTAAGACCTGGCTCCTCTGTGGTGGGATTGTGTCCTGGAATGCAGGGAGCAAGGGTGCGGCCCGCACACCCTTGAAGATGATCACTCAGGCTACCTGCGCTTCAGGAGCAGACTGATTTCCTTTGAGGTCTGTTCATGGCCTGGCCCCTAGGTTAGTAGTCAGGTGGTCATCATCAGGATCGGAATCTTGGCAGATATTATAATGTGTCCAGGAGTCAGTTACTCAGAAGAGGACCAAATATGCAGTAGTCAGCCATTCTTAGGAAACAGGCTGTTGTGTGAGTAACGTTTGACATCTGTTCATTCCTAAAGATATCGGTTTAAGATCCCTTTAGTTCAAGGTAAGGTTATGTCTGTCTCAGACAGCTGCAGGCACAGTATGACTCTTGTTTTGTATGCTATGTCTATATTGATATATCATGTCCGTGAGCCCATGGCACATTACAGCGGTGGTTCATACATGCTTACATGTGTTGTGGGTGTGGTCTGTCTGCATCGAAGGAAGTATGGGTATGCGATCCGCACACCTGTTGTTGAGCACGTCGGCTTCCAGTAGGCTCAGAAAGGGAGTAGTGTAGTTGAGGCCAAGATTACAGGTGTACAAGCTGGGATGTGTCCCTGTCCATGACTGAGCTGGTCGTGAAAGAGCTGACAATCAGTTCTTGGCTCATTGAGCCTCATGGAACATGGGCTAAACACAATGTTGATTGCCTTCAGTTTGGGCCTTGGCCCTGTTCTTGATGTTCAGGGCTTAATGGGGACAACGGATCTGGGCCATTTGTCCCAGGGCTCTGATTGGTCTAGGTGTGGGACACTTCTAGTTCTGATGAACCTTGAACATGTACATTTTTGTGTGGCTTGTCCTGGCCCTGACTCATTTTGCATTTTCACACAGGTCTCTGTGCTCTGGCAAAAGGTCAAACTGTTCTTCTTGACCTGGACACAGAAGAATTCCTGGGTGCGGCCCGCTCACCCTCCATTCCAAGCTGTGTCCCTGTCGTTTGACATTCGTGTGTGGTCCAGATGATTTCGAAGCCATGATGTCACCTTGGCACATTGGTGAGAAGTTTGCCTGTGTTGGGACAATCACGACTATAACCCACAAACCAGGACGGATCTCCTTATTGATCGGAGTTCATGGCCTGTGATCTGATGTCACTCACTGGTAAGGATTCGAGTTGTCTTGGTGAACATGGCACGGCCTTGGTCACAAATGAGGCTGTGGCGTGGTCAAACAAATTGACATGACGATAAGGCCTGGCTTCAGACCAGGTCATGGTTCTTGGGGCATCCATTTCCTTTGATCCTTAAGATGGGGTTTCAGCCCTTTAAGACCTGGCTCCTCTGTGGTGGGATTGTGTCCTGGAATGCAGGGAGCAAGGGTGCGGCCCGCACACCCTTGAAGATGATCACTCAGGCTACCTGCGCTTCAGGAGCAGACTGATTTCCTTTGAGGTCTGTTCATGGCCTGGCCCCTAGGTTAGTAGTCAGGTGGTCATCATCAGGATCGGAATCTTGGCAGATATTATAATGTGTCCAGGAGTCAGTTACTCAGAAGAGGACCAAATATGCAGTAGTCAGCCATTCTTAGGAAACAGGCTGTTGTGTGAGTAACGTTTGACATCTGTTCATTCCTAAAGATATCGGTTTAAGATCCCTTTAGTTCAAGGTAAGGTTATGTCTGTCTCAGACAGCTGCAGGCACAGTATGACTCTTGTTTTGTATGCTATGTCTATATTGATATATCATGTCCGTGAGCCCATGGCACATTACAGCGGTGGTTCATACATGCTTACATGTGTTGTGGGTGTGGTCTGTCTGCATCGAAGGAAGTATGGGTATGCGATCCGCACACCTGTTGTTGAGCACGTCGGCTTCCAGTAGGCTCAGAAAGGGAGTAGTGTAGTTGAGGCCAAGATTACAGGTGTACAAGCTGGGATGTGTCCCTGTCCATGACTGAGCTGGTCGTGAAAGAGCTGACAATCAGTTCTTGGCTCATTGAGCCTCATGGAACATGGGCTAAACACAATGTTGATTGCCTTCAGTTTGGGCCTTGGCCCTGTTCTTGATGTTCAGGGCTTAATGGGGACAACGGATCTGGGCCATTTGTCCCAGGGCTCTGATTGGTCTAGGTGTGGGACACTTCTAGTTCTGATGAACCTTGAACACGTACATTTTTGTGTGGCTTGTCCTGGCCCTGACTCATTTTGCATTTTCACACAGGTCTCTGTGCTCTGGCAAAAGGTCAAACTGTTCTTCTTGACCTGGACACAGAAGAATTCCTGGGTGCGGCCCGCTCACCCTCCATTCCAAGCTGTGTCCCTGTCGTTTGACATTCGTGTGTGGTCCAGATGATTTCGAAGCCATGATGTCACCTTGGCACATTGGTGAGAAGTTTGCCTGTGTTGGGACAATCACGACTATAACCCACAAACCAGGACGGATCTCCTTATTGATCGGAGTTCATGGCCTGTGATCTGATGTCACTCACTGGTAAGGATTCGAGTTGTCTTGGTGAACATGGCACGGCCTTGGTCACAAATGAGGCTGTGGCGTGGTCAAACAAATTGACATGACGATAAGGCCTGGCTTCAGACCAGGTCATGGTTCTTGGGGCATCCATTTCCTTTGATCCTTAAGATGGGGTTTCAGCCCTTTAAGACCTGGCTCCTCTGTGGTGGGATTGTGTCCTGGAATGCAGGGAGCAAGGGTGCTGCCCGCACACCCTTGAAGATGATCACTCAGGCTACCTGCGCTTCAGGAGCAGACTGATTTCCTTTGAGGTCTGTTCATGGCCTGGCCCCTAGGTTAGTAGTCAGGTGGTCATCATCAGGATCGGAATCTTGGCAGATATTATAATGTGTCCAGGAGTCAGTTACTCAGAAGAGGACCAAATATGCAGTAGTCAGCCATTCTTAGGAAACAGGCTGTTGTGTGAGTAACGTTTGACATCTATTCATTCCTAAAGATATCGGTTGAAGATCCCTTTAGTTCAAGGTAAGGTTATGTCTGTCTCAGACAGCTGCAGGCACAGTATGACTCTTGTTTTGTATGCTATGTCTATATTGATATATCATGTCCGTGAGCCCATGGCACATTACAGCGGTGGTTCATACATGCTTACATGTGTTGTGGGTGTGGTCTGTCTGCATCGAAGGAAGTATGGGTATGCGATCCGCACACCTGTTGTTGAGCACGTCGGCTTCCAGTAGGCTCAGAAAGGGAGTAGTGTAGTTGAGGCCAAGATTACAGGTGTACAAGCTGGGATGTGTCCCTGTCCATGACTGAGCTGGTCGTGAAAGAGCTGACAATCAGTTCTTGGCTCATTGAGCCTCATGGAACATGGGCTAAACACAATGTTGGTTGCCTTCAGTTTGGGCCTTGGCCCTGTTCTTGATGTTCAGGGCTTAATGGGGACAACGGATCTGGGCCATTTGTCCCAGGGCTCTGATTGGTCTAGGTGTGGGACACTTCTAGTTCTGATGAACCTTGAACACGTACATTTTTGTGTGGCTTGTCCTGGCCCTGACTCATTTTGCATTTTCACACAGGTCTCTGTGCTCTGGCAAAAGGTCAAACTGTTCTTCTTGACCTGGACACAGAAGAATTCCTGGGTGCGGCCCGCTCACCCTCCATTCCAAGCTGTGTCCCTGTCGTTTGACATTCGTGTGTGGTCCAGATGATTTCGAAGCCATGATGTCACCTTGGCACATTGGTGAGAAGTTTGCCTGTGTTGGGACAATCACGACTATAACCCACAAACCAGGACGGATCTCCTTATTGATCGGAGTTCATGGCCTGTGATCTGATGTCACTCACTGGTAAGGATTCGAGTTGTCTTGGTGAACATGGCACGGCCTTGGTCACAAATGAGGCTGTGGCGTGGTCAAACAAATTGACATGACGATAAGGCCTGGCTTCAGACCAGGTCATGGTTCTTGGGGCATCCATTTCCTTTGATCCTTAAGATGGGGTTTCAGCCCTTTAAGACCTGGCTCCTCTGTGGTGGGATTGTGTCCTGGAATGCAGGGAGCAAGGGTGCGGCCCGCACACCCTTGAAGATGATCACTCAGGCTACCTGCGCTTCAGGAGCAGACTGATTTCCTTTGAGGTCTGTTCATGGCCTGGCCCCTAGGTTAGTAGTCAGGTGGTCATCATCAGGATCGGAATCTTGGCAGATATTATAATGTGTCCAGGAGTCAGTTACTCAGAAGAGGACCAAATATGCAGTAGTCAGCCATTCTTAGGAAACAGGCTGTTGTGTGAGTAACGTTTGACATCTGTTCATTCCTAAAGATATCGGTTTAAGATCCCTTTAGTTCAAGGTAAGGTTATGTCTGTCTCAGACAGCTGCAGGCACAGTATGACTCTTGTTTTGTATGCTATGTCTATATTGATATATCATGTCCGTGAGCCCATGGCACATTACAGCGGTGGTTCATACATGCTTACATGTGTTGTGGGTGTGGTCTGTCTGCATCGAAGGAAGTATGGGTATGCGATCCGCACACCTGTTGTTGAGCACGTCGGCTTCCAGTAGGCTCAGAAAGGGAGTAGTGTAGTTGAGGCCAAGATTACAGGTGTACAAGCTGGGATGTGTCCCTGTCCATGACTGAGCTGGTCGTGAAAGAGCTGACAATCAGTTCTTGGCTCATTGAGCCTCATGGAACATGGGCTAAACACAATGTTGATTGCCTTCAGTTTGGGCCTTGGCCCTGTTCTTGATGTTCAGGGCTTAATGGGGACAACGGATCTGGGCCATTTGTCCCAGGGCTCTGATTGGTCTAGGTGTGGGACACTTCTAGTTCTGATGAACCTTGAACACGTACATTTTTGTGTGGCTTGTCCTGGCCCTGACTCATTTTGCATTTTCACACAGGTCTCTGTGCTCTGGCAAAAGGTCAAACTGTTCTTCTTGACCTGGACACAGAAGAATTCCTGGGTGCGGCCCGCTCACCCTCCATTCCAAGCTGTGTCCCTGTCGTTTGACATTCGTGTGTGGTCCAGATGATTTCGAAGCCATGATGTCACCTTGGCACATTGGTGAGAAGTTTGCCTGTGTTGGGACAATCACGACTATAACCCACAAACCAGGACGGATCTCCTTATTGATCGGAGTTCATGGCCTGTGATCTGATGTCACTCACTGGTAAGGATTCGAGTTGTCTTGGTGAACATGGCACGGCCTTGGTCACAAATGAGGCTGTGGCGTGGTCAAACAAATTGACATGACGATAAGGCCTGGCTTCAGACCAGGTCATGGTTCTTGGGGCATCCATTTCCTTTGATCCTTAAGATGGGGTTTCAGCCCTTTAAGACCTGGCTCCTCTGTGGTGGGATTGTGTCCTGGAATGCAGGGAGCAAGGGTGCGGCCCGCACACCCTTGAAGATGATCACTCAGGCTACCTGCGCTTCAGGAGCAGACTGATTTCCTTTGAGGTCTGTTCATGGCCTGGCCCCTAGGTTAGTAGTCAGGTGGTCATCATCAGGATCGGAATCTTGGCAGATATTATAATGTGTCCAGGAGTCAGTTACTCAGAAGAGGACCAAATATGCAGTAGTCAGCCATTCTTAGGAAACAGGCTGTTGTGTGAGTAACGTTTGACATCTGTTCATTCCTAAAGATATCGGTTGAAGATCCCTTTAGTTCAAGGTAAGGTTATGTCTGTCTCAGACAGCTGCAGGCACAGTATGACTCTTGTTTTGTATGCTATGTCTATATTGATATATCATGTCCGTGAGCCCATGGCACATTACAGCGGTGGTTCATACATGCTTACATGTGTTGTGGGTGTGGTCTGTCTGCATCGAAGGAAGTATGGGTATGCGATCCGCACACCTGTTGTTGAGCACGTCGGCTTCCAGTAGGCTCAGAAAGGGAGTAGTGTAGTTGAGGCCAAGATTACAGGTGTACAAGCTGGGATGTGTCCCTGTCCATGACTGAGCTGGTCGTGAAAGAGCTGACAATCAGTTCTTGGCTCATTGAGCCTCATGGAACATGGGCTAAACACAATGTTGGTTGCCTTCAGTTTGGGCCTTGGCCCTGTTCTTGATGTTCAGGGCTTAATGGGGACAACGGATCTGGGCCATTTGTCCCAGGGCTCTGATTGGTCTAGGTGTGGGACACTTCTAGTTCTGATGAACCTTGAACACGTACATTTTTGTGTGGCTTGTCCTGGCCCTGACTCATTTTGCATTTTCACACAGGTCTCTGTGCTCTGGCAAAAGGTCAAACTGTTCTTCTTGACCTGGACACAGAAGAATTCCTGGGTGCGGCCCGCTCACCCTCCATTCCAAGCTGTGTCCCTGTCGTTTGACATTCGTGTGTGGTCCAGATGATTTCGAAGCCATGATGTCACCTTGGCACATTGGTGAGAAGTTTGCCTGTGTTGGGACAATCACGACTATAACCCACTAACCAGGACGGATCTCCTTATTGATCGGAGTTCATGGCCTATGATCTGATGTCACTCACTGGTAAGGATTCGAGTTGTTTTGGTGAACATGGCACGGCCTTGGTCACAAATGAGGCTGTGGCGTGGTCAAACAAATTGACATGACGATAAGGCCTGGCTTCAGACCAGGTCATGGTTCTTGGGGCATCCATTTCCTATGATCCTTAAGATGGGGTTTCAGCCCTTTAAGACCTGGCTCCTCTGTGGTGGGATTGTGTCCTGGAATGCAGGGAGCAAGGGTGCGGCCCGCACACCCTTGAAGATGATCACTCAGGCTACCTGCGCTTCAGGAGCAGACTGATTTCCTTTGAGGTCTGTTCATGGCCTGGCCCCTAGGTTAGTAGTCAGGTGGTCATCATCAGGATCGGAATCTTGGCAGATATAATGTGTCCAGGAGTCAGTTACTCAGAAGAGGACCAAATATGCAGTAGTCAGCCATTCTTAGAAAACAGGTTGTTGTGTGAGTAACGTTTGACATCTGTTCATTCCTAAAGATATCGGTTTAAGATCCCTTTAGTTCAAGGTAAGGTTATGTCTGTCTCAGACAGCTGCAGGCACAGTATGACTCTTGTTTTGTATGCTATGTCTATATTGATATATCATGTCCGTGAGCCCATGGCACATTACAGCGGTGGTTCATACATGCTTACATGTGTTGTGGGTGTGGTCTGCATCGAAGGAAGTATGGGTATGCGATCCGCACACCTGTTGTTGAGCACGTCGGCTTCCAGTAGGCTCAGAAAGGGAGTAGTGTAGTTGAGGCCAAGATTACAGGTGTACAAGCTGGGATGTGTCCCTGTCCATGACTGAGCTGGTCGTGAAAGAGCTGAAAATCAGTTCTTGGCTCATTGAGCCTCATGGAACATGGGCTAAACACAATGTTGATTGCCTTCAGTTTGGGCCTTGGCCCTGTTCTTGATGTTCAGGGCTTAATGGGGACAACGGATCTGGGCCATTTGTCCCAGGGCTCTGATTGGTCTAGGTGTGGGACACTTCTAGTTCTGAAGAACCTTGAACACGTACATTTTGGTGTGGCTTGTCCTGGCCCTGACTCATTTTGCATTTTCACACATGTCTCTGTTCTCTGGCAAATGGTCAAACTGTTCTTCTTGACCTGGACACAGAAGAATTCCTGGGTGCGGCCCGCTCACCCTCCATTCCAAGCTGTGTCCCTGTCGTTTGACATTCTTGTGTGGTCCAGATTATTTCGAAGCCATGATGTCACCTTGGCACATTGGTGAGAAGTTTGCCTGTGTTGGGACAATCACGACTATAACCCACAAACCAGGACGGATCTCCTTATTGATCGGAGTTCATGGCCTATGATCTGATGTCACTCACCGGTAAGGATTCGAGTTGTCTTGGTGAACATGGCACGGCCTTGGTCACAAATGAGGCTGTGGCGTGGTCAAACAAATTGACATGACGATAAGGCCTGGCTTCAGACCAGGTCATGGTTCTTGGGACATCCATTTCCTTTGATCCTTAAGATGGGGTTTCAGCCCTTTAAGACCTGGCTCCTCTGTGGTGGGATTGTGTCCTGGAATGCAGGGAGCAAGGGTGCGGCCCGCACACCCTTGAAGATGATCACTCAGGCTACCTGCGCTTCAGGAGCAGACTGATTTCCTTTGAGGTCTGTTCATGGCCTGGCCCCTAGGTTAGTAGTCAGGTGGTCATCATCAGGATCGGAATCTTGGCAGATATAATGTGTCCAGGAGTCAGTTACTCAGAAGAGGACCAAATATGCAGTAGTCAGCCATTCTTAGAAAACAGGCTGTTGTGTGAGTAACATTTGACATCTGTTCATTCCTAAAGATATCGGTTTAAGATCCCTTTAGTTCAAGGTAAGGTTATGTCTGTCTCAGACAGCTGCAGGCACAGTATGACTCTTGTTTTGTATGCTATGTCTATATTGATATATCATGTCCATGAGCCCACGGCACATTACAGCGGTGGTTCATACATGCTTACATGTGTTGAGAGTGTGGTCTTCATCCATTAAAGTATGGGTGTGTGTTCCCCACACCTATTGCTGAGCAAGTCAGCTTCCAGTTCGCTCAGAAAGGGAGTAGAGTAGTCGAGGCCAAGATTACGGGTGAACAAGCTGGGATGTGTCCACGTAGATTACTGAGTTGGTCGTAAAAGAGCCGAAAATCTGGTCTTGGCCCATTGAGCCTCATGGTACATGGGCTAAACAAAATGTTGATTGCCTTCAGTTTGGGCCTTGGTACTGTTCTTGATGTTCAGGACTTAATGGGTAAACGGATCTGGGCCATTTGTCCCAGGGCTCTGATTGGTCTAGGCATGGGACACTTCTGGTTCTGATGAAACTTGGACACGTACATTTTTGTGTGGTTTGTCCTGGCCCTGGCTCATTTTGTATTTTCACACAGGTCTTCATGCTCTGGCAAAAGGTCAAACTGTTCTTCTTGACCTGGACACAGAGGATTTCTAGGGTGCGGCCCGCTCACCCTCCATTCCAAGCTGTGTCCCTGTCGTTTGACATTCATGTGAGGTCCAGATTATTTCGAGGCCATGATGTCGCCTTGGCACATTGGTGAGAAGTTTGCCTGTGTTGGGACAATCACGACTATAACCCACAAACCAGAACGGAACCAAAAGGAGCTGTCAGATGATCTCCTTATTGATCGAAGTTCATGGCCTATGATCTGATGTCACTCACTGGTGAGGATTCGAGTTGTCTTGGTAAACATGGCATGGCCTTGGTCACAAATGAGACTGTGGTGTGGTCAAAGAAATTGACATGAAGATAAGTCCTTGCTTCAGACCAGGTCATGGTTACTGGGTTACATTCCTCTTCAGAGACAAGGGTATTCCCAGTCCAACTTTTCTTCTTTATTCAGTCCAAGGTCTCATTAGGCTTAGTGAATGACCCAGGTCAAAAACCGCCTCTTCAGCTTTTTGAACAGGGAAAGGGTCACCCTTTCCTTCTAAAGGCCAAGCACTCTTCAGTTTGAAAGTCTCAAACAAACACCCGTTTGTCTTTTGGTGTCAAGTCTTTTTATTGATATAGGTGGGTCAGGCCCACAATTTTTCTTCTTAGGGTCATAGCATCTTCAGTGTTAGGGAATAACCCAGGTCCACACTCTCCTTCCTAGGACCCAGGCCTCTTCGGGGAAAGGGTTAGGGTACAGGCACACATTCCTTCTTCTTTGTGCCTAGGCCAATTCAAAGGAAGTGTTCAGCCCAGGCCCCCATCTCTTCTTCATTGGGCCCAGGCCTCTTCAAGATAAGCATTAGGCCAAGGCCCACATCTCTTCTTCTTGGGTTAAGTACTTTTCAGGAAAAGGTTAGGCCCAGGCCCCCATCTTTTTTTCATTGGGCCCAGGCCTCATCAGTTAAAGGATTAGGGCCAGGCCCCCATCTCTTCTTCATTGGGCTCAGGCCCCGTCAGGATAAGGATTGGGCCCAGATCCATATCACTTCTTCACTGGGCCCAGGCCTCTTCGGGATAAGGATTAGGCCCAGGCCCACATCTCTTCTTCTTTGGGTCCAGGTCTTTGCAGGTTAAGCATTAGGCCCATGCCCATATCTCTTCTTCATTGGCCCCAGGCCTCTTCAGGAAAAAGGTTAGGCCCAGACCCCCATCTCTTCTTCCTCAGGAAAAAATTAGGGCAAGGACATATCTTTTTCATTGGGCGCAGGCCTCTTCATGGAGTGGTTTAGGCCCAGGCCCACATCTCTTCTTCTTTGGACCCAGGCCCCTTCAGAATAGGATTAGGCCCAGGCCTCCATCTCTTCTTCTTTGGGCCCAGGCCTCTTTAGAGTAAGGATTCAGCCCAGGCCCACATCTCTTTTTCATAGAGCCCAGGCCTCTTTAGAGTAAGGATTCAGCCCAGGCCCACATCTCTTTTTCATAGAGCCCAGGCCTCTTTAGGGAAAGGATTAGACCCAGGCCCACATCTCTTCTTCATTGGGCCCAGACCTCTTCAGGGAAAGGGTTCGGCCCAGGCCCACATCTCTTCTTCATTGGGCCCAGGCCTCTTTAGTAAAAAATTAGGCCCATGCCCCCAAATCTTTTTCATTGGGCCCAGGCCTCTTCAGGGTAAGGATTTGGCCCTGGCTGACATCACTTCTTCATTGGGCCCAGGCCTCTTCAGGAAAAATTAGGCCCGGGCCCCCATATCTTTTTCATTGGGCCTAGGCCTCTTCAGGGAATGGTTTAGGCCCAGGCCCCCATCTCTTCTTCGATGGGCCCAGGTCTCTTCAGAGTAACCATTAGGCCCAGGCCCACATCTCTTCTTCTTTGGCACAGACCTTGGCAGGCTAAGCATTAGGTACAAGCTCACTTCTCTTCTTCTTTGGGCCCAGGCCTCTTTTAAAAAAGTGTTAGGCCCAGGCCACATCACTTCTTCATTGGGCCCAGGCCTCTTCAGGAGAAAATTAGGCCGAGGCCCGCATCTCTTTTTCACTGCGCCCAGGCCTGTTCAGAATAAAGATTTGGCCCAGGCCCACATCTCTTTTTCATTGGGCCCAGGCCTCTTCAGGTTAAGATTTAGGCCCAGGCCCCCATCTCTTTTTCGTTGGGCCCAGGCCTCTTCAGGAAAAAATTAGGTCCCCATATCTTTTACTCTGGGCCCACACCTTTTCGGGGAATGGTTTAAGCCCAGGCCCACATCTCTTCATCTTTGGGCTCCGTCCTTTGCAGGTTCAGCATTAGGCACAGGCCCTCTTCTCTACTTCATTGGGCCCTGGCCCCCATCTCTGAATACCTTCCTTTCCTAGGCTAGAGGTGGGAGTCCTGCTCCACTGACACCTGTGCAGCCTCCTTCCAAGGCCCCTCTCTCAGGTGAGAGGAGGGTTTCTCTCCCTGTGGTCTTTGGGGGCTAGGCCCGCTGCTATGAGACTTCTCATCGCTACTCTTTCACATCCTGCTTAGAATGAACTGTCCTCAGACAGGAACATTTCCAGTCCCTCACTCTGTTTAGTCTCCATATTTAAAGTCCCAATGAAGAAGTGCCTCACACTGAGTGAGTCACTCATGTCCTGAAATCAGGTAATGTCCTTCCAAGAAAACAGCCCAGACTTACCCAGACACTTGGGCCTGCTTTGAGTCCCTCCCCTCCTCGGTGGACTCTGTATTGTCCTTAGGCAAAGAACACTGCTGGTGCTAAGGCAGGGGTTTACCTGTGACATCACAGAAGCCTCACCTCACTTCATTCTGGGAATCACAAAGTGCATCATGGCCTCAGTGACTTCCCAGCTTGATCCCTCCTTGTTCTCTCCCAACCTGTGTCAGGCATCCCTGGACACACCTAGATTTGTGGTAATAGCGTGAAGTGTTTCACAGAGACACCTCCAAGGGAATCACCTGCATACATCTTGTTTCAGTCTTTTGTTTTTTTTTTTTTTTCCTTTGGTTTTTCGAGACAGGGTTTCTCTGTAGCTTTGGAGTCTGTCCTGGAACTAGCTCTTGTAGACCAGGCTGTTCTCGAACTCACAGAGATCTGCCTGCCTCCCGAGTGCTGGGATTAAAGGCGTGCACCACCACCGCCCGGCTTGTTTCAGTCTTTTCTGAGGAGGAACACAGTTGACAATGCTGCATCCTCATCTCAAATGTCTGAACTCACCCTCTGCCTCATCATCTCAGATTCTCCGTAGGCATCCTGGTTTATTGCTGGCACTCTCCTGCAAGGTGCCATCTTCTGCTCCTTGTCCATGGCCACAAAATTCACTATACCTTCTTTACTGCCTTACCTCTGTGTACAAGTAATGTCTTAGCTTGTGGTAGATTGTGGGTTATTAGCTGAGTGTTTGCCTGCAAGACCAGTGGTCCTTAGTTTCAGAGGAAATATCATGAACATGTACAGATAAATAGTGAATAAACACAAAGCATGCATGACCCACAATAGGGTGCATTGCAGGGCTACTCAGCCTGAGATGCAGAGAATCCTGGGAGCACATGCTTGTCCTCATCCCATCCTCAGTGGATAATCCACCTGAATAACTGTGCTTCTCAATGATCATTCTGTCCAGTTATGTGTCAAGCCCGTGGGCTCATGCACTTGCAGGTTATGCAGTGTTGGGTGCTGGTTTTGTTAGCCCTTCTCCGACATGGGATTCTTTCTCTCATCTTGTTTCCCCTGGGCAGTAGCTGCAGTCTGTCAATCACCCCAGGTTTTCAGCATTTTTCATCATGGGGCACTGGATATGAAACATGCCTGACACCCATTACTGGAAATGGCTGGGCACAGGCCATGGGTCCATTGTGTATTCAGAATGTTAGAAAAGTCAGTAGGTAAATGTGAAAATCTGTAAATCGTCACCTCACTTACCCTGGCAATGTCCAGCTCTGGCATGAGGATGTTTTAATGGAGACACAATGTGTGTGTTTGCATTCAAGTAGCCTCTCATGTAACAACACTCATGAGCACAAGGACCCTGTGTGTGTCACTTGTAGATTGTGTAAAATCGGATAACCTGAAGGAAAGACAGGCTTGCACAGCAGGTAAATGAGTAGCCATTGTGACCTGAGTCTGGTCATGAGCTCTCTCCTGCACAGGCTCATTGTGGCTGTAGCAGACCATCCAAGATGGAGCAATGCTTTTATGTGGATGTATTTTGGCACAGAGATACCAGTGCCATTCATTATTGTGAAAAGTTGTCCCCTCTTTTTAAAGTATCACCCTCTGTTGAGCAGTAGAACAACAAATTCTGATCAAACCTGATTACAATCCTGGAACCAGAACTTAAAGTAGAACTAATTTTCCAGTCCTGTGCAGCAGCATCTTAAGGGAACTCGTGTGTTAATTCCATGTTGAAACTCACAAGTCCGTGTGGTTTGGGTTAAATCACCTCAATAAGTTTGTTTCTCAATGAGCAGAACATTTGTGTCACTTTTCAGTCAGTCTAATCTCTCCCAGAATCTGCAGTTTCACGTCTCTGATAGTAGAAATGGTGTGAGCCTAGCTGCCCAGTGTTCCCAGTGGGGATTCAGATCCTTCTCTGTTCTATCCCATGTCATATAGACCCCAAGTTTACCCAGCACATGGGCATTAAAGCTGACACCTTAATTAGCATGACTATCGCTTTGGAGAACAAGAATAAGAGGGACATTACTAGACAGCACGGTATAAGCTATGATTTACTGTTACTCCCATATGAAAGCCAGCACTGGGTCGGATCTTGTAACTAGGGTTTGAGATGACTGGGGAGTTTCCCACAGTGTGGACGTTCATGTCTTTGTTCTTCCCCAGTGGACAGGCACCTGCTGGTTCCCATTCCTTGGCTACTGTGAATGGCCCTGCTGTGAGCATTTGAGCAAACCTCTGACACACTGGCTGTGTCCTCTGGATCTGTATCCAACAGTGCTAACGCTGGATCTCATGGTGGCTATGTCTTTGTTTCCTCAAGAGCTGCCATGTTGTTTCCAAAATCAGTGTATTCGTGTGTATAACTTCTGCTACTATTTATCCTCTGTTCCTATCCATCATTGAAAATTATTTCAGCTATAAATATTATTGTAAATCTGATGGTGAGCCCAAGGTTGGAGAGCTCCCTTCTCAATGTGTGCAAGTATTACTCTTATGCTAAATGGTCATATTATCGAATTCCCACCAAATTGTTATGTTTACTCCCATGAATTACTGCAGTCTCCAACCTCATCAGGATCCTGTGCAGTGTAGTTTGGGTAACAGAAATGTACAATGTTTCACAATGCTGAGAGTCAATGCCAGTGGAGTGCTCAGCCACAGGTAGGACATCTGCATCACTCCCTTCCCCATGAGCAGGGACCACTGTGAAAGAAGAGCAGGGAGATTGAAGAGCCAGAGGTCAGAGAGGACCAGAGAGGAACAGCATCTCCTGGTCAACACTAGACTGCTGCCCCTATGAACTCTCAGCATCTGTGGAGGCCTCTATAAGAGCTGGATAAGGTCAAGTCTGTCAACATTCCAGCACAGGGGTGGAGGGTCTCAAGTGCCCTAATCACTATCTGAGGAGCTGTGGATGGCTGATGGTTTCTGCTGAAGGAGTCAGCTTTCTTTAAAGGTGCAGCTCCTGGCAGATCTGCTGTGGTCCAGGGTGCAGCCCCATCCCCAGCAGTCCATGGACAGGTCCATCAGTGGGTTGTTTGCTTTCTTTCTAATGAGCAGACAAAGCTGGGAGGTGGAAAGATGATGGTTGATCTGGAAGGAGTTAGGGTGAGGAGTGCAGAGTAAATGTGATCAGAATGAAATGATATGAAATTCAAAACTAATAAAGTCTGTTTGAAAATTTATTTAATTCAACCTAACTGTGAAAAAGAGACATATTCAAATTTATTACTGCTGACGAGTGTCACAACCTTGTCTGTGTCTGTTTCTGCATCCACAGCAATCAGGGCTGAACCTCAGCCTAAACTCCAGAACCTGCCAGAAGTCACTAGGTCACTAGTGATAAGCAGCAGGTGGACTCCAGCTGCTCCAGCTGAGGTCCCAGTATCCAGGAAACCTGTCTCCAGAGCTCCCTTTTCTCTCCATTCCCAGTTGTTGTTCCTGCTCACTGCAGGCCAGGATCTAGGACCAGCTCTGACTGTTGCCCAATTTGTGAGCAGATCATTTCTCAGACTCTATTGAGTTTAATTTTTTAACATGTTTTTTCAATAGCGACCTTATCCACTGGATTGTAGTTATAGTGCAACCCCTGCTCTACATGCTATGGTATGGTTTGTGTATCAGGCAAGGGTCTGGAGATAAGCACACACACACACACACACACACACACACACGTAATGCCAAGAGTTCCCCCTTTATTGTGTTCTTGTGCAGCTTATATATGGTCTCCTTGACTAATGGCCATTACCTAACTCTCAAATGTAAGCCCACCAGAATCCACTAACCTGCCATCATGAACTCCTGCGGGTCTTGTGTTCAGGGCAACTGGAAAACAGGTTGTTTGCTCAGGGCAGCTGCAAGCATAGGAAAATAAGCTGTTTACTCCGCCAAGCCGGGCATCACCGGAAATTCAAGGTCTGGGGTCCACAGTACCCAACAGTAGTGATATTCTTCACTATATGTCCATGCTGTTTTGGGGCCTGGTGAGTCCTGTGTCCATGTTGACCCCCTGGTGGTACCTGGGACTTCTCTAGAATATGAGCTCTCTGGACATTCATCTGAGCCACACTCACTTCTCAGGCACAAATCCTTCAAAGTTGATTAATATAATCAGCTAGCTGGTTATCCCCGAGGAATTGGGTTTGGCCCTTGGGTTTCCTGGCCTCTCTGGCAGGTTCATGGCTGGTTGTGTTTTGCCCTCACATCTGCCTTCTTAACTAAAAGATTTTGTCTGCAGATCCAGGTGACAGGCGGGGCTCAGTTCATTCATTTGTGCTTTTCAACCATTTTTATTTTTCTTCAGGAAAAGGAAACTCCTGCCTTGTGATCTTTATTGAGGCTTTCAAGAAATGTTTTCATCATCTTTGGGAAAAGGTAACCCTTGTTACCATTTGATTTTCTTTCTATTTTGTGGAGTAAATATCCTGGCTATGTGCACCCACACACTGAGGCAATGGGGATGTTCTATCGGGAACTCACCAAGGTCAGCTGGCCGGGGTCTGAAAAAACATGGGACAAAACCGGTCTCGCTGAACATAACGGACAATGAGGACTACTGAGAACTGAAGAACAATGGCAATGGGTTCTTGATCCTATTGCATGTAATGGCTTTGTGGGAGCCCAGGTAGTTTGGATGCTCACCTTAATAGACCTGGATGGAGGTGGGTGGTCCTTGGACCTCCCACAGGGCAGAGAAACCTGCTTGCTCTTTGGGCTGAGGAGGGAGGAAGACTTGATTGGGGGAGGGGGGGAATGGGAGGTGGTGGTGGGGAAGAGGCAGAAATCTTTAATAATTAAATAAATTAATTAATTTAAAAATAAATAAATAAATATCCTGACTATGAAGCATCCAGGAACATGAAAGAAACATGAAAAACTGGAAGTCATGTGAACTTCCTTCCTTAGTTTTAAAAAGATTCATTCTTCCTTCTGTAATCCCATGGGCCTTACAGGACAGGGCATTACATTTTAGTTAATGTGTGGCTATTGGTGCCTGTCTTTGTGCAGGAGAGATATCCTTGGCATGGTGATATTGGAGACTCAACTCTGCAGTGTTCTAGTGATCCAAGCAAACACCATGGTTGCTGGGATTTTCAAAACTACAAGTAGAGGCCATCTTGCCTTGTAGGTCAGTACAGTTGCTAAAACTGTAGAGGCAAAGACAGTTTCATAGAATGCTTTTTTTATTTGTAGAAATTGATCCTTCCTTCTTTTTTTTATTTGTTGAGACATATTTTAACAATGGCTTTTCTGGAATTAGCTGTGTAATCCACCTGTCTCTGCCTCTTGATTGCTGGGGTTAAAGGTTCCTGCCTCCACCACAAGCTCCACCAATCCTTCCCCTTTTTGAGTCATAGTGTTTGGTCTATCATAGGTCTCTGGGCTATCTAGTTTCTCAATGTTGGTCACACAAACAATGGTTGGTATGGATTCTATATTGTGTAGTAGGCATCAATTCAAGTCAGATATTGGTTGGATTCTCCCACAAATTCTGTGCCCTCATTGCCCTAGGACATCTTGAAGACAGAACAGATTTAGGTTGACTGATTTGTGGCCATGTTGTGTTTGTGTTTTAGTCGCTTATAGAGCACCTTCCTGCACCACAGACACCTTCATGTAAGGTGAAGTCTCCATGTGGTCAGCAGCTTGATTTCTCCATATCTACTGAGTTATGTGGTGTAGACCTCAGCAATGGGACCTTGTTGTCAGTTTGTGGAGAGTGTTGTATTGCCCTGTATACAGCCTGGGTTGTTGGTGAAATTTCCATGGCACCCAATACTCAACAAGTCAATTGAATAGAAAAAGGTCTAGGTACTGGAAGTCTTGTTTAGTGACGAAGGGTGGCCAGTTGGGATTCTGTCTTCTTTATCAGAGTTCATTAGAATCACCTGCATATATTTCAGGAAGTTTTCACTGCACTAGGTTTCCATATCATCCTCCAAATGTCCCTCAAATTCAGCTGCCTCTCTCTGCATTTTATCCCTCAACCCACCTGATCTACACTCCCCTCCCCACCTGATCCTCTGTTTATCATTTCTCCAGCCCTTAGTTAACCCATAAATTCTATTTCTATTTCCCTTTCCCAGGGAGATCCATGTGTCCCCTCAATACTTTCTCATGTATATAACCTCTCTGTATCTGTGGAGTGAAACTTAGTTTTTGTTTCATTTAATGGCTAATATTCCTGCATAAGTAAATATAAATGATACTTATTTTTCTGTTCTGTGTACCTTACCCAGGGTGAGTTTTTCTATTTTCATTTTTTTTGTCTGCAAATTCATGATGCCGTTTTCTTTAATAGTTGAATAATACTCCGTTGTGTAAATGTACTTCATTTTCTTTATCCATTCTTCTCCTGAGGGACATGTAGGTTGTTTTCCATCTCTGCTTGTTGAAGGGAGCGGCAATGAGCATCGCTGAGCAAGTGTGTCCGTGCAAGGATGAGAGTATTTATCTTGTGAATGTATGCATGAGTGTCACGGTGGTTCCTGAGGAAGATAATTGATTCCCAGAGTCCTGAGAAACCCACACCGATTTCCATAGTGGTTGTCTGAGTTCCCAGTCCCACCAGTAAGGCATGAGCATCCACATTCCACACCTCACTAGCTAAGCTGTCACTTTTTCTGTTGATCTCAGCCATTCTGATGGATGTAAGATGAAATCTCAACATAGTTTTGACTTGAATTTACCTGATAGCTAATAATGTAGAGCATTTCTTGAACGGTTTCTCAGCCATTTGAGTTCCTTCTTTTGAGAATTCTCTGTTCAGATCTATACAATATTTTACATTGAGTTACTTTATTCTTCATATATATTTTCTTGAGTTCTTTACATTCTTTTATTATTAGCTCTTTGTTGGATATATGGATGTATGGTTAATGATAATCTTTTCCCATTCTCTAGCCTGCCATTTTGTATGGATGATGTTTTCCTTGGCCATGCAGAAGCTTTTCAGTTACATGCGGTTCATTCGTTAGCTGTTGATGTTAGTGCCTGTGCTAATCGAGTTCTATTCAGAAAGACTTTTCCTGTGCCGATGAGTTCAAGGCTGTTCCCCCTTCACTTCTACCAGGTTTAGCGTATCTAGTTTTATGTTGAGGATTTTGATCTATTTAGAGTTCAATTCTGTGTAGCAGAATAGTATGCATCTGTTGGCATTCTTCTACGTGCAGCCACGCAGTCGAACTGCAATGTCTGTTGAAGATGGTATTTTTTTCCAGTGTGTATTTTTCTGATGCATATTTGTGGGGTCAGATCACCTGCTGCCCTCAGCACTCTCAGCTGCATTCTGCTGTCCAGGAGAGGTGCAGGGCCTGGAGCTGACCTCACATATGCACTCTGCACACTCAGGCACATGAGCCTCATACATCCATACACAGGCTTCCTTTCTCTATCTCCTAAGTTTGGTGCCAAAAGGGGACTGCCTCCCTGCTTTGTGGGACAGGGGCAGATCAGCCAGGTGCCCTCATCCATCAGTGTTTGCTGGCCAATCATAAAATAGCTTCATATCTTGGCACTGTGTCTGAGTAAGACTTGGTGTAATCCAGCACATCCTCTATGGGACTGCAGAGATGGCTCAGCGGTTAAGTATTCTCTTCTCTTCCCTCAGCCACACTGGGTGGTTCACAGCTGCCTGCCACTCCAGCTTCAGTGACTCTGGTGCCCTCCTCCAACTTCTGGAGGTACACACACACACACACACACACACAAATAAAATTAAGTAGTATTTTTAATGTCCACTAAGACAAGATTTACTAGGCAGTGGGGAGCAAAGATCTGACACTAAAAAATGTTTTTGCTGTGGCGGTGTTTGTTTCTTTTGAAAATTTGTTTTTAAGGACTGGGTGGTGGTGACGCATGCCTTCAATCCCAGCACTCAGGAGGCAGAGGCAGGCGGATCTCTGTGATGGCTGTCCTGAAACTTGTTCTGTAGACCAGGCTAGCCTCGAACTCAGAGATCTGCCTACCTCTGCCTCCTGAGGATTAAAGGCGTGTGCCACCAACGCCCGGCCCAAAGCAATTGTTTATCCTGCTTCCTTTCTTTCTTCTCATTTCCCTCTTCTAGTCTTCCCAATTCTAAGTTGGCGCTGAATGGAATAAGCCCCTCGTCTCTGAGCAGGCGGCCTGTCAGTCTCTCCCGAAAGACAGACAAGCAGATACTGTGGGTCTAGAGGCTCAGTCAACCTCTCGGGCAGTCAGCTCAAAGAACACAGTGTGGGGGGTCACTTACCATCCCCCAGAGAGCTGTCAGGGCTGCCCAAAGCAGGAAGACAGTCTTCAGTTCTCTCCAGCCAGGGAAGCTGAGTAAATGACCTTTGACTCTTGACTTTGGAAGAGGAAGGTTCAAGAGAAGCCAAGAAGGGCCCTGCGCTTTACACCCTCCCCTGGGACTGGGAACCAAGAGGCAGGAAAGCCAACCAGAGGAACTTTTGAGCCTCTGAAAGATGGCTCCCAGGAAAAATGTCCCCAGACTCAACCCATATCACAAGAGCCTAACTGGCTTCAATTGAACAAGGATGTTTCTAACTCTATAACCTAGAAACCAGAAAGAAGAGTGGAAAAGTTTAAATCCTAAAGCAAGGACAAGGCATGGGATCAGGGACTCAGAACCACAAACTGGGCTGGTTCTGGTGAAGGACAAATTGCATATCCAGCTTCAATCTGCTTCTCCCCTGGCAGCAGAGGGGAAACGGAAGGAACTACCCTACCTCTCAGTGTCTATTTCCCTGAGTTGCCCTCAGCCTCCACCCACAAGCCCTCAGGACCAAGCAAGCTGGGGCCAATCTAAGAAAGCGGGTACAGTAGAGGAAAATTCCAGCCTCTGCCCCGGCAGCTGTTAACTGAAGGACATCAGGGAAGCTCAGGCATTGTCTACAGAATGGGAGCTGTCATTTGTCTGCTGCGTGGAACTATCTAAAGACCACAGGACACCCCATGTGCATGTTCCACAACAAGTGAGGACATGAATAAAACCACAATATAAAAGAGGTACAGAGCACCCATTCAGCCTTGGGTGGGCAGCGCTTGTCTAGCCTAGTGCTTGGTGCAGGCCATACCTATACTACCTCAGATAGGGAGCGCGGTGCTCAGCCTCCTCTGGGGCCTTCTATTGCCCGAGAGCCCCTGAATCCAAGTACAGGCCTGTGAGTCCCTCCCCCGTACATCCCTTTAGGGTACCCTTTTCCTGGTCCCCAACCTCCTTTAGGACTTCCCAGCACCCCACAATATCACTCACTCCATATCTACCATCTGCTCCTCCACCCAAGAGTCTGCTGCAGGCTAAACCCTTCATCTCAGCCAATCAGCACTGCCTCTGGGCCACCATACCAGGTCTGAAGCAGGGGGCAGGCACTAAAGTGGTGAGTGTACACAAGAACTTTACATATCACAGAATGCTCAGGAAGTCCCAGAAATTGGTACTGTGCCCATTCACTGTGGCATGGACTCAGCAAGCCTCATCCCGCTGATGGGGCTAGAGTTCAAACTCCCATCCTCTGGGATGCCCAGGCTGGTCCCAGGGGAGGGAGTCTGAGTCTGCCCACCGACCTTGCAGACTCCTGATCAGCCACGCCCCAAATTAATCAGCACTGCAGGCTGAGACATCCTGGCCCTTGGGGGCCTCCAAATCTGAAGGCAGTGGGGTTTGAAGAGCAGCCCTCACAGGGATGAATTCATGTGCTGCCCCATTTTACCAGATGTCCACGCAGAAATGGAACCCGGCTCTTTGTTTGATGGAGGTGGGTCTTGTATTAATCTGTTGCTTTCATTGGTTAATTAATAAAGAAACTGCTTGGCCTCTGATAGGGAGAATTTAGATAGGCGGAGTAAACAGAACAGAATGCTGGGAGAAAGAAGCCGAGTCAGGAGTCGCCATGATTCTCCCACTCCAGACAGATGCAGGTTAAGATCTTTCCTGGTAAGCCAGCTCGTGGTACTACACAGAATATTAGAAATGGGTTAGATCAATATGTAAGAGCTAGCCAATAAGAGGCTGGAGCTAATGGGCCAGGCAGTGATTAAAAGAATACAGTTTCCGTGTAATTATTTCGGGGCATAAGCTAGCCATGTGGGCGGCTGGGTGCCGGGACGCAGCCCCGCCGCTCCTTATTACAACAGAGTGGCACCCAGTGTGCTAATGAACTCCACGTAAAACCTGAGAAGGCTTAAAAAGGAGAGAGAATTTAAGACAGCTTTTTGCTGTTTGTGGGTTGTTTGCCACAAAGAAATTGTCCTGACTCAGCAGCAGGAAAAAACTGGCTGTTTTAAAATGCCGGCTTTCTGGGCTGTGCCGCCATTGCGATCTCTGTCTGGCTCCTGTGGGAGACAGAGCTTTTGAATGGATCATTTGGAGTAAAGTGCTACGGCTTGCTTGATGGCAATGTGGACTGCTGTGTGCCTGGAACTGTGTGTGGCTCAGGGGCACCAAATGGCTCTGAGACAGGAGCGGCTCAGCTCCGCCATGCTGAACTGTGCTGGTCTCAGGCAGGAACTACCGTAATTACTGTAATAACAGCACAGTTAAGGTTTAGACTGGGCAGGACACAGGCGGTACCATATTACTTGTACATGTTGCAACTTAGGTTTTTAAGAAGTGCTTAACATTTTAAGAAATGCTCCTGGATAGTAAAAAAAATTACAGATTCCCAATAAAACATATTAAGACATGAAAGACCACAGTGTTGGTGACTGTACGTAGGCTTGAGAGAGAGAAAAAACAAATATATAAAAAATAAAGTTAATGTCTTAAAAAAAGAGTAAAGTCTTTAAAGAGACAGAGTACAGATAGTTATAGATTAAGAGAAATAAAGAAAAATAAGCCACGTAAAAATGAAAAATTCACAGAGAGTCTGGATTCTTTGTATTATTGTGTTTTCTTTAAAATTTTTGACTGTAAAGGAGCTAAATACAGAGAGACGTTTCATTATATGGGCTGCCAAGCTAAACCAGAATGGATATAAGGGTATTATGATTTCAGAATATGGGTCTAAGGATATGATGCTTTGGAGAGGGTCTTCTTTTGTTTTCACAAAGGATGAGACTCTGTGGATTGCGTCTATCCCAATATGGTATGATAGACCATGCCCTCCTGAAAGGTTGCTGTGAACACCTTCAGAAAATTACTTCACTCTATTGCCGACTGAGATGACCCTGACACACAGGTTACACCATGAAAGATCTGAATACAGCGCCCCCATTCAGCAGGAAGCAGTTTGGAGAGAAAAACTGTGCCAATGTTCCCAAATATGGTTTATAAATGTTCTTTTACATTTAAAGGGGGATATGATATAGATATAAATAATTTGCATTGGTATGGACTATAAGGTCAATTTTGTTATGTGTATATGTATTTCTGATCTTGATTAAGGTATTGTGATTGTGTAGTTCATTTAAAAATGTAATGTATAATTAAAAAATATAGGTTAATGGATAATCATCAATAATAGTCAAGCTTGTAGTCATGTTATTTAGATTTTATAGATGTGCATAGATATATTTCAGCTAGATAGGCATTCTTCATATCTTTCAAAGACTGCAGAATATGGCATTTAATGTTTTAATAACTTAGGGCTTTTCATGACAATGAGACATGTCTGCTCCTGGCAGCACCAATCTACTTCAAGAGGAAGATGGGCACTGAAGAGGCTCCTTATGGAGTTTGATAGCCATTTGGGCAAGAAACTGCTCTTGCCTGGACTGTTGCATAAACTGGACACAGAGAACCCTCAGAGAGAGGACTGCTGAACTTGCCTAAAGGTGAGATGGTCTTTTGGGGTTCCTGACTCATGAAAGAGTCTGCGAGACATTCTGCAGGACACAGCAGAAAGTGACTGAACTGTCTTTGGAATTTCCTGCTTGATGAAAATGTCTGCTGGATACTATGGGCCTGAAGGCTGAAGATGGATGCCCCAATGGTACAAAAGAACTTTGGGTGACTGTCCAGGCAGTGAGATGTCTCTGTCATTTCTAGAGTTTTGGATTTCTTGTTTACTTAGGTAATATTATATCCTTCTGGAGTCTTTGATGGAGTTGAAGAATGGTTAGTTATAGTTACAGTTTTCCTTAGTTATGATAAAAGATAAAATAGATATAAATATTGTAACTGTAATTCTTGCTTGATAACTGTTTTGTTATATGTAATTTTACTATGTCAAAGTGAACGCCTTTCTTTTTTGTTTAAACAGAAAAAGGGGAAATGATGGAGGTGGGTCTTGTATTAATCTGTTGCTTTCATTGGTTAATTAATAAAGAAACTGCTTGGCCTCTGATAGGGAGAATTTAGATAGGCGGAGTAAACAGAACAGAATGCTGGGAGAAAGAAGCCGAGTCAGGAGTCGCCATGATTCTCCCACTCCAGACAGATGCAGGTTAAGATCTTTCCTGGTAAGCCAGCTCGTGGTACTACACAGAATATTAGAAATGGGTTAGATCAATATGTAAGAGCTAGCCAATAAGAGGCTGGAGCTAATGGGCCAGGCAGTGATTAAAAGAATACAGTTTCCGTGTAATTATTTCGGGGCATAAGCTAGCCATGTGGGCGGCTGGGTGCCGGGGACACAGCCCCGCCGCTCCTTATTACAACATTTGTTTGACAGTGGCTAACTACACGTTCCTCTGAAAAATGGTAGAATGAGAAGCCATTTCTCCAGCCCAGGATATACTCCATCTTAATGTCAGTTACTAGAGGCTGAAGCAAGAGGATTGCAAGTTCAAGGCCTGACATAGGTGTGAGCATGGGCTCAGAATCCCTTTCTCACGCACTGACTTCAGAAAACGAAGTCTAATCAGTGAGAGGGTTAAAGCTGAGTTCAGTCAGGTGTGGCACTCAGGAGGCAGAGACATGCAGATCTCTGGGAATCAAGGTCATCCAGGACAGCCCAGGCTCTGTAGAGAGACCATATCTGAAAAAAACACAAGAACAAAAAAAGTTGAGCTCAGTGTCCCCTCCCCCCAGTCAGCTTCCCCAAGCAGCACAGGGCAGATGGTCCTGCTGTACCGGCTTCATTTTACAGATGTGACCAACACAAGGGGAAAGGCCCTGCACTGCACAGACACCTGCTCACTCCCACCCAGCAATCTCACCTCCCAGTAGCCTCTGCTTGTCTTCAAATCACAGCCTTCCTGCTGATCTCAGGTGGAGAATTCTATCTGATGATCTTCAGGGATTGCCCCTACCTCAGCAGCTCCTTTGAGTGGAAATACATTGGGGGAAGGGGTGGTACTTTGTCCTGAATCATTGGCCACGACCTTGAGGCTGTGTGTCTGAAGCACACATGATGGGGCAGCTGTGGGCATGCTGAACATGACACTGCCCCCTGGAGAGCCAAAACTGCTCTCCAGGACCAGCCACCTCTATGTACCCAAGCAAGCCTTTCTGCCAGCAATGGAGTAGCTGCCAGATTCCCTGGGCCTGCCGGGTCAGCTTGATCCTGCTATAGACAAGAAAGGGACTTAATGTCATGCAGGGACCCCACTGGTGGGCCACCCCAACAGAGGCTAGAGGTCATCTTCTGCTTGGGAGCATTCCCTGCAGTACCACTCCCCTGTGTTGCTGGCCTTGGAGCTTCTGACACCTGAGCAGGCATGGCCACTGTCCCTGAGCAGAACTGCAGTTCTCGCCACCCCTGGCTGCCACGGGCTGCAGCAGTGGAGGCTCTGGACTGCAGGGATCTGGTCTGTAGTGATCACCAGGAGGGTGTCTTCTGACAGCTACACAGGTTCCGTACCACGTGTTGTTGGACTAGAAGTCCAAACATCAGGGAGGAGTTGCTCCAGACACCACTCACACAACCACAATTGATGCAAAAGCAGGACAGGGCCCTTCAGGTTCAGGATATGAAGGACCTCAGATAGCTGTTACAGCCCATCTTTTAGAGCAAAAATCCACAGACACAAGCGGGGGGTGGGTACCTGAAGGTTGTTTTCCAACTTATTGGATTGGCTTATTCAAAGGGTTACTAGTAGTGATTGGTCTATTCCAGGGCAGGAGAATAGCTGTGTGGTCAGGTGAGATAAGGGAGAGCATCTGTGGGCCATCCTGACCTTGTTCCAGTGACTAAATCAATACATCAGGAACTGAGTCAACATCTGTGGGTTGTCTTTGCCTCAATTCCCAGAATGGAGTTACGTTTGAAAATTATTCACAAGGACACAGGGGGATGAGCAGTCAGGATGTGTGTAGGCAATTGTCGCGTTTCCAAACACTAAGAGGCTTCAGAAAATGTCTTTAGAGCTGAGAGGCCTCAGTGTGAACACTGCTCATCCAAGCATGGGCGCCTGACTCAGCTCAGCCAGCCAACCCCTGGGTGGTAGTGGTTTCCACCAAGAAAGAAGGCAATCCTCTGTGTGAACGTGTTTTATACCTACTCCCAAATATCCCTCTCCACTTTAGAGAAAAACATTTTCAACTGAAAACCATGGTGGAAAAGGAAACCTCAAGTTCTTCCCTTAAGACGTGATCCCAGTTCGTCACATCAAGCTCGGGCGAGTCCCAGCAGCCAGCACAGCAGACCTCATGGGGGTCATCAGAGGAGAGAGAGACACGGCTTCCGGAAGTTCTTCAAAGTGTTGATGATCACGTTCCTCATCAGTGGCCACGGCATGTGACAGAGGAACCTCAAGCCAACATGAGTCTGTCGCTCAGTATTGACTGCCCAAGCTACTCCGTTCCAGTTTGATCTTTCAATTCAAAGAAGAGGCCTTGCTTTTTCAACTTGGGCTTTCAAAACTTGTCCCACATCTACCATCTGGACTCTTGTAAATGGCTCCTAAGGTTAAGTACACACGCATCCTTTTAGCAATACTGTATTTTAATTGACTATCAAATGAGCCTTTGGTAATATTTTAGACTCGAATTGCATGATTTCTTAGGATAGTTACAATCTACTGCTATTCATATCAAATTTGAAACTTGTTTAATTCGTGTCCTTGAAAGTGGCAACAAAAGTATCTATTTCAAAGCAATTACTGTTTCATCCAAGTAGTCAGACCTTGACAATTTATTTTACACAGTTTTGTTTAATGACCTGATATTTGAGCTGCAACCTAATGAAATCCAACGCTGACTAACCTGGATATAACACACAGAACCAGTACTGAAGAGAGCTACCAGAGGCTGTCAGAGGAAAGGTACCACAGGAGAGTAGGTCTATACAGGGCTCAGCCTGCCCCAGTGTTAGCATCTGGATGGATACACAACCATGTTTAACAGAGATACAGAGAAACACAACAGCCTCTGGGTCTAAAACAACAGCCTAGCACTGTGTGACATAACCTCAACCTTGAGTCTGTCATGGATTTACGTTCTCCAGAGTGTATAGCATTTACAGCTGTTTATGAATACGGCTAAAAGCTGAGGAGCAAGGTGGCCAGCACGTGAAGAGAAGAAAACAAGTGTCCTTCTCACTGACCCTTCCCCTGCCCCACACCCCCCACTGTGTCTATTGCGCCCCTACCTGAAGGCAATTGGGGTGTGCCTACGTGGAGTCTCCTCCCCAAAGCAGCACAGCTTCTGTAGTTACATAGAACGGTGCTGGAGAGCCCACCGCTACTGCATGGTTTCAGTTCTCACAGCAAGCTTCACGGGAGACTTGGTTAACTAGTCTCCTGTCGATCGTAAGTCAACTAACTGACCTTCCTCAAAAGTGAAGCCAGAGGGCAGGCAAGATGACTCAGGTGCGACCATGTGAGTTCACTCCCTGGGACCCACTTGGTGGAAGAGACAACTCAGTTGAGCTCTGATCTCTACAAGCCCACCATAACACACACACAACTAAAAGTTTTGTTTTAGTCAAAACCTGAGTCTGGGTGTGGTTTATACACCTTTAGTTCTAACACTGTGAAGGTGGAGGCAGGTGGGTTTCTGAGTCCAAGGCCAGCCTGGTCTACATAGAGTTTTAGTTGCAATGCTGAGTAGGGGCTCTTGGAAGCAAACCTCTCTCTCACTCCTCAATAAAACTGCCAAGGGGACAGTGTAAGGGGGGGTCAGCCTCTCACCCTGCAATTCAGTCTTAACCTCCAGTAACTTGAGCATGATTAAAGGCAAACTCACTCACTCCTATACACACATGTGCAAGGGTTCACATGCATGAACACAAATGTTCGTGTATGTGAGCATACAAACATGTATGCCTTTGTGTGCATGTGTACTAACTAGGGGCACATGCATGTGTATGTTTGCATGTTTCTGTGAGGATGTATGTGAACTGTATGCTCATGCATACATATGTGAGCACAGGTATCAGTGTATACACACACATACGTGTGATCATGCTGGTACAAATAAATCTTCAGAAGCTGAGCCGCGTGGTCCTGTTTTCTTTTGTTGAGGCGCCCTCTTGTGACCATGTAAAATGTTGCATCCTGAAAGAACTGGGCACAGGTTTTGTTTTTCTCTGAGTAGCACTAAAATTCTTGGGTAGAAAGAAAAACTGTCACTAAGCTACATAGACATATGGAACTTTCTCACAGCATATTTTATTTGTGGCTGGACAACAGGTTTGGAGGTTAAGAGCAATTACTGTTCTATCAGATTTGGATCTCAGCCCCTATGTTAATAAGCACTTGGAACTCCAGCTCAGACCTGATGTCCCCCTCTGACCCCTTGGCCACCTGCACACACAAGCACATGCACATACACACACACGCATGCACACACTCACATGCACACACACATATACACACACACACATTTTGCTGCTGTCTTCAGATAGCTGTGTTTGTCTCAACCCCACCCCTTTCTCTTACACCTAGCAACCTAGCACTGACCCCAATGTCTACCCTAAAGCAAACAAAAGCTTGTCTAGACCTCTGACTATTTGCAAAGACTGGGGTCCCCATAGGGTCACATCCAGGGGCCCCAGGGTGTGCAGTTTCTCAAGAGTCATTTTGAATCTACAGAAACCAGAACACCTCAGGGAGGGGCAGAGCTTGAGAGCAGTCTGTCATAAGGAAGAGTGCTCAGGAACACGACACACTGGGTGACAGGCTGCAGGGCTCCAGAACACAACAATGGCACTATGCTCGGGTCCTGCCTGTCCTTATGTGCGGTGGTCTTCTCCTGGCTCTGCTCCTACCTCTCAAATCTTTGGGGCCTGACTGTATGGTGGGAAGCAGATGGCAGCACAAACAGGATGTAGAAGCAGGCCGCCCTCCCTCGCACCAGGTCCCAGCTCCAGGGAACCTAAAGGCTGCTCCTGGTCTCAGGGATGAAGGACAGAAAAGGAAACCTCTCCAGGGAGGTCCATGCTCCGGAGCCAGCCATGCCTTCCTAAGTCAAAGGGCTGGTGGGGAGAACCAAGGCTCTGTGGCCTGGTGATCCAGCCTGCTGAAGACTCACACACAGTATCTTCTTCTAGGAGGAGGCCACAGGCTCCAGCCATCTGCCCAAAAGGGGTCATCCCAGGATCCACACCTGCAGGTGCTGGGAACATGGCTGTCACTGGACTCTATGGGAAGACCCTCGCTAAAGGAAAAGATGGTGTCTGGGCAGAGAGAACTAGCTAAGTTGTGTCCCCAGTTGCCTGCTGCCCACCCGGTACGAATGGTGCTGTGGGTTTCCACAAAACCACAAACAGTACAGGACTGAGATATACTAATCCCTCAGGTCTGTCTGCGGAGCCCAGGGACCTGTCATACCAACCTCGGTGCTCCCTCGGGGTTCAGACAGAACACTTACCACTTACAGCACATGAGGGTGAACGAATCAGATCCCACACGACTTCTCGTGTCTCTTCATTTTCACAAAAGGTCCTCTCTCAATGTTCTCCTCTCTCAATGTCCTCCTCTCTCAATGTTCTCCCTCGTCCCAGAGGGTTTACAGTTTATATACCCACAAAGACACAATCAGCAATTCTCTGGCAATAGCAAGGATACGAGGCATGCATTTTTCCGGGCTGAGAAGACAGATAAGGCTGACAAAGTGGGAACCTGTTATCTTACTTATGTCTCAGAGGGGGCGTGGCTGTGAAGCACCCAGGCATGTCTGAAAAGGGCGAACAGAGGAAGGGGCTATGATTTCTAAGAGAGGGGAGAGGGAGTTTGGGAGTTGGTGTAACTGACAGATGTAGAAAAAAAGGAAGGAAAATGTGGCAGTGCTGTGCCCTGTCTGAGCACTTCTGCTCCATGACAGCTGGGAATACAGCCTTGTGGTAACCATGGTAACCAGCATACACTGCGGGAGGAAGGTGGGTGGCGTTTGGTCTGCATTAGTATTTTCCTCAACTGTTAGCTGATTAAAGGGAACCTCTCAGTCCTAGAGATAACATCTAAGGTGGCTAGGTCAAAGGGGAAACTCTGGGAGTGGAAAATCTGGAGCCTGGCATTTCCAGTCTCTAGGCCAAGCAGTGGCTTTGCTCCCACTGACACCCATGTGAAGAGAATGTCTTTTCTCCAGTGCCTTTTGGAGAATTTGAGGCACCCAGTATATATTTTATATATCAAGATTATATGGCCAAGCCGGGCGGTGGTGGCGCACGCCTTTAATCCCAGCACTTGGGAGGCAGAGGCAGGTGGATCTCTGTGAGTTCGAGACCAGCCTGGTCTACAAGAGCTAGTTCCAGGACAGGCTCCAAAACCACAGGGAAACCCTGTCTCGAAAAACCAAAAAAAAAAAAAAAAAAGATTATATGGCCAAATGAAAAGTCATCCAGTACATGAGGGAGGTATGCCCAATAATCAATCAATACACTGCTGAGGGTTTGGGGGTGAATCCCACCATGGAAGAGGAGAGCGCCATGGCTTCACAAGGGCTTCACAGAAGTGACAGTGACTATTCGAAAGGTAGGAGTTCCCAAAGCTCTGCAAAGCTGAGTTTCCTCCACTGGAATGGGTGCTTGCCGCGGGTCAGTCTAGATGTATTCTCACTGCGTGGTGCTATGGACCGCACCACGTACGCCCTCTAGCATCCCCAGTCAGGAACCTCCCTGAGACAGTGGCTACATGGCCCTGGCCTTGATACCCAGTAAACAGCAAGAGCAGAAGCATGAGAGCGCCACAACACATACCCACATGCTCAAGGCCTTGTGATGGACTGGAAGGACCCTCCCTGGGGCTGCCCACCCTATGGTATTCATGGGCAAGCTGGCCCCACACCAGTCAAAAAGCCAGAGGGCATGTTAGCCCATCTGCCCAAACCTACACAGGTGAGCAATGATCACATAAATCAAAGTCACTTTCCCAGTATCAGGAAGATTTATTGTCCCATGTAACCAGTGCCATCCCGTGTCACTGCTCAAAGACTAATCCATCAGATAAAGTAAAAATCTTTATTTTTATGCCATAAAAACCAAATTCTGCTTGTCTATTACGAATACACATTGTGGGGAAGGCAAAGATCCACAACAAAAGGTGAGGGACGAAGCTGGACAAACTCCAAGCTCTAAGACCCCAAACCATGGGTGTCCATCTGGAGGCACCCTCACCAGTCAAGGAGGCAGGCGAAGCCCGAGTGTGGCTCCAGACTAGCAGAACATACAGTGAGCATGGGACTGGACCAGTTGACAGGAAGAACAGGTAGTTATTTCCTAACAGTATTTAGGAGAGAGACAGACAATGCAGAGGGACATTACGAAAAGATGCTATCTACAAGACGATGCTATCTACAAAAGATGCTATCTACAAGAAGAAGGGTCTCAGGAGGAACCAGCCCTGACCTTGGACTCATCCTCCTGCACCATGGGAAATAAATTTGTGATCTGAACCCCACTACAATGGCCACACAATATGCTCTCTGCTTTCCAAGAAAAATCCACAGCCTGCAGTCCAGGCAGGGACAGCCCTGATGTAGCAGGTAGAGGGAAAATGAACCCAGCAGCTGGACAGCAATCTCATCCAGTCAGCACCCTGCAGATACCACCGAGGCCACCACTTAGTGCCCCCACCCAGGAGATGCCAGAGTCGTGGGAGTGGCTGAGCATCTAAGGTGTGCCCATGGTATCCCTACAGTACACATGAAAACAGGCTGTAGTCAGCCCACCTGGTGTCCAGCCCATCCTCCAACTACACATGGGACAGAGGAAAATGCGGTCTTCTTCACCACCTTCCAAGCTTATGCTGCAGAAACCGCTGTTCTATCTGCCCGTGCTTAACCTCTTCTCTCAGTGCACCAGACATGCAGGACGGGGACCTCTGCCACTTCCAGAGTTTTGTCTTTAGCACAGACGCCTGAAGTCATGGTTAGGCTGGCTTTCCATGGCCATTACAGGTACTTCTTGTCCCTTCTCGTCCTTCAGGAGCCAGGGCTGAGGTACTCGGCTCTGCGGTGCAGCTCTCTGACAGAAGTGTGCCTCGTATGCATGAGGTCCTGAGTTCCATCCCCAACACCAGGCAAACAGCAAAGTAGCCCTGAAAGGAAGAGCTTGGTGCAGATGGCCCTGGTAAGAGTCAGGCCATGCATCCAGCCTTGCTCATGGTCTGTCAAGCAGTAAGCTCTCTAAAGCACGCATGTGTGCATGCGTACACCTCACCCACACACCACACACACACACACACACACAAGGCAGAGAGAACACACCTGGCATGATGATGTACACTTCTATCTACACAGTGATTTCCGGGCCATCCAGGGCTACACAGTGAGACCCTGTCTCAAAAAAAGTAAAGGGGGGCTGGAGAGATGGCTCAGAGGTTAAGAGCAGTAATTGTTCTTCCAGAGGACCTGAGTTCAATTCCCAGCAACCACATGGTGGCTCAAATCATCTGTAATGAGATCTGGCGCCCTCTTCTGGCCTGCAGACATACATGGAGGTAGAACGTTGTATACATAACAAATAAAATCTTTAAAAAAAAAAGTAAAGGGGACTTGTGAATAGTTGGTCTCAGAAGCTGGTCAATATGTCATTAGGTCGGAGCTTAGAAAGAGACCATTCTGGGGGCTGAAGTGGTCAAAAACCCTAGCTATTCTTCCAAAGAACCCAGTTCAATTCCCAGCACCCACATGGCAGCATACAATTGTCTATTACTTCATTTCTAGGGGATTTGATACCTTCACACCAATGCACATAAAATAAAGTAGAAAATAAAGTTTAAAAAGAAAGAGATTATTCTGGAGATGGGTGGAGGGAAAGGCTACAGAGGATACACTTAAATTGACATGTCGTGTCATGCACATTTTATTAGGAAAACTGCCCTATTTAACATTATTTGTTTATATTTGTTTATATTTTGTGTGTGTGGTTTGCCTACATGCATGTCTGGCAAAGTGCAAATGGAGACCAGACAATGACATTGGGTCCCTTGGCACTGGAATCCAGACAGTTGTAAACTGCCATGTGAGTGCTGAGAATTAAATCTGAGTCTTCTGAAGAACTGTCCTTAAGCATCTCTGAAAAAGATGATAGATAGATAGATAGATAGATAGATAGATAGATAGATAGATGATAGATAGATAGATAGATAGATAGATAGATAGATAGATAGATATAGAGATGTACACACACACACATATATACATTGTGTGTGTCTGTCTATCTCTCTCTGTGTGTGTGCAAGTAAGTAAATTATTTTAGCCAGGCGGTGGTAAAGCATACCTTCAGCACTCAGGAGGCAGAGGCAAGCAGATCTCCAAGTTGAAGGCAAGCCTTGTGTACAGAGTGAGTTCCAGAACAAACAGTCAGGGCTACACAGAGAAACCCTGCCTCTGGATTAAAGGCATGTGCCACCATGCCCAGCAATATGAATAAAATAAATAAATAAAAACTAAGTTTTGCCGGGCGGTGGTGGCGCACGCCTTTAATCCCAGCACTTGGGAGGCAGAGGCAGGCGGATCTCTGTGAGTTCGAGGCCAGCCTGGTCTACAGAGCTAGTTCCAGGAAAGGCTCCAAAGCTACAGAGAAACCCTGTCTCGAAAAACAAAAACAAACAAAAAAAAAAAAACTAAGTTTTTTTTTTTTTAAAAAAAGAGGGGAAAAGCGGTACAAGACAACATTTTTAGACAGGTGGTAAAGGCTCCACTTTGATGGTTCTGAGCGCTCGAGAAAAGCCACTTGGAGGCTATGGGCTGTTTGCTAGTGGTTTGCACGTGTGTAGCCTGTACCCAAGTGTCCATCACAACCCTCTGCTGTGTGACAAAGAAGCCGGGGAAGGGGATGTTTGGTTCTTAATCAACTTACAGAAGATGGAGTGAGACAGACAAGACTGCACAGCAGAGCTAGCCCACACAGACCCTACCCACCACAGGGCTTCCCTGGAGGAGTATCCTACCCTCACAACTAACTGCGGCCACCACTGACTGTCAGCCCTGGGCTGGAGGCAGCACAGTGCTGGAGAAGTACTCTCCATTGAGATGAAAGATGTCAGGCACTCCTGAGGAAGGTGATGCCACCCACCTGCCTGGAGAAAGCTCCACAGACACTGTCCAAGGCAGCATAGGGAGGCCATTGCCATAGGCTCAAGCCTCTTCTCAACCTGGGGCCTCTGGGGAAGCAGATAGCTTGTTATATTTGACATAACCTACAGTGACCAACACTGGGCTGACTCTCAGACAGGGTAGCACCATCCTGGGTGAGTCAGGGGCAGCAGCTAGTCACAGATCCAGCGTCACCTTTGGATGGAACGGCCATGAGCACACTCACACAGGACATTCTCGGCATCATCTCTAGGACAGAACACCGGAAAGGGGAAATCTCCACCAGTGGTAAGAGCTGCTCCAGACCTAGATCTGAGGCTACCAGATGACACCATTGCCAGGTAGGACACACACCAGTGAAGACCCTTGAGGAGGGGTGCAGGCAGGGACTGAATATAGAAGTCAGTGGAACAAACTAGGTCCCCTCCCAAATGATCTGCAAAGTAAAACCTTGTTCAAGCCATACATTACAACTTCTCTTTTGTGTGTGGGGGGGTGGGGGGGTGGGGGGGGTGGAATGGGGCTGGGGCAGGAACGGTGTGTCCTACTAAGTAGCCCTTACTGGCCTGGAACTATCCATGTAGACCAGGTTGGTCTCAAGCTCACAAACTTCAGCCTGCTCTGCAGTGTTGCTGAAACACTGGGTAATAAGTCAAGAGCCTTTCTAGAGAAGAGCATCACTTCCCAGGCTTCTCTAGCTGCCCTACAGCTGTGAGACACTGTGGTCCAGTGCTCAAAATGACTATACTCACTCAGAGGGTGGGCTCTGAAGCCCATCACCAAAGGCGGAAGGGACCAGGCAGTACCAGGCAGGCCCAGAAGACCAGAGACAAGCCCGCATACACAGTGTTGCTTGAGATGCGTAGGCGTTTGCCAAGCAGCACGGGTGTGCCGCACTTGCTACCTCTCTAGAAGGATCCTGCACTGACACACCAAGAGGCAGTGATCAGCCTGGACTGACTGACACACTGCAAACTTCTGAACACCTAGGGCTGACTGCTGGTGTGGACCAGCTGCCCTAGCCTTTCTCTGGGTCTCCTCACCGAAGCACAGGCTGGCACAAAGTGGCCCTGCACAGGCGCTGGCTCCTCCCTTTTGGCTGTCCCACTGCAGCGGCACTGCCCTTGGACTTGAGCTCCTCTGGAAAGCCAGGCTACCTAAACACATGCAGACTCGACACATACATGAACACTGTGTGCCTACTGGCTACACGCCTGTGCCTCGCCTTAAAGGAGTGACCATGACCATGACGTACGTCAACAGGTAGGCTGCGGGCAGAGCAACCAAGGAGCCTTACCTGAAGTGGTCTCTCACACGTGCACCCTAGCACCTCCCCTTCAGTACTGGAGACTTGAGCAATACATTGTTACAGTCATGGGGCCAGGATGAGAAGCCACCTCTCCTCCAGGCTTCCAACATGCTCACTCAGGCTGCTAGTGTCCATAGAACCACGCTCACAACTGTTCTTTTTAGGGGACACACACACATCCTCTGCCCCAAACATGTCACTTTATCTTCCATAGTCAGAAATGTGGGAGCTGGTGAGATAGCTCAATGGGTAAAAACAGCATTTGCCATCAAATCTGACCACCTACGGAAGAAGGAGGGGACCAGCTCCCACAGCTGTCCTCTGACTTCCTCTGCCAAATGCACCACAGCGCACCCTTGCACACACACAAAGTAAAAATATATAAAACTGTGTATAAAAAAACATGCAAGATCTGCTTTTATTCTTCATAGTAACAGTTCAACTTTTAGGCAAGGAATGACCACACAAGAGCTGGACTCAGTGACCTTTACATTTTATTTACGTTGGAACACTAAAATACATTATGCCTTGTGGGTCACATTTCCACAACACACATTAATACCAATTCACACTCCATGGTAACTGCCCACACCACCTCCCACCGAAACCAAGCAAACACAGCAAACACTTCGTGGCCATCCCCTCAACCTCAGGTGACTCTGCCCAGGCCCCTAGCTACGGCAGTGCCTATAACTCACAAAACTCCCCCTTTCCACACTGCTGGACCCAAGTGCTGGCATCTCAAGTCCACCAACTTTTAATGACACCCTCTCTTCCAAGAAGACAAAGTCCAAGCAACAGATCCTCATGGCCGAAAGGAAGGAACACATCCCCAAGAGGCACGTGTAGTCCAGAAATGAGACGGCATCGGAACTACCTGGTGCTCACAGTGCAAACGGCAGGTTGGGTGGCAGCATGGCATGGATTTGTGACAGGACGATGTGAAGGGGCAGTGTTTGCAATCTGAAGAACTGAGGTCAAGCTTCTTGCTCGGTGGCTGATCGTTCTGCATGCACCTGTGTGGCTGTGTAAAGAGCCGCGGCACTGACCTACGAAAGCTAGAAATGGTATTGCTAGGCAACACCTGTTGACTGAAGGGCAAACATTTCTCCAAGAAGATGAGATTTCCCAAAAACTAAACTACATTTGGTGTCAGTTTTTGACTACCTGGAGAAGATTAAGAGTTGAACAATAAGTACAAGGAAAGACTGTATCTGAAGTGGCTCGTGATGGCCTATGTTGCCAGAGTACTGAATCAAGCACCCTAAAACCCATGGCTCAAGGCGCAGCTTACATTACCTGTTAAGTTCCGCTGTACTAAAACTGCCCACTGTACCGCCGCCAGGAAACAGTCATGAACACATACCCAGCTCCCTACTGGGCCCTACTGGACTCCTACAGCTACAAACACCACGGTGCGCGGAGCAGGGCTCGGACTGCTAAAAAGAATGAGGCAGAAGATCCTTACAACTCAAGAGGAAAATGCTAAGGATTTAGTGCTGGGGAAAAGCAGAGTTACAAGGCTGAGGATGTGTCACAAGCTTACACTATACGGGCCACCCGAGATTGTCACCTCCATCTCCAACACCCCTGATCCTACCGATCCGTGGGCACATGTCCATAATCCTGCTAAGCGAAGCAGCACCGAAAGGATGCCACTGCCGTGCACGTGCACACCACACACCAGAGCGGCTGCAGCGGCTGCCGCCAAGTTCAGCCTAGTGGTTCCCTTTGGTCGACTTCTTCTTCTTCGAGTCCTCTTTCTGCTTCTGCTTCTTCCTCTTGCCACCTTCCTTGAGCCCTAAGGAAACATGGCTTGTGAAACACTGCACACCAACAACTGCTTCCCCATGAGGCGCATCACTCACTAGACACTTCCCCACGGACAGAGACAACAGAACAGTCATTCATGCTGTCCACATGAAAACACCAACTGTTTGGAATAGCAGACTGAAGACCTTCCGTGTTACTCACGGAACATGACCACCACACAGTGTACTACTCACAGCAAGCATCCTGCATTTACCCAGCGGCCCAATCACAGAGCCAGCTCTGTGCAACAGGCTCCATCTCAGTCCTCAGAGGCCCTGCCAAGGCCCTACCTGCAGAATGCACAGCCCTGTCACCTACTCTGCCAGGTCCAGACCTTCCACAGCTCCCTCTGCAATGGACAGCCCACTCTCCCTGGAACACCATTTTTCTTCCTGGAAAACAAAACCACTGTCGTTTTTCCTGTCATTAAAGCTAACAAGCACAACCTTACCAACCAAGGCCACAGGAGATGGACTGAGGCTCAGTCTCTGGACGTTTCCAATGAGCCAGAAATGAACGGCCTTGCCTTCATTCCTGCAGAAGCTCTTAGACCCTGGCCACAGTGAAGCAGGTAGGATGTGAGCCTCATGCTGAGGAAGAGCCACAAGAAATCTCAGATCCCCAACTTCTAGAACAGGCCCAATGACACCTCAAAATTCCCACAGTGAGATCCACCAAAATCCTAGCACATGCATTAGTTTAGCAGGTGGTGGCACAAAGATGCAGGCCAGCAGCAGAGTTAGATGCAAGGTCCAGCTCACTGAATTACAAGTCGTGCCCTGTGAAGAGGTCTGCGCTCCACACCACTACACAGGGCAGGGTCAAGTTCAGCAAGAAGGAAGAATAGGTCTGCTCCTTCATACATGACTTTCCTCATGTCGGATAATTGCCATTTTTAATGGACATGTGTTCTTCACAGTTCACAGATCAATGCTGTGTATGGAATACACAAATGAAAAATGCCACTAATCCCTTCTCCAATAAGTGCAGCAGAACAAATTTTAAAGGTCACAGAATAGCCCACAAAGAAGAAAAAAGAAAAAAGCTAACATAACACATGCTAAATCCAAGGCTCAGGGATACAGAGCTTACCTAGCACATGGACAATCCAGTTTCACACACACACACACACACACACACACACGTTTAAAGCCATGAAACTCCTGGGGGACTGACACGCCAGGTTGGCCTGAATTGCAAAGTCCTTCTTTATGAAGACACCTCAGTGAAAATCACTTTCATTGAGGAAACTCCCCATCCTGATGCCAACCAGCCTGGCTCTTCTAGACTGTACCTGACAGCTCTCTGGCCGACAGCCAATGGAAGCTGCCACTGGGAAATTCTGCACAAAGTTTCAAACTTGCCCAAGACTTACAAAACCAGGCAAAAACAACAGTAACAGCAAAACCCCTGAAGGCTACACAGGCAGGAAGCCTGGCCCAGATCATCTTAGTTCTTCAACATGGCTCTCAGAATGTTAAGAGGGACGGACTGGTCTTAATCCTCCTGATCCCAACAGCAGAGCACCAGACTTTGCAAAGCTTTCTGTGTTGCTGGAGAACAGCAGCTCACAGTACAGAACAAGCTATGCTGCCCAAAGGTTGCGGCTTTGTCGCTGTGGAAACCAGAAACCGCTTTTGAACCGTAGCTAAGTTTCTAATGTCCTTCACGACGGGTTTGTTTTCACTCTGTTGATAACCCAAGTTCTCGCGTAGCTCAGGTGGCAATTTGGAGAATCCCACTTCAAAATGAGTCATCATTTCTGAGTGAGAAGGTAAGTGAAGGGGCTGCTCACGCCTTTCTATAGAAGGCAAGAGAAGGGCTGCTCACGCTTTTCTATAGAAGGTAAGTGAAGGGGCTGCTTGAACTTTCCTATAGAAGGCAAAGAAGGGCTGCTCACACTTTCCTATACAAGAGATAAGTGAAAGACTGCTCACATGTTTCTATATGAAAGCATGGTTCCTTAAAAACATGGGGAGCAAAGGGACAGAGAGGAGGAAGCACCAGCTACACCCAGAGCCATATGCTGGCAGATGCTTCTGACTTCGGACTCGGGGATGTACGAGACGATTACCTCATTCACAGCTCTTCCAGACTCTCGGTTCACACAATACACAGAAGAGGTCTGGATCAGTACTGACCAAGCAACAAGGGGAGAGTGATTTGCTGTTCTTACTACTCAACTCTACTGTCTCCAGATTCTTCGGCCTTGGCTGATCACTTTTTGCTTAACAGGCGTGGCCCAGGGCCAAGAGAATGGCCATCTGCTGCAGTCACACTTCCTGTCCAGATCCCGTGGTGGGAGGCCTGCGCACCTGTAAACAAGTTCTGCAAGCAGGCCTGTCCCTATGTACCTTCTAGAAACCAGGAGATTGACTCACGGGTCAGCCTTATGATGCCTTCATAAATGAACATGAAGGGGATGGGGGAAGAGAGGGGGTAAAATCTACAAGTCTGCTGCTTTGACCTCCCACCACCCTTCCCAGTTCTCCTGGGAGTACTGGGAGTGGACACTGGGAGGTGTCCATAGCCACTGAGGCACACGAAAGCTTCCTATGCAATCAGGCAGCCCTGCCCCCATCTGTCACTCAGTTGCACAAAGCTCGTGTCCCAGTCACCCATCTGTTTTTGCTGGCATCTCCCCACAGCAGGGTAACTATATGCTTGCTGCCCAGTTCCAGCAATGTGTTGCCCATCGGGGACTCTACCCTAGAGGGCTCTCTGCATTCTCCTCTGAGGAGAACCTAAAGGGATTTGGGGGTTTGACTTTAATACAAAGTTCTGGGAAGCAAAAGAATTGACCATTCCCTGTTTCCTACTTGGAGCACTTTGCAACACAATCAGACATGGACAACCAAGCCACATCTCTGCAGTCTGGCCTGCTGAGTTTGTGCGGCCATAGGCACAAACTTGTCTCACTTCTGGGCAATAAAACTACACTGATAGGGGGCTTGGGCCTGACTGGGAAAGCTCTATGTGTACATGCTGACCATCCAGAATGTTCTACAGGAAATGCTCCTGAAGATGTACAAGCTGCTGGCTGAGGGTAGAGCTGGGCAGTGGCAGTGGACGATCCCATCATGAGCACTGAGGGAGGAGCCAGGCCTCCACCTTCACCAGTGGCTCACCTGAGAGCACTCTACTGGGAACCTGGCTGTAGCTTTTTTTCTGCAAAACATAAGTGTGCAAGTGGCCTTGGGCAAATCAGGTCAAGTGACAAATCTCAAGATCTAGTATCAAAATTATAAAAAGGAGCCACTGGGGACAGAAGCAGCACCGGGCATTTCCTCAGCAGTCAACTAAACCTAGACAACATACTCCATACACATCAGAATACTGGGACCCCCGTTTTAATCATGGGGTTGTCCATAGAGCAGCTGTGGGAGGTGAGCTGGATGCAGGGATCTCCTCTGCCCCTGCTCAGCAGGCCTGGCACCTTCCCCCAGCTCCCCAAGCCTGCTCAGGTCAAAATGCAGCAACATAGGCCTGCTTGCTGTTTTCGCTGTCCTGGGTCTGGGGGCAAACCACTTTGGGGGTGCTCCACACCAGCTCCCTTCTGCACACCTGCTGAGGTCATGGGGGCATCCCAGTTGCCAGGAACCCGCTGCCTGTCCTGTTCTTCATCTTCCCAGTTGCTTTTAGACACAAGTTTGGCCGTCGGGGCAGGCCTGGGTGGCTTCTGTGTGCGGGTGCTGATAGAAGGGGCCGGAGTCGGGGCTGGAGCTGGGGCCGGGGGCCGGGCTGGGGAGAGGGCCCGGACTGTTGCTGGGGCCGGGCCAGGGGCCAGAGCTGGTATCTGCTGGCCTCTCCGCTGGCATTCTTCTGCAAAGGCGTTCTCGTCGGCCACACCTGAAAGCACAGCACACCAGGGAGAGCTGTGAGCTGCAACCCTCCCTTGGGAGCAAAAGGCTTCACCCACCTTCTTCCCCCAAAGATGGCTCCAATCTCTAGCATCACCGTATTCTATAAGAACAGAAACTGTCCATGCTCGCCACTGCACTGCTGGGCCTGAACATTCTCTTCCCAGATGGGGATATAAAGCAATCCCAGAGAAACCGACTGTCCTGTCTCTGCTGCAATGCCATCATCTAGATTCTGAGAGCACGATCAAGGCACAAGGCCTGGCAGATATTGCTTAAGATGGTTCTTGCCAACCAGACAATGCAGCCCTGCAGAAAGGCACAGATCCAGCCCTGGCATGTCCATAGGCCAGCACCAAGGACGCATCACCTCTGCACAAGCATGAAGTGGCTTAGAAGGACTGCAGAAGCCGCGGACACTCTCTCTGCCCACCATGCCTGCAGGGTAGAGCCAGGCCCCAGGCAATCTCCCAGAGAGCTCCCAGCCAGGTCTGTAGCACAGTTCATCACACACACACCCCTCAACACTCTCCCATCATCACTGAGAAGGCTGCTCTCTCTGGAGAAACAGAAAAGGGTTCTGAAGATTTTACACACTAGATGAATACTGAAAATAAAACAAGAAAGCAACAATTAAAGGACTGACTCTGATTCCCTGGAACTTTGAATTGTTACAATTTGTACCAACCCTAAAGCTGAAGGCAGTGAGTGGCTCTCTTGACACTCAGCTGCCAGGAGGGCGAACCTTTGCTCACCTATGAGTGGCTGCCCTTCTACCAACTCTCACAGTCTGTGTGTCAACTCAGCAAGAGATCTGCAGCAGTCTCCTTCCTTTGGTAGCAAACGACAGGTACTGCCACCCTACAGGGAGGCACTTGCTCAAGGAAATATGTAAAGTATTGTAGATCGGTTCTCATTTGGACACCTCCCATGAACCCAGGCTCTACTGGAGCCAGACACGTGGAGAAAGGTAACAGAGAACCTGCCTATCTTTCCACTGTGTGCAGACAGCAGCCCTACACAGAATGAAACGCATTTCTAAGGAATCTAAAAACTGGGTCAAGTATCACTTCTGGGACTACAGTCACAAGGTTCACTAAACTCCCAAACCCAATGGTGGTGGTGGCGGAACACGCCTTTAATCCTGAGTCTGAGGTCAGCCTGGTCTACAAAGCGAGCTCCAGGACAGCCAGGACTATTACATAGAGAAACCCGGTCTCAAAACACCTGAGGGGTGGGGGAATCCAGAGCACTGAGCTTGCCAGCTTTGTCAAGGCTGTTTACAGGCATCCAGTGAAGATGTCTTCCCCAACCATTTTGCTTCTATTTAGCCAACCACGCACAAAGGTAAGCCAACAGCAACAGCCTGTCCAGAGGTGCCAATCTCAACCGCATTGTTCACACCCATCCTCCATGTCCTGGGATGGCCTAGAGCCTGGGGATCTTGCTGAGTCACACACTTCCTGCTGAGGGCAAGATGTGGCATGGGCAAGCTTGTGAGTCCATAGACTCATCTGCAGACAAGAAACATCTCTGAATGAGACCACAGCCTGAGATCTGGGACCACCAGAGAGGAAAATAACCATGCATCCCATGTTAAGGCACTGTTTCCCAAGACTGCTGAGGGAAAGGCATACTTTGGGGAGCAACAGAGGCTATCACCACCCCATGGGGTTTCTGAAACACCCAACCCAGAATACATTTCCTGACTATTCAGCCCTAACGTGGCAGGTAAGTGGTGACAGGGATCAGAATCAGACTGACATGAACGATGGCATGTAGGTGGATAATGTGAACGCTTACTGGTCCCTTGGGGGTATTGCATATTATCCCTGGGGTGCCCCACAGCTAGCCAGTCACCCCAACACTATGCAGAGACTGAGCATTCAACACAGCCCACAGCCCTTGGTGCCCAGAGAAACATGGGAAAGACCAGAGACGCCAGGCCAGACTGTCCTCTCCAGAGGCCACAGAGACGCCAGGCCAGACTATCCTCTCCAGAGCAGAGAACACCTGTTAATTCAGTCCATGGAATGTTTAAAACCTAAATAAGAGCCAGGTGGTGGTGGCGCACACCTTTAATCCCCACGCTTGGGAGGCAGAGACAGGTGGATCTCTGTGAGTTCAAGGCCAGTCGGCCTGGTCTACAGAGCTAGTTGCAGGACAGCCTAGGCTACCCAAAGAAACCCTGTCTTGAAAAACCGTAATAAAGAAATAAATAAATATATGATGGACATGTTTGTGCACGCCTGTAATCCCAACAGGGGAAGCTGAGGCAGAATGGCAGTGCACTGGAGACCCGTCTAGACTACAGTTTGAGCAACACCCCATATTTGATAAAAGGGAGCGGGAAGAATGGTGGAAGGGGAAAGGGAGGGCTAGCATGCTGACCGCGTGTAACTCATGAAGGAAACCACTTTCTAATGTGTGTGGTACCCACCACAAACCTTTTTTGGGGGGGAAAGGGGAGTGTCGAGCTTCAGGATAGCGGCCTCTTGCTCTTCTCACTTACCTCAGTAGCAGGATGGGTGTCCTCGGGTCCGCCCAGAGCCAGGTCTTACCAGGCTCGCATCCAGTCACAAGAGACAGGAATCTCCCCCACATTCTGCTTCAGGAGCACCCTTCCCAATAGTCCTGCTGGATCTGCAGGCTCCACCTAGACACACCCAACGAGGTTCAACCCCAACAGAAATAAATAGTTTCCCCAATGGACTTTTATAGGCAATGGCCCTCAGTGGAGCAGTCTTACAAGCTCACCACCCCGGTTGGGCAAGTTCCCGCTTCTGGCTTCCAGAACTTGGCTAGGACATCTATAGCGGGAAGCCAGTGACTTGAGAGGGTGGCCTGCTTCCTTTTCCCTGTAGGCTCTCTGCACTCCAAACCCCTACCTCCCCCAGGCTGGGAATACACAGCGCACCTTCAAAGAGCTCTGTTTACTGCTGTCGAGTGAAACAACCAACCTCGCAGAGAACACTGGCTTTTGTTGTCTCAGGACTGGCAAAGGTCAAGATGGCTCAGAGGGTAAAGGTGCTCTGCCACCAAGTCTTATCCCCAGGACCCTCGTGATGGAAGGAGATGACCAAATCTCAAGTTGTCCTCTGGTCTCCACTTGTACACTGGTGCATGCGTGCACACGTACACACACACACACACACACACACACCCAAATAAATGTGTAATAATTTTAAAAAGAACTACGTTTAGACGACTAGCAGAAAGCCGAGCAAAAACACTACACACTGTGCCTCACCATCCTCCAGGACCTGAGCCTTGTTCTCAGGAGAGGAAGCTACCAAACCAGTAACTCAGGATTCAGGCACATGTGGTTTCTCTGTTGTGCTTGAGGGCCCAGTGGTGGACAGCCAATGCCCACCCCTCTCGTGGCTGTCACCTTCCTGCGCAGAGGGCCCTCCAGCTCTCGGGGCTTTCTTGAAAATCCCCTCTAGGAAATCCCCTAGCCCAGCCCTGGAGAGCATGAAATGCCGGGGATGGAAACAGAGGTGGGAGATACCCAGACATGGCTCATTTCTCTGCTCCGGCTTTCTCACTATGCACTTCCTAGGAGGGCTCATTTACTGTGTATTTATCCAAGCACTCCTTCCAGCCTGCTGTCCTCACAAATCACCCCAAAATCAATGAACTGGCTGCTGTGACAAGAGTCCTGGTGCTTCTCCACTTAGCAGTCTGGAGCACGGCAGACATGGCAGGACCTCTGGGACCCCAGCGCCCAGCCTGGACCTAGCCCCAGTACAGACTGCTTTGTGTTTGCAAGCTGCAAGAGCAAAAGAGTAACAAGTACCATGCTGTGACTTTCACACTGTCCCATGATGTGTTCCTTCCAGTCTTGCTTCACAAACACTTCTCTTGAACCCTCTGGTCTTTGTCTTCATGGCTACCCTATAAGCAGAAGTATTGGACAAGGGTTCTATGGGCACAGGAGCATGGCCCATCTAACAGTCCATGGAAACTAAACTGTTTTTCACACAAGATGCTGGCTTAGAGTTCTGATGATTTATCTGCCCTGTTATAGTGGGAACCCACATCACCACCTTCAAAATGACAGCAAGCACCTAGGCTCCAACACCATTCATCCTTACCTCTTAATGTGGAGATGTCTTACTAGCTTTAAGAAGTTGGCAGGTGAGGATCACCCCTGCCATCTTCATCTCATGGCACAAACTGCCTCATCCCAGTCTACTTGGTTGATTTTTTCCAGCCGCAACCTTCACGGCAGAGTTGGACACAAACACACACACGATCCACTGCTGCCTCATCAGAGAGTAGCCAGGGAGACGTCACAGAACCCAGAAGTAATGCTTTGCCCTGAACAGCCCCTATCACAGGAAGGACTTCATTCCTTGTCCTACTCAGCACCTTCACATGCAGCCTGCAGAGACAGGATGGTCCCCTGCAAAGAGGACACAACGAGTGCCTGTGTCCTGGCCGTGCTGCTAGTGGGCTTCCTTAGGAAAGTAAAATCACATGTGGCACTGCCACCCCACCACTCCCCTCCAGATTTGCCCCTTGAAACACCAAATCAGGCCTCAAGTATCAGGCAGAGCTGGATCATAGCACCGAGAGTAGGGCTCAGAGCTCACCGCAGGGCCCTCTACACACAGCCTGGATATGCTCCTAGACCCTAGGTTGTTCCAGTGGTTGAAGACCAAATCTTGAAAAGTAAAGCAAGGGCTGGCAGTAGTAGCTGGGGGGGAGGGGTGTGTGTGGAGGGGTGGGGGGTGTTAATTTAGCAACGTGAGGTCATGGATCCACACCCAGGACCCAAAAAAACTAGAAGATTGAAATCCTGTAAACAAGGGTGAACTTCATAATATCCGTGAGAGCAAAACGAAAGAAATATCCAAAGAAACAGCACCATAAACCAGCTGTTCTCAACCTGTGGGTCATGACCCCTTGGGGATCAAATGGCTTTCACAGCAGCTGCATGTAAGATATCCTGCATACCCGATATTTATATTAAGATTCATAACAGCAGGAAATTATGGTTATGAAGTAGCAATGAAATAGAATTTTGTGGTCGAGGGCCACCACAACATGAAGAGCTGTGTATTAAAGGGATGCAACATTAGGAAGGCTGAGAACCACTGACAACTTCTTAGCAATTAGGAAGATGTGGTCCCGGCCCACACTATGGCTTGCTGTACTGATCTCTTCCAGGGACGCATGTGCCTAGTACACACAGCAGTGCTGCAGCTGTAACAGTGGGGGAGGCAGAATCCGCAGTGTGTGAGATTGGACAGCGTGCACGTTTAAAGACCACAGAAGCAGCCCTACGGACCAGCTCTGCTCTGTCCCTTATCAGATACTGATTGTATACAAGTGCACTGACAGGACCCATCAGAAGCCTAGGAAAGGAAGGGCAACTCACAAACAAGCAAGAGATTTTGTCCCAACTTTCAGGTTCCTCTGAAAGGTGGCTGGACCCAAGAAATCTGCCCAAACCTGCATGGTTTGAAGCCTTCCTCCTCCACCCTGGGACAAACCAACACTTTGCACCCCAGGTCCATCCCAGGTACCCCAGCAGCAAATAGACACAAGTCAGTGGACCAACCTTTAAGGCTATGTGCCTGGAAGCAGAGTGAATTAATGACTTCCGAAGGCCTGTACGCATGAGAGGCCCAATCCAAGGAACCAAGTTATATTTTGATTAGGAACTTCTAATAGGCAACTTGAGAACCTGACATGCAAAAGACATAAACGTTCCAGTGGGACGTGTTCCTGATGTCAACTGTCATAGGAGGCCCACAGCCAGCTTCAACAAGCCCAGGAGGAAACGTGTGGGTTTAACTCATCTCACACACAAAGCCTCCAGCTCTGAAATGTTAATGACGTGTTTAGGGTGCCTGTCACACAGCCTAATGACCTCAGTTTCCCAGAAGTCCCCAACTCTTGCATGTTGTCTGCTATCCTCCATGTATATGATACAATGCACATGCACATACAAGTGATGGTAATTTAATAAAAAATGTTCCACAACTGAAACAAATGCCAGGTCCTCCTGGCAATCCTTCAAAACCAGAGAACCACTAAGACTCAAGAACATAGCCTTCTGGGTAGTGTGCTAGCAGCAGGGAAGGTTCAGGACAGATGCCAGCATGGATTACAGACCTGGGCAACACTCCCATCACAGCACTCTCTATAGTAACGCTCGGGCACAAAGGGACATCCCACCCAGAATCACCAGTTCCTTCCTGAGAACAATCTACAAGTGCCAACTGTCACCAAACCGCTTCCACACCTGGCTTTGTCAAGCATCCCACACTGGCTATTTACTGCACTCTCTCTTCTCTGGACATTCACCACTGCACAAGTTTTGGTTTTAGCAATCTGTAACCTGGTTCTCATGGGCACCAAGCATGCACATGGTGCATAGAAATAAATGCAGCCAGATACGAAATTGATTACAAATCTGGCAGTTCTGATAGCCAATTCTTAGGACTTTTACTTTCCTTTTTTTTCTTTGTTGTTGTTAACTTTTTGTTTTGTTTTTCCTCCCAAGACAGGGTTTCTCTGTGTAGCCCTGGCTGTCCTGGAACTCACTCTGTAAGACCAGGCTGGCCTCAGAACTTAAGAAGAGATCCACCTGCCTCTGTCTCCTGAGTACTGGGGTTAATGGCGTGCACCACCACCGCCCAGCTCCATTCATTATTTTAATGGGGTTGTTTGGTGCTAGGGATCCAAGCCAGTGCCTAAGGCAAGTCATACACTGAGCACATCCCAGGTCAAATTTACGTAATATAAATATCCAAATTGTTGGCATGCAGAGGTTGGTTACAGGAGCTCATCTTTCTTTTTCACTTGGGGAACACATCAGAGAATATCCTGCTTTTGGACAAGTTAAATGGAATTTTTAAAACAGACCCATGACCTGTCAGTGTCCTGAGCCAAGAGACTGAGGTCTTCCAGAAGCTGTGACAGAAATACTCGGCAGCTGTCACATGAGTGTGGCACGACTTCAGATGCCACCGAGTCCAGCTGAATGTGAGTGCACTCCTGATGATTTCACACAACCATCTCCCCAGGGACATGAGAAGAGCCAATTTCACTAATGCCACCGTAACCTGAGATTTCACCTGCATCACCTGCTGGTCCACAAGATGAAGTCACACAGTTGATGCCTGGCATGTGTCAGGCATGGGGTTGACACAACCTGTTCTTGTTGTTAAACGCAGTCGTAAAGTTTCAAATAAGGGGAACAAAGAGCTATTTGCTGTCAGCCTCAAATGAACAAACAGAATGGGGAGCAACTGGGAGAGGACACACATGTGAACAGAGAATCAAGTACACAGCAGCCAAAGGGGGGAAACCAAGTAAGGAATGCATAAGGGCAGCCTGGAATAACGGGGTGGGAGGGAGGGAGAAAACTATGTGCCAAGGACAGCAGGGTTAGCCTGGGGAATGCCATGATCTAACCTGGATTAAAGCAAATGGAGAAGTAAGAAATATACAAGTAGGTACAAACAACATTTTATCAGAGACCTAGGAGCCAAGGAATCCCGAAGGCATTACTTTCAAACAGGACGTAGTTTATTTCTAACACAGGCTAGAAAAACACCACAGGGCTGAATCACATTCTCAGACTTACGAACAATCTTTAAAAGCTACTTACTAAATATGATCTTTGAAGTCAGAGATACATGAACTGATAATGAAAATAACCGGTGAGCTGGATGTAAAAGCGTACCCCTGTAATCCCAGCATTTAGGATGCTAAGGCATGAGCTCCACAACTGAGGCTAGCCTAGGCTACCAAGTGAGGATAGAGACCCTGCCTCTATGGTTAAGAACTATGAAAAGCACCACAGTTGATGACAAGAGATGCCCAGCTTCTGTTGGGAGCTGTGTGTCACAAGCATCCTGAAGCTCCTGAGTCACAGTGGACAAAGATAAATCACTTCCAGCAGTCCCAGTGGGGCTGGTATCCTCTACACGGAAAAACTATCTGTTCCATATGATGCTGTTCCCCTAAAACTATGCTGCTCATATCCTTCAAAAACCCTGGGTAAGGGTGGTCATAACCAAGTCAGTCCTCAGGCAGGCAGGGTTGGGACTTAATGGGCATTTTAAAAGCACTAACTGTTCCCAAGACTGAGGCCAAATGTTGTCAGTTAGCACAAGACAGTGCTGCTTAGCAACTTCCCACACCCCACAGCTGTGGCCACTCCTGAATGCCTCTTGGAGTGCCCTCTAGGACCAGAGCCAGGTTTTAGGGGGAACCCAGGCGAGACAGCTGTGTACCCAAGCCAGACTCCACTGCCCTGTGCCACATGCTCAGAGAAAGGGAAACAGGTTCTGGACATAAACCAGCTGCTACTTAAAATTCTTTAGTTTAAAACATATTTCAGAGCCAGAGAAATGGGTCAGCAGCTGAAAATCTGCCCCTGAAAACCAAAATAATGTTGGGTGGTCATGACATATGCCTTGAAAGGCAGAGGCCAGCAGATCTGAGTTCAAAGACAACCAGTCTTAAACAGAGAAACTGGAGGGAGGAGGAGGGGCACTACCGACACGGGATGGGACTATGAATCTGCTCTCAGAATAAGAATTTGGTTTTACGTCATCTGGAGCAGTAAGTAATGTAACGGCTTCCCTTGTGAAACTGCTGAAAGTCTCTGAAGAACACCATGTTTCCATGATGCTCGATAAATAGAGAGCACAGCCCTTGTAGGATAGGGAGACACAGGACAGATACACACAGATACACAGATACACAGATACACACACACACACACACGCTGCCTTGTAGGATAGGGAGACACAGGACAGACACACAGATACACACACACACACACACACGCTGCCTTGTAGGATAGGGAGACACGCCTTGTAGGATAGGGAGACACAGGACAGATACACACACACACACACACACACACACACACATGCTGACTTGTAGGATAGGGAGACACAGGACAGACACACACACATGCTGACTACAGACGAGCCAGTGGAGAAAATAGATGAGAAGTAGAGGGTTCAAATCTGGGTTCAATCTTGGTAAATTAAAAGGAAGCCTGTGTTTCCATTCCTTGATGTACTTACTATCAATACAGATTACATAGTAAGACTATCAAGAACGGGGGAGGGGGGATACACCCCTGCCTCCCAGGTACATTCTAGATTCTGGCTACCAGAGGGCAAAAATGGAAACTACTGTCCTATAATTTCAAAAACTCCCAGAGATGATGGATAAATTTCAGAATCTATTTCCTCAAAGCTGGAGAAAGGACAGGTTTTGTGCACTAGGCTTTCTAAAAGCAGCCTGTTGTCAGTGGGCTGGAGATACGGCTCAGCATTTGGTACTCTACCAGAAGACCTGAAGTTGGTTCCCAGCACCCACAGCAACCTTCTCAACACTGTCTACAACTGCAGCTCCAGGGAATCAGGTACCTTCTTTTGGCTTCCATGAGTTTCCTACACTCTCATGTGCATACTCACAGAGACATATAATCAAAAGTTAATCCTGGGGCTGTGGCGAAGGATCAGTAGTCACAGTTCTCTAAAGGATTCTATTCTATTCCCAGCATCCACGTGGCAGTTTACAGCCACTTCTAACTCTAAACTCCAGTTCAGGGGAACCAACATCCTCTTTCTGGCTTCCAAAGGCACTCACTAGACATGCACAGTACAAACATAAATGTAGGCAAAATACCCATACACAGTTTATTTTAAACCCTCTGTCGCCTAAAAGTGTACACCTAATGAATGACATTATTATTTTTAAATCAAGAATGGGAGCTGGAGAGAGAGCTCAGCAGTTAAGAGGATTGGCCTCTCTTCCAGAAAACCAGAACTGAATTCTTAGCAACCATTAGCCAACTGTCTACAACTGCAATTCCAGGGGATCTTGCCACTTCTGACCTCTGAAGGCACTGTATACACATAGTGCACAAGCATACATGTAGGCAACACTCACATGCACGACTTTTACATGTGTACACTGCACATGGGAAAACAGGCACACACAAACACAAATGTAAAATGATTTTTTGTTTTGTTTTGTTGGGGTGTTTTGCCTGTTTCTTTTTTGAGATAGGTTTCTCTGGAACTAGATTGTCCTGGAACTCATTTTGTAGACCAGGCTGGCCTCGAACTCAGAGATCTGCCTGCCTCTACCAGAATTAGGTGTGCACCACCACCGCCGTTGACTTTGTTGTTGTTTTTGTTGTTGTTTTAAAGAAAAGCTTTTAGAAAGGTATTTCAACACGCCACAGCAATTCTTCCCCATGCCAAACAGGGTCTTATATATCAGTGTCTTCAAACTCTCTATATAGCTGAGATTGAGATTATGATTTATTCTGTGCTAGCAGAGAGATGAAATCCAAGTATTGGTGGTGCATGCTAGGGCGAGCAATCCAAGGACTGTGCCCTCCCATCTCCAGGGCACATGCAAGTAATTCAAATGAACTCAAGCAGCAAGTCAGGTGTAGTGTTTGTGCCTATAATCACGGTGCTTGGGACGTTGCAGTGGCTACTGGAAGTGAAGCTTTGTCTCCTCAACTCCCAATAAGGCAAAAAGACCAAACTACAAACACAAAAATTGTAACAGAAGAATCTGAGACTATATTCTGGAAAAGGGCTGGGGAATGCAGCTTAGGCACACCATGCACAGATCTCGGGATTCTACCCATAATACAGTTAAAAAAACAAGGCTGGCAGTCAAGCAATAATGGCATATACCTTTAATCCCAGCACTTAGGAGGGAGAGGCAAGAGAATCTCTGAGTTTGAGGCCAGCCTGGTCTACAGAACTAGTTCTAGGACAGCCAAGGTTACACAAAGAAACCACCTCAACACAGCCCCTCAAAAGGGCTGGGAATGACAGCGCACACTCGGGAGTCAGACAGGGATCTGAGGTGAGAGCTGTGTGGGCTATACTATATTTGTAGACCAGGCTGTAATATGGTCTACATATATAATGAGACCAACTCAAAAACAAAACACAACACGGGGAGGGAAACAGTGCATGCATGGAGATCATCCCAGAACTTGCAGGGAGGGGATGGGAATGGGCTGAAGACAGAAGAACAACACAAGACTCTCTCTCTACCATCACCACTCCCAAAAAGAAATCCTGGAAGAGAGAAGAGAGGCTACTCCTTAAGAGGCCACACACATATATAATGAATAAAAACTAGAGCTGTTGCCAAGAGGATCATGCACTGGACCTCGAACCTGAGCACCTGGAAGGACCCTACAAGTAAAGAACATTGGTGTATGGCCAGATTGCTACACATTGAAATCTGCCCTTAATGTCCACAATGCAAGCCACTCTGTATTACTGTTTGTTATATATCCTATCAGTGACTCGGCTAAGAATTGACTCTAGAATTTTTGTGTAAAACAAACAAAAACAAACAAACAAACAAAAAAAAAAGTTGAGAATATTCCTTCACTGAATTGACTCAAACCAAGTTGGGGGACACAGAAGAAAATGAGTGGGGGAAAAATTTTTACAGAACTCAGGCAGGAACCTCCTATGCAGGGACTCTGCACACAGCAGTCAACTTCTGAGGATGTCGCTGTACAAAAACTGAGCATACCCCCCACAAGCTTTCAGTCAGATTTTCTAAGACCAAACACTAAAGTGAGACCTTTCTTTTCAAGGTGGCAAAGGGGCCTTTTCATTTCACAAGTCACTGCTAAATAACACCACCAGCACACAGCAATTCAAAGCCCTCCCCAAGTAGCATCCACCCTGGGATAGCTCTCTGGGAACTAGATCTATTTTTAACAGGTTGCTTGTGTGTCAGCACAGTAAGTGATGGAGGAACAGACCAACAGCTACCAAGTGCAAGTATCAAGCACTGGTCCATATGCCCTATTCCTCCATTACTCATCTTTGGGCTCTAGGACAGCTACATCACCTCTGATGCTTCAAGTACATCTCAGTGTACTCGCACATATGCAAATACAAAATTGAGGCCAAGTACTTGCTGTCTCCTCACTCCTTTCCATTCCCATATATATCCTTAGGCAACGCCAGAGCTTCTCTTCTGTCTCATCCTGTGTCAAGGTACCTACTTGATGTCCTTAATGTCAGGCTTTCTGGTCACAAACTATTTGGGAAGCAAAGCAATAGGTACTCACTGTCTTCAGGTTTGCAGTGTTTGCATACCCACCCTATCCAAAGGCACTGAAGTCAAAAATCAGCTCATTCCTAACATATGGTCAAGTGCACTCAATCCTCTGCCATCTTTAAATCATTCCCTTTAAGTATGCACTTTGAGATAAAACTTTTCTTCTCTCCTATGACAGTCTGTAAAATGACTATTCCTTATTCCAGACAGTGTCAAGAGTCCTCATAGTCCCAGAAGAAATTTTTGCAACAATTAGAATCTACACACTTCTTAAATGATAAGGTGGGGGGCTTGAATGCAAGTTTGGTTCAATATCACATAACTTTTAACTAGAACTGTCTGTCATAACCAAAGGTTATTTCTACAGACTGAAAACCGAGACGCTTGCTGTTGTTGGCTCTTTAATCATATCCTGATGTTTCATGTGCACTGCCCTCAAGTGATAGTCTGTAAGCTATATCCTAGAAAACTACAAGTTTTCAATGAAAACTTCTGGACCGGTTCCTTTCCTCCCACAAACTGCTACACTAAGATCTGTAATAGCAAGGCATGATGGAGCATGCCTATAATCCCAGCATGTAGGATGAAGGCAGGAAGACCTCGAGTTCAAGGCTAGTCTGAGCTGCTTAGAAGATATTTCAAAAAGACAAGATGAGGGATATCAGTGGTACCTGCCTGTCTAGCCTGTACCCAGCCATGGATTGAATCCCCAAAACGAACCCCCCAACAAATTACAAAACTGTTTCTCATTATTTATAGACCTTTCCATATAATCTCTGAGCACCCCCTACCCCCACCCTCACCACACTAAATTGTTGGTAATTATTTACACTCTTCATACACTCTGAGGACAGGTCTATATGTAACTTCCACTCAGAATCAATCATGATTGAAGGAAGCACAAAAGTGATACTAGAAGCCCAGGCACAAAATCACACAGACACAAGAAGGCTGCAGACCCCGCTCATGAAAGAATGCACCAAACACATTCGCATTTATTTTTTTTTAAGCAAATGACAAAGACCCAAATTACCAGTTTTTCTTAAACCTAAGCTTAACATTACATACTTAAACAATTTTCAGAACTGACAAATTTGCCAGCATCCATGCACAACTAGAAAACATCCTTAATTTACACTAAACCAGAAATGTATTACCATTGATGCAGTAATAGCGTTCATTACTAAATACTGAAAATAAAGTTGAAATATTTCTGCAGAAGGTTCATCTGGCAATGTTAGCTTCACAGCAGGCTGACACTACTCACTCACAGTTCAACACAATGGGAAGCAGATCCATGCTGGTGTCAGAGAACAATCTCGTCCTAGCACTACTCAAGGGCTCACCTCGGATTACGGTTTGTTTGTTTTGTTTTGTTTAAAGCAAAGTGCATACAGAGGTTACAACAATTTTAAAGACAAAAAAAATGGTCCTATTTTGTGGTCCCAACAACAAACTCAAAAGTCTATGACAAATAGGGGCTCCGATGAGCTGTTTTATAAATACTTTAGATTAGGTACAGTTATACAGAAAGTCGAGTTCGTTTGAAATCTTCAAAAAAAAAAGTTCCTGTTATTCCTCAAATGGTGCTTGTTATGGTTTAACATTTCTGTTAAATGCGTGCGTTGAATTACTTGTTATCCAAGCGTAGCAGGTGCTCCTTACCATTTATCGTCAAGGACTTTAACTGCCCGTCTTCTTCAACTTCTACTCTTTCTTGACCATTCTCCACAATTCTGTAAGAAATGATTCATTTAGAAACCTCTGTTCAATTGGAATGCAGAAGTGTGCTTAGTAGACTTATGGCCCTAGGCTCAGTCCTTACAAACACAAAAAAAGCTTTTATAATATTCTAGATTCTTTTGCCAGGTGGTGGTGGCACACACCTTTAATCCCAGCACTCGGAAGGCAGAGACAGGTGAATCTCTGTAAGTTCGAGGCCACCCTGGCTAGTCTATAGAGGGAGTTCCAGGACAGGTTCCCAAACTACAGAGAAACCTGTCGGAGAAGGGGGTAGCGGGGGAAGCGAAGGTGTTTCAGTTCTTTTTCAAACTCCATGTTCTTTCAAAACTAAGTTTGGACTCTATAAATACTGTAAATCCATCTGCTATCTATACCCAAGATGTCACTAACCACAAAGAGTAGCGCTGGGCTGGGTATGGCTAAGCAGCAGAGCTCCTGAACCCTGGTTCCAGCCCTACTCCATTAGGGTTTTCCTACTTGGGCAGAAACACTGCCAACACTGGCAATGCCAGGGAAGCTTGTCACACAGGATCAGGGTGGCATGCCTAAAAGTCAACATTAAGCAAATAGTGAAAGCAAAAGGCTCTAAAGCTTTAGCTGATTTAGAAATTCAGCTCTGGGAGATGTGCAGAGCAAGCACATGAAACACTGTGCTACTAGACTCCAATAACTAAGAACAAATACTAAGCTTCATGTCATATACATGACTATAGCCAGCCCATTGCCAGGAAGACAGACATCAGGATTAAAGAGTTCAAGGTCATCCAGGTCTACCAAGTCTCAAAAACTGGAAAAAGAAAAACAAAAAGTGGAAAAATGATAAGGTTTAGAGATATAGCTTCAGTTTGTAGGGCAGCTGCCCTCTGGGCAAGATTCTGCATTTTAAGAATAGTGGTGTCGCAAACCTCCAACCACAGCATTGCAACCAAAAACTTCAAGATCTTGACTGAGCATTTAATGCACTGGGGGAAGAGTCAGGTGGCTCTCTGTGAATCTGAATGAGTTTCTGGTCTAGGTGACATCACTACCTCAAAAGTAAACAGATTCATTAATAAATACCTCTTTGTAGTGATTTTTTTGCCATTAACTATCTTAGTAGAAGTTGATATTGATTTGAAGTTGCCCATTCCGCTGCCACCAAATGATGCTGAAGAGAATGAAGTGAGACCCCCGTGTCCTAGTGACCCGAACGAACTGAATCCTACGGAGAAACAGAAAATACAGTTAAAAGCAGCATATGTCAAGTATTCATGCAAAAATTACTAAGTTCAAAACTTATTAAGCCTCAAAGAAGGCCAGTAAGATAGGTTGGTGGGCTAAGGAACTAGTCATCCCGAGTTTGATCCCCTGCCGCCACGGTAGGAGACTGAATGCTCTCCCCATCTCTATGCATACCACATGCTCCCCAAGTGCCCACACATACACAAATACAAAAAAATCTCTAACTTTTTTAAGGGGTGGGGTTCAAGACAGGGTTTCTGTGTAGCCCTGGTTGTCCTGGAACTCACTCTGTAGACCAGCCTACATCAAACTCACAGTTATCCACCTGCCTCTGCCTCCTGAGTGTGCCATCACCACTTGCTTAGAACTTTTGTCTCCCAAATGTTCACACCATACAGCTCACATCCCTAGGCATAGCTCAATCATTTAAGCTCTAAGACTGGTGGTGCCCACAGGAAATGAGCATCAAAATAAAGAAATTAATAGTTTTGTTTACTTTTTGTTTTTTTTTGGCTTTTTTATTTACTTTTTCCAATATTATTATTACTAATGATTTTTTAGAGCAGTGGTTTTCAGCCTTTCTAATCTTGCAACCCTTTAATACAGTTCCTTATGTTGTGGTAACCCTAACCATAAAATTATATTCATTGCTACTAAATAACTATAATTTTGCTACTGTTACGAATCAGAATGTAAATATGTGTGTTCTCTGATGGGCTTAGGTGACCCTGCAAAAGGGTTGTTTGACAAGCTCAAGGGGTCACAAGCCACAGGTTAAGGACCACTCTAAGGTTCAAAGATGCATGATTTGTCAGTAGATAAGTTTGCCATTAAAAACTGATGACCGAGGCCGGGCGGTGGTGGCGCACGCCTTTAATCCCAGCACTCGGGAGGCAGAGGCAGGCGGATCTTTGTGAGTTCGAGACCAGCCTGGTCTACAAGAGCTAGTTCCAGGACAGGCTCCAAAACCACAGAGAAACTCTGTCTCGAAAAACCAAAAAAAAAAAAAAACAAAAAAAACAAAACAAAAAAAAAACTGATGACCGAGTCAGGCAGTGATGGCATGCACCTTTAGTCCCAGCACTTGGGAGGCAGAGAGAGGCAGGCGGATCAAGGCCAGCCTGGTCAACAGAGCTAGTTCCAGAATGGCTAGCGCTGTTACACAGAGAAACCCTACCTTGAAAAACAAAACATAAACCTGGTGACTTCAGTTTCATACCGAAAACTCATGTGGAAGGAGATCTCCCCCTGGTCAACAAACCCAAATGGCGTGCATTTGCCCAAATACTCATGTAAAACAATAGAACTTTTTTCCAAGATGGGAATAATACCCTTTGTTTTCTTATATACAGACTTTGAAAAACCAGCGTGTACTTCACAGTTGGGGCAAAACCTTATAAGCACCTTAATGCAGGGGAAACTACATGCCCCACATTCCCACAATGGTAGCCGTGGCTTTTCTTATGTTGAGACAAGGTGTCATTACAAACCCCAGCCTGACCCCGTAGAAATCTTCCTCAACTGGCATCCAGAGTCATACATAGGATTACAGGCATTACTGTCTACACACCCACCCTTTGGACAGGAAATGAGTGACCCACTTACCCAGTCCCCTACAAACTTCAAACTGTGCTAGCTAAAAGACTTGTTCAGATTCAATAATCTAGGGCTTTAATACCTGTGTCAAAAGCAGGAAATCCACCTCCAAAAGAAGGAAATCCACTGAAGGCGGAGAAAAACGAGCCTGCACCTCGGCTTCTATTTCCTCGGGAAGCCCTTCGGCTCCCAAAAATGTCATCAAATGGGTCTTCTAAGAAATAAATGAAAATTTGTGTTAAAAAAAAATAATTTCAAGTTGATTTTTTCCTTAGGAGAAGAAAAATAGGTTAATGTCTTGATATACATTAGTCCATTAGGAACAAATATCTTACTTAATAAGAGAACAGCTCTTAGCAGGTCTGGAGCACCAACTTCCACTAACTGCTTGTCATTCAAAAAAAAAAAAAATTTCAATGCTACAAAGCAAATGACCAGACTCATAATGAGAACAATGTAACCATAAACACCTTTATCAAGCCTTCAGAAGGCCATTCAACAAAGTTTTTTGCTCAGCATACAATTAGGTTCCTCAGAAAATATTGTCTCAAATCTGATGTGTGCTTTTTAAAATTATTTTCTGTACACACGTCTTTGTATTTGTTGGGTGCATGTGCAGAGGCCTGAAGCATCCTGTCACCATGGAGCTGGAGTTAAAGATAGTTGTGAGATGCCTTACTTAGTTCTGAAACCGATCTTTTGCAAGGAAAGAGCCATCTATCTCTCCAGCCTCCAACCTTAGATACTTGTCCAGATAGCCAGATATGCTTTCTCCAAAATAATTTAGAGTGGTCCACACCTTTAGTCCTAGCTGAGACACACATCTCTGAATCCCAGGCAAACCTGGTCTACAAAAGCTCCAATAGAGCAGCAACAGGTGGATGTTAACTGCTGGTAAGCCTGATGAAGCGGTTCCAAAAATTCCTTTCTCATTTCTGCTCAATGTGACAGCTCAGAAATTTTTACAAAGTAAGGCTGGAGAGCTGACTCAGAGGTTAAAGGCATCTGGTGTTCTTACAGGTTCAGTTCCTAGCACCTACATGGAACGGAGGTGGACAACCATCTCAACTCCAGTTCCAGGAGATACCGACACCCTCTCCTGGCCTCCAGGGCAGTACCCATGTGATAGACAACACAGGCAGGTAAGACACTCATAGGAACACACAAGAATCTTAATTTTTTTTTTTTTTTTTTTTTGGTTTTTCGAGACAGGGTTTCTCTGTGGTTTTGGAGCCTGTCCTGGAACTAGCTCTTGTAGACCAGGCTGGTCTCGAACTCACAGAGATCCGCCTGCCTCTGCCTCCCGAGTGCTGGGATTAAAGGCGTGCGCCACCACCGCCCGGCAAGAATCTTAAATTTTTGTAAGACCAGTAGAATCTTGAAATACTCTGCCTGTGACAAATGACCATCACTTAACTGAAAACACGATGATGTTCCTGAAAAGAAAAGGCTTAAACAGCCAGGCATGGTGGCCAGCACTCAGGAGGCAGAGGCAGGAGGATCTGGGTCCGAAGCAGCCAGCCTGGTCTACAGGAGTTCCAAGCCAGCCACGGCTAGAAAAACAGGGTGGGGGAGGAGCACCAATCAATGACTCAGCAATAATACTCTACATCTAACATGTATCAGACTTCAATCTAAAGTCAGCAGCAAGTTCAGTTTTTTACTATGGCAATTAACAACATAGTATTTATAGTTAATACCTTATATTTTTGGTTGTGAGCCTAGCCATCTCTCCAGCCCAGTTACTACTTTTTAATCTTACCTTAGTGCTTTTATTTCCCCTAGGAGAAGTGGGAAATCTGTGAAAAATCATACACTACATACTTTCGAATGCAACTGCATGCAGAAAGAGTCATAGATGTATAAATGACAAGAGAACAAAACAAGAACTGGGTCTGCCTGCAGTCAAATGAACACCAGTGAATCCTGGGTTCCTGACAGGGTCTGTAACAAGCCATTCCTCCAAAAAGGAAGATCAGGATTAGAACACAGGAACCAGAGCAAAGGCTTGGGGTACTCCAGAAAGCCGGGGATGCACACTGATCAGAGGCACAAGCTGGTCAAGGTTATTCTGAATAAGACTGGCCAGGCAGCTCTTAAGCTGGTCAAGTTTTATTTAACAAATAAAACTTGCCTGAAGATCAGAGTGCCGAGCTAGCCACAGTAGTCAGCCATAGTGGTGGCACACTTTTAGATGGATTGAATATGTCTAAAAGAAAAACAGAACCAAGTGGTGATGGCTCACACCTTTAGTCCCAGCACTAGGGAGGTGGTAATGGGAAGTGATATGTATGGCTGGGCAGAGAAAGGAATAAGGCAGGAGGATTCAATCATAGGTTTCACAGACACCATTCGGTCTGAGGATTCAGTAGAGGTAAAAGGTTTCTATATTGGCTAGCTCCTTCTCTGATCTTTCAGCATTGACCCGGATATCTGACTCCGGGTTTTTACTATTAAGACCAATTAGAATTCAACTCTACACAGCTCTGCCTAAAGCTGAGTTCAAGAAAACAGGACTCAATGGTCCACGTCAGCTAGCTTCTTCCAAGGTTAGATGAAAGGAACTTCCATGGTTAGATGAAAGGAACTTCTTGTGTCCACCAACAGGAACTGCTCTGCCCCAGCCTCAAGGCAGGGAGGTTTAACACATGGTAAACAAACGGAGTTAAGGGCTGTCTGAACTGTGACTGCAGGATGTCCTTTTTTTTTCTTTTCCCGAGACAGGGTTTCTCTGCAGATTTGGAGCCTGTCCTGGAACTAGCTCTTGTAGACCAGGCTGGCTCCTGAAACTCATGGAGCTCTGCCTGCCTCTACCTCCTGAGTGCTGGGATTAAAGGTGTATGCCACCACCACCTGGCAAGACCCTGTATTTAAAAAAAAAAAAAAGTATCTAAAATATCTGGACTGGAGCTTAGTACAAAGCCTTAGAGGTCCCATGCCCACCAACTGTGAACCCAGCCCTTGGAAGAGGCAGGGGGACCAGATGCTCAGGCACTGGCAACATAGCCTAGGGCTCTGATATCCTGGACTGTCACAATTAAAAGCATCAAAAACACACGTGATAATTCACAAGCTGGGGTCAAGCCACATCATTAGCAAGAAAAATTCTCCACAGCCCATCTAAAACTAACCAAGTTTTTGTCTTATTTCTGTGTACACAATATGTCCATGGATGTAGCAAGTCATCAGGCTTGCACAGCAAGTGTTTTTATTAGCTAAGGAGCTTATGCCTGCTCCAATTATGTGGATAAATACTGCCTCCATGAGTACAATTCTTGGAACTATCATAGAGAAAACTGAAAAATGTCCTGACCTCCAACAGTCCCCCCCACACACACACTTTAATATAACAATACTTTTTTAAGAGGGGCTGGAAATGGTTCAGCTGGTTAGAGCACGGACTGATCTTCCAGAGTACCCAGGGAGTTCAGTTCCCTCACATACACGTGCTGGCTCACAACCATTCACATCTCAGGGGTCAGACCCCCCCTCCCTCCTTTTCTGGCCTCTTCAAGCACCAGGTATGCGCCCATCTACATGCAGGCAACACCCATACACATAAAATTTTAAAAAGATTTTAAGGAGAAACTTTGTGGGTCCTGTTTTCTGACACTGAAGAAACCGGCACTCCAGAATGACTAACAAAACATCTCTAAGTGGAAAGGGAAAACCACCACACCACACTGAGTAGTATAAAAAGTAACAAAAAGCCTAAAGGAAGTAAATGTGTTAGACTGCTGAAACATTTTAAATTTTATGGGGCTGCTAGCTTCAAATTTAATGCTGGTGTGAACTCCCAATGGAAAAGCCCAGAAGTAAAATCATGTATGTACTCAATCAACACAGCTCCACAACAGGGAGAATGTACCAGTATCTCACAGGCCAAACACTCCATCCCTGTGCTTCCACAGCAACACCCAAATACAAAAGCCGACAAGAATCAAGGGGAAAAACAAACAAAAAAGCATACAATACACCATGGTATTCCTTACATCTAACAAAACTGTGTTACTTTAAAAGCAAATAAATTACCAATTCTACACAGGTGCCCAGGTTTAAAATCTCACTCAGCACTTGAGAGGTAGGGCTTCCAAGGCCAGCCTGGGCCATTCCCTGTGAGCTACCTCACCCCAAACTGCTAAGCAGGTGCACATGCGCCTAATTCTAGGGATAAGGAGGCAAAAGGACAGCTATAAATTCTCAGCTAGCCAGGGTCATATAGTGAAACCAGTTCAGTTCTCAAGCAAAGACAAAGGAAAACTACAGGCCAGGAAAGATGACTCAGCACTTAAGAACACCAGCTGCTTTTCCAGAGGACCTGGGTTAGATTCACAGCACCTGTCTGTAACTTCAGTTCCAAGCGACCTGATTCCCTCACACAGACATACATCCAGACAGAACACCAGTGCACATAAAATAAAATTTAAGAAGAGAAAAAGAAAAAAAATGGCAGTCACTCTAAAGAGATGCACAGGGCAACACTAATCCCACTGCCTAAGAGCTCAAATTAAAGCACTTACTCATTGCAACTACAATTCTACAAGTGGTATCTTTTACATTTCAAGAGTGCAAAATTACTACTCATACTAACAGAAACAAAAACCACAGCAAGGGACCACACAAAACCACATGGCACCCAGGATGGCATCAAGTATGTTAAATTCTCAGTCACTTCCAACTTCTAAGTGATTTTGTGTACAATTGGTCTACTTCATGAGGAGCCCTGGGGACAGGATTATCGCCGAACTGCCCCCCAGGGCTAACTGCTCTCGCGCTCGCTCGCGCTCGCTCGCTCGCGCGCGCGCGCTCTCTCTCTCTCTCTCTCTCTCTCTCTCTCTCTCAAGTGAAACTGCTGCTTACCTTTCCCCTCAATGTAAACTAAAGGGCAAGACAAGGCCACTGTTCCCTAAATTCACAGCAGAAAGCTGAGAATTGACTGAACTACTTACTCACAAAGTCATGGACACCCAAAGGTTGTTATGTTCGCCTGTGAATTGTCTGATGACATGAACACAACATAAAAATGTGTAGACTAAGCCAAGTGTGGTGCCCACCCCTTTAATCTTAGCTCGTGGGAAGCAAAGGCAGGATATTGAGTTTGAGGCAAGGCTGGTCTACATAGCAAATTCCAGGCTAGGTGGGGCCACGTGGAACGACCCTGGTCTCAATATATATTAAATATGCCACCAAAAAAGGTACTTGTTTCCTTCACACTTGGTTGTGAGAGGGAGGTTAAATACTGAATAGGAAATGCTACAGAAAAACCTCAAAAAGTACATGAAAACCTCAATACTGTGAGAGTGGTCAGGTGTCAGACTCCTACAGTAAAGAACACAAGCCTCAAAAAAACTTCAAATATCACATTTTCTACTTCATTCAGCACTCTTGAAATTACCCAGTTCATTCCCAACATCACCAAAGCAGCCTCCATCCTTCTTCATGGTTTATTATCAATCTCTAATTTACAATCTCTAATTTAATGTGGCCTCACACCTCAACAGTCCCATTTTTCTTTAGAACAAGCAAGGAAGCCAATGAAAGATACAGGCAAGCTGTAGTCTAAAAGCCAATAATGTTGTATTTAATAACTAGCTGGAAGTTAAATGGTCTATCATGCTTCTATAGACTTTAAAATCTTATCCTCTACTCTCAAATCCCACGAGGAAATTGCACTTTTTTTTTTTTTTGGTTTTTTGAGACAGGGTTTCTCTGTGGTTTTGGAGTCTGTCCTGGAACTAGCTCTTGTAGACCAGGCTGGTCTCGAACTCACAGAGATCCGCCTGTCTCTGCCTCCCGAGAGCTGGGATTAAAGGCGTGCGCCACCACCGCCCGGCTGTACTTTTTTTTTTAAGCAATTAAGGACGTCTGTAATCACGCGGAAGATGTAATCAACAAACCATGTGCAGTATTGCTTCCACTCTGATCTCTGCATTACATTTTTTTAACTTCCAACTTTTTGAACATTCCCACTCTAGTAATAAACTTCTTAGTTTATTACAAGCTCCTAAACTATAGGCTAGGATTTAAACCTAAACAACTCAGAGTCTTGCAGAGCTCCTACTAGCAGCTACCTCCCTGAAGTAACCAGGATCAAATGAACTCATGGACCAAGGATCAGCATGGTCACAGGAGAAACTGGACTGGGAGATGGTATGCAGTCACTTGAGAGCTGCCCACAGCTACAGGAGACCTTGGTATACCTTTATCTTGGACCTGCACATTGAGAAGTTTGTTATTTAACCACTACGACTGAGTCTTTTGTTACAGCAATCTGGGCTGCTAGCCCAGTCATCCTACAAAGAGGGTTGGCCTGGAGCATCTGGGCCTCCTCCCCTCCCTGGTCTCCAGGTCAACTCTGGTAATCTGACCACATACAACATGGTGGTGATAGAAGCAATTTCTTTTTATTCTAGATAAATTTTAAATAAAATAAATCTTCTTATAAAACAGAGACCCAGGCCATTTCTTTTTGTTTATTGTTGAACAAGCAGCGCCTCGGGTTCCGGCCCACTGTGCTCCTCCTCGCTCAGCAGCTCCTCATACTCCTCGCTGAGCTCCTCGGCAACCCCGAGACTGGCTTCCTCCTCGCTGGAGATGAGGTCCAGGTCCTCACTGAGAAGTCCGCCCTGGCCCCAGCTACAGCCTTCACTTGACTCATCTTCACTAAGGTCCAGCTCCTCACTGGATATCACATCCAAAACCTCACTGTGCTCGTCACTCAGGGCGTCTTCTACTGACTCCTCAAAACAGGGCTGGTCTAGTTCTTCACTAGGCTCCAAGTCCTCACTGGCCACTTCCTCGAATCCTGGGGAGTAAAATGACTGACTCACTACAGTAAATTTATGGCTCAGAAAATTACCCTCCACACAATCGCCCTCCCCCAAAAGGTCTCTTTCCAAGGTTCTCCTCACCATGGGCTTTTCCAGTAGCCTACTCATTCCTTCCCCAGAGTTCACAAGACTTTGTAAAGAAAGAACACACTAAGTGGTCAAGGGAGAGAGAGGAAAGATCCTCTGCCAACAACGACAAAGGCAGTTTGGACGTTCTAAAGTGAGAACGAAAATAAAATGTGGCGTGCAACCCACAGTTCTCTAAGACATACTTCCTGCCGTGACTAATAAGAATCAAAAGACCACTACTGGGTAACTGTCGGTCTTACACTACTAGGTTTACATAACCAGGACACAACTAGTGCTGTTCTGGGTTAGTAAAACACATGAAGAGATAGATCATCCTAATTCAAATTAATACACTTCCTGTTTCAATCACTATTTCAAGAAAGGTTCATTTGTGGGTAAGACCCATAGTCTGGGAAATGTAAAGGCCATTCCACATCACCCCCTCCACTACTGAGCTCCTTGTGGGAAGTGCCTATACAGGCCTTCCTGAAAAAGCAGCTGATCACAGAGAAAGGTGTTTCGTCTCCTGCACGATCCCAAAGCATCTTCCTGCTCTAAGTCTCTAAATCTGAGGACCCCATCCCAGAGTAAGAGACCTGAAAATTTTGAGCACAGTGTAGCTAGCTCAACAGTACCTAACAACCAAACATAAGGACATTGTGTGATCAATCCCAGCACATGGAAGGCTGACCAGGAATACAGGAACAGCCTGGACTACGCTTTAAAACAAAATCTTAAAAATGACTTTTGGGGAGACAGAAAAGGGATAGGGATTGGGTCTATAAAACTTTGAATAGCCTCAAACTCAGAAACCTTCTGTCTCAGTCTCCCAGTAGCTAAAACAAGCACAATACATTTTACTATATCCAGCATATTTATAATAGATCTAGAACTACTCTGAAAAACCAAACCCCTCCCTCAAAATATAGGAGGAATATAGAAGTTGGGTGTATAAAACTTTAAGGTGAAAATTAACTGGCTACCATCACTAGACTGTGGCTGGGTTTACAAGGACTCTGAATGCTGCTGGCCATGTACTAGGTCCCCAGCCCTGCATGAAGGACCCAGTCTGCACTCCACATACCACCAGCAGGCTGCACGGTCACCTCATACACGTAGTAGCCATGGAGCAGGTTCTTTTGCTGTGCGAAAATCCTTACTGCCTGAAAATGGAAGTCCCCTAGAAGACCTACAAGAATGGATTGAAGAAGTATCACTGCCACACTCATCAAGGCAATGCAGGGAGTGCCTACCTGACCATACCTGAGATAGAACAGACCTCAGCAAGCCTAATACATTCTTGCACTACTGATAAAAACCTAAGCTTATCTAATTAAAAGCTCTACTATATACCTTCAAAATAAAAGAGCTGTCCAAAGGCTAGATGGAATGTCAAGGAAAATAATCATGAACCATGTAATTGACTAAAAAGGAACGAGCACGTGGGCATACAGACACAAAACTTCTTTCCTGTGACAGTGCTAGGGACAGAATCCAGGCTTCATACACACTAGGCAAGCATCACCACTAACATCCGCCCCAGATGTGATTTGAGTTGTTTTTAGTCTTTTGTTGTTGTTTACAAGACTTTATGTAGCCAGGCATGGTGTTGTTTATCTTTAATACCAGCACCAGGGAGGAAGAGGCAGGGGGGAATCACCTCAGTGAGTTGGAAGCCAGCCTGATCTACAGGGCAAGTTCCAAGGCAGTAACACAGAGAAGTCCTGACTCCAAAAACAAACAAAAACCCACTATGTAGCCTTGAACGGTCTCAAATTCATTTTCTGCCTCAGTTTCCCAAGTTCTGAATTATAAAAATGTACACCACACAACAGGCTTCAATTTTTCTTAATCAAAGGGATACCTAACCTCCTGAGAAAAAGAAAAGTAGGCCTCCTTCATCTTATGAATGGCCAAGCTGCAGAAGACAAGCTGTTCTACTCAGCAAAGACATCAGAACAGACTATCCAACACCACTCTGTCCAACCACAAAACAAGGTGGAATTTACTAATGGCTAACTTTTTATTGTTGTTTTTACTTCTTGAGACAGAGTACTACAAGGCAGGGTCGGCTGCCTTCGAACCCAGTATGCTGTTCAAGAGCTGGTCCTGCAGCTGAGCATGATCACATCTAGCTGGTTTTAGTTTCTTAAAGTTACATCTGCACTTCAACATTCAGGTGACATAGGATACAATAATGTTCACTTCTATCCTATTAAAAATTACTCATTGTTTTGTCTTAAGTATGTACATAAAGGCTAGAATTAGAGACTTTAAATCATTACCTCTTTTTAAACACACATTTATTTATTAGTGTGTTCCTGTACAAATACTCAAGCACCAAATTCAGGTCCTGTTTGGTGACAGATGTCTTTACCTGCTGAGCCATATTCATACTGTGTACTACTAGTGGGCTATTCCTTAATCTGTAATTTTAAATGCCCCACAATCTTTGTGTTATTGGCATCACACTTACTAATCTGTTTGAAGGGAACCTTCTGTGTGGTCTTCTATCAAACCACTCCATCCCTAACCTACTGGCAGCAACCTTTCTCCTACTCCTAAGATCTTACTCCTATTTCATTTCAGTTAGGAATGAGCATGCTCTCTCTGACACATTCACTGTTTTCCTTCTCAAGGGAAGGCAAGATAGAAAACCAATCAAATGCATGCAGGCACACACTGAGATCTACTACAGGATCACAACATGAAAAGTCTAAAACCTACCAGATCCAGGGTGACTTGTTCCTCTTCACACCTACAAGTCATGCAGGGCTCCCACCTGTCTCCCTCTGGTATTACTGGTAGACAAAATTGTCATTTTTCTTCTTGTGGAGTTGCTCATGATGTTCAAGTCTCTTCAGCCACACAGGATGTATTTCCCTCTCAGTGCACCCAGACAAGAGGCAGTAACCGCACGTCCAACCCTGACCTCCCCTGTCAAACACTTAAATAGGTCTCAACAATACAGAACATCACTAGTAACTGGCAACCAACAAAGATATGGAAAAGGCATCTGGTCGAGCATCAAGGCACAAGATGGGAGAATCTATTTCCCACAATCCAACAGTTGCTCACCTAACACCATCTCCTTTAACAACATCACAATCAACACTCCTGATTCCTCCCTGTCTTGCTCTAGGGGCAACCCCTCTTCACAACTCCAAAGTGGACTGCAGTAAGTTAGAAAAGTCTGTGTTTATGGAATCTGTATGTTCTGAACAGCATCTATGATGTTTAGTGAATCTCACAAACTCACAAATTGATACACAAACTAGCTAGCTCGTGGAGTGGTGGTAGCTCAGTACTAAGAGTCGTCAGTATATCCAAGGTCCTGAGTTCAAATCCTTAACACCACAAGCAGAAATAAAATTCTTTAAAAAAAGATGAAACATTTAAGATCAGATTTCCAACATCCGGTCCTGTCCCAAATATGAATTCACTGGAAGGCAAAAACAAATGAACTAAAATACAACAATATACATGGAAGAGGGAAAAAAAATACACTAAACTCTTTTATTGCTGAAGTCACAAATTCAAAAGCTCTGAAAAGATTGGCAGAAAATAACTGATCCCACTGGTCTGTAAAAACAAAGGTTAGTAACATGGCACAGTATTAAGTGCAAAGGGAACCCAAGATCTCACCAAGCCAGACAGAAGGATGGACCGAAGTAGTTACTTACCAAAGAAGTCAAATGAAAATGGGTCCCTTCCACCAAAAAATTCCCTGAAGACATCATCTGGATTCCGGAATGTGAAGCCAAACTCAAACGGACTGTCGAAATGACTTCCACCTATACAAGCACAGTAAAATGTTTAGCCTTTGAATTCTGGCATTTCTAAGCAAGATTTGTTCATCAATCATTGTATGCTTCATGGTCTAAAAGAGAAAATATTCCATACATCTGGGATTCTAACACCACAAGCCTTATTGATGCTAACTGCACTTGCCTAGCATTGACTGTATTGTGTGCGCAGGTCTAATTCTTTCCCAATCTGTCCACAGAACTGCTTCCATCTCCAAAACATGTGAATAAATAATTGTCCACTAATCATAAAGGCTTATGAAGCCAAAGCAAATAATATATTTACTCCACCAATTTCTCCATAGGTACAATTTGTGCATATTAGGTCAAAGTTTTTTTTTTTTAAAGAGTTATCTATCAATTGTGTATACAGTATTCTGTCTGCATGTATCCCTGCAGGCCAGAAAAGGGCACCGGATCTTATTACATAGAGATGGCAGTGAGCCACCATGTGGTTGCTGAGAATTGAACTCAGGATCTTTGGAAGAGCAGTCAGTGCTCTTAACCACTGAACCATCTCTCCAGCACCCCACAGCAAGAATTCTAAGGACCATGATGAAGCAACTCATTTACTGAGCACCATTTTCATAAGACAGGCAGTGTGTGCTGCTTAAACCTAAATAGGTTCACTGATGAAAACACAGTAAAGTTATCTATCACAATACACACCTCAACATAAATATCCTAATTTGACAAATGTGTGGACAAGTCTCACTATGTAAAAGAAGCAGGCTGGCCCTAAACTCTCAAAGCTCCTATCTAAGTCTCTTTTGGTTCAGTTTTTCTTTTCTTCTCTTTTTTCCTTTAAGGAGGCAAAACACAAGGACTAGAATCACACACCGTGACCTAAACCCACCAGGGAGGCTCTCAATTGACAGGCACTGTCCTGCCTCAGTCCCCCATGGTGCTAAGATTATAAGCATTTCTCTACATCTACCCAAATTTACCACTCTCTAGGCTAATCTGTATTGATGATAATATCAGGTACAAATCACATGAACTCAACAAATAAGGACAACTTGGTCAAGACCTATGTCTTCAAAGAAGAAATCCATTGACATACCTCCTCCTCCACCATTTAATCCTTCTTTGCCGTATTTGTCATAGATGTCCCGCTTTTTTGCTTTAAATTTGAGGGGGAAAAAAAGTTATTATGGACAAGTTCTTTCAAACCCTCAAAATTCAGTCAGTACTTCTCCCAAGTTTTAAATCTAGGTTCAGAGTTTAATAGAAAAGCGGCAGGAGACTTACTTAACTCTCCCCTCTTTCCTGAAACAATAGTTGGCAAACTTTTAAGCACTACAAATTTCCCTACAAATTCCAGGGAACTTTAAGTAGTGTGGAAAGCAGTAAGCACACACTGCCTGTGCAAGACACTGGTAGCTCTCAGGTGCTGTGCTGGTATCCACACACACCCTGCTTCCTTTGCACTCCCAGAGTAGGACAGCAAAAGCACAGCTGCCACTTGTATTCATCCTCCTGCCCTCCCCAAAAGCCTCATTCTACAACAGGGGAAACAAAGTAAGAACCACCCATTTTTAACAAGAGCCCTTACAAAAACAGTGGCGCAAGCTAATGCCCATGCTCTAGCCACAAGAGCTCAAAAGTCCCAACAGTATTAAGACCAAATTTGTAGGATTTCAGTTATCGGTGTCTTTATTAAGTAAAAAAATAGATACTTGTGAAGTAGTTTGCTGGACTGCCTTTTAAAATGAGAAAGAAGGGGACATGTCAGAGTACAGAAAATGCAAGGGGTTGTATGCAGTAAGCTGGTGTGGTGAGTTTTACCTCAGGTTCCTTCTAGAAACAGATTTTTAAAGCTAGTAACCTATTTGTTGTTTCCTGTGGTTAGTGAATCAGTACCTAACCCTTTCAAGTCAAGTCTCTGCCTTGACTCATGCCAGGCCACCTAGCAGGATAGTGCTTTGGATGTAGGCAGTACTTTTCTAGTCTCTGTCCCCAGCCCTGGAGATACAAAATCTTTCCTTTAACATAAACACAAACTTGATGGCTGCCCCTAACTGACAGCTAATCAATCCTTCACCTAATTGCAAACACAACCCTTCTCCTAATTCCTATGCTCTAGATATAAACAAGGGAATCAAAGTTTAAATAAATTATCCTAGTAGTAAAATCCCATTAATAAAGTCCTCCTTCAGTAAAACAATATAGATAAGGTCAAGATGATCAGTAGTGGACACAAGAGTTCTTAAACCCAACCTCTCCCTCTCAACTCCAGCCCTAGGAAAATCTTCCCATAGCCTATAGCTCCCCACACTGGTGGCTAACTGCACCAGATGCAAGGCCACAGGAAAATTAAAACCTTTGGAAAAGGGGAGCAATCTAGGTGGGAGCAAACAAATCCTGTGTCTGTGCTCTGCTACCTCTGGAAAGGCCTGTCCTGACTCAGCCCCTCTCAGAGTCCTTCACAAGCTCAGAGCTACTTACCATCCGATAACACCTCATATGCCTCAGCTACTTGTTTGAATTTCCGCTCTGCTTCTTCTTTATTTTCAGGATTTTTGTCCGGATGCCATTTAAGTGCCTGTTTCCGATACCTGGAAAGATGAAGTGGGTATATAATGAGCACACATGAAGTCCATAAAACTTTACTAACATAAGCAGCTGGGTGTGGTAGTGAATACTTTTAACCCCAGCACAGAGAGGCGAAGTACAGAAGAATCTGTTTTGTGCCTTGAGACCAATTTGATCTACATAATGAGTTCCAAGCCAGTCAGGGCTATACACAGTGAGACCCTGTCTCAAAAGAAGGGCAAGTCCAGCGGTGATGGTACACATCTTTAATCCCAGCACTTGGGGGAGGACAGAGGCAGGCAGATCTGGTCTACAAGAGCAAGTTCCAGGACAGGCTCCAAAGCTACAGAGAAACCCTGTCTCGAAGAAATTAGACAAACAAACAAAAAAGGACACATACCCTTAAACCAAGGAAATAGCCTTAGCACATGATTTTTCAAAAATTGCTGGAGAGTATTAGCTGGCTATGGACCATATTGGATTAACAATTAAAGAATGAAGCAATTTATTTCAAAACTTACAAGGTGATAAGGACTTAAATAGTACAAGAACTGGCTCTGGGGCCTGGGGTGGTATGAGCGAGGCCAGTCTGGTTTACAGACCAAAAAACTAAGGGGGAGGGTTGAGGGGGAGAATTGGCTCTGGAAAAGATAAACTAAAGGACCCACATGTATCTCCTGGATCCAGAACTTGACTGCATTTTACCTTCTATTCATTCTCTTTATAGGAATTCTTAAGAAGAGAGAAGATATTTTAGAATGAATATTTTTAATCACACAGAGTAAAATAAAGACCTATGTAGAAAATGTTTCTGAATTGATTTTGAAAGAAAAACTGAGACTTCCTCAATTAGCAGGAATAGACCCAAAAGAAATTGCGATACCTTTTCCTAATGCTGAGATCACCTCACTATGGGCAGAAAATGAACACTTAAAAAAGAGCTTGCAGTCATCTCCTTGGTAGCAGCTTGGAGCAAATATCCCACAAGCAAGAGACTTCAGTTTATAAAAAGAACTGGACCCTGCCTCACACTGTTCAAGGAACACAACTTCCAGAGCCCCTACATACTATACTGATGCAAACAAATCAGGAAAGGTGGGTTTGTGTGTGGTTTGTTGTTGTTGTTGTTGTTGTTTGTTTGTTTTGGTTTTGGAGACAGGATTTTTTTTTTTTTTTTGGTTTTTCGAGACAGGGTTTCTCTGTGGTTTTGGAGCCTGTCCTGGAACTAGCTCTTGTAGACCAGGCTGGTCTCGAACTCACAGAGATCCGCCTGCCTCTGCCTCCCGAGTGCTGGGATTAAAGGCGTGCGCCACCACCGCCCGGCTTGGAGACAGGATTTTTATGTGTAGCTTTGGAGACTGTCCTGGAACTCACCCCATAGACTAGCCTGGCTTCCAACTCACAGAGATCTGCAGAGTGCTGGGATTAAAAGCATGTGCCACCAACCACCTAGCTGAAAGGTAGGTTTTCTAAAGCAGAAAAATAAGTGACTCAAAGTTCTTAAGACTCCATTCAAAAGTGAAAATTATAGAGTCTCTTAACTGAGTTACTCTCAGTATGAAGAGTTGTTTTATATGTTGAAACCACTGAATTTACTCTAGATGATGCATAATCAACTTTGTTATTTATTCAACTACAAGTAAGCAGAAATAGAAATCATCCATTGTGGAGGCTGGAGAGATGGCTCAGTGGTTAAGAGCACTAGCTGCTCTTCCAGAGGACCCAGGTTTAATTCCTAGCACCCACATGGCAGCTCACAACTGTCTGTAACTCCAGTTCCAGGGAATCCCACACCTGCACATCAATGCATATAAAATAAAGTTAAATAAACTAAAAAAAGAAAAAGAAAATCATCCATTGTATGTAACACATAACAGATCCGATAATGGCTCTCCATGACCCTTTTGCACAGTAACGATAAAATGACCACCTATTGGTAGGAAATATGCTAGAAACTTCAGAAATTCATTTTAAAAAACAAAAAAACATAGGTTTGAGAAAGATTTTTCTATCACTTGGAAACAAGCTAAGGAAATTATAAAAGAAATTATAACGAAATGTTACTACAGGAAATATCCCAAAGGGTACCCAAAGAAGTAATAAATTTGGCAAATGGGCAAATGGGTGTGTTTCATTTTGCAGAGTTTGGAAAATTAAAGTATGCATCATACCAAGATATGCATATATGGAGGATTTCAACAGGCAACTTACTGCTTTACGTTCTGAAAAAGCTGATTCTGTAATTGTACGTTTATTAGAAGTTATGGCCATTATGGGAATACCTGTACAAATTAAGACTAACAATGCTCGAGCAAATGTATCTAATAAAGCATATTACACAATCCTAAGGAATAAGCAGTTATAGAAAGATGTGACTATACTTACAAGACATGCTTAATAAACAGAAATGAGTACTAAAGACCCCAGGATAGAGATTACATGATGTTTTGCTAACTATAAATTTTTTTTTAGTGTTAATGAGAAAAGACAGCTGAGGAGACACTGGTTAGTAGAAAAAAATGGCAAATTAAATCAGTCTGTATATTATAACGATGTGTTAACATCAGAATGGAAACCAGGATGTAATACATTGTAGAAGAGGTTCTCCTTTTGTTTCCACAGGAGAAAAGCTATGGATACCATCAAAACTGATAAAGATTACATTAAAAACATTTGACTAGGAGAGGTCATAGTTCAAAGAGCAAAGTCATTCAATTTAAACTAACCTATAGACTAACAAATGGCAGGGCTGGAGAAATAAATGGCTCAGCAGTTAAAAGCACTGTCTGCTCTTACAGAGGTCCTGAGTTCAATTCCCAGCAACCACATAATGGTTCTCAACCATCTGTAATGAGATCTGTTTCCCTCTTCTGGCATGCAGAACAATTTAAAAAACTAACATATGCCTTTCATTTGATCAGGCACAAAAAAAAAATCTTCACTATTAAAAGATAATACAGCCAGGCATGGTGGTACAAACCTTTAATCCCAGCACTAAGGAGAGACAGGTGGTAGATCTCTGTGAGTTCAAGGCCAGCCTGATCAGACAAAGAGAATTCCAGGACAGACACCAAGGCTGCTGTTAAACAGAGAATACCTGGGAGAGGGTGTGTGTGAAGAGAGAGAATATATAGGTGTCAAGTGGTGGGGCACTTGGGAGGCAAAGGCAGGCAGATCTCTGTTGTTTGAGACCAGTCTAGTCTGGTGTGTGTGTGTGTGTGTGTGAGGGAGGGAAGGAGGGGAGGAGGGGAGGAGGGGAGGGGAGAGAGAATATATAGGTGTCAAGTGGTGGGGCACTTGGGGAGGCAAAGGCAGGCAAATTCCTGCCTCACAGAAAAGTCTGTCAGGTATTCTAGGCCTGTAGGCCCAAGGATAGCCCAATGTTGCACAAGAATACCTGGGGTGACTGTCCACGCAGCCAACTGCTTCTGTCATTTATATGGTTTAGGAAGTTGTTTCCTATGCACTGCCTGTTTACTTGGGTAATATTTTGCTTCTTGGGTCTCTGGTGGGATTAAAAACTAGGTAATTATACCATTTTCTTTGTTGCCAAATTCAGACAAGTTACAAGAGATGAGAGTTTATAAGGCTAAGAGAAATAAAAGCTTAAGTTGTTTATCTAAGAAATGTTTAAAGATCTAAAAAGATATTTTGGGCTGATAATACAAGTCATGGTGGAAAGTGGCTTAGGTATAAAACATTGGATTCAACAAGATGAAATAGATAAGAGCATTTTCTCCAAATTTGCAAAATAGAAATAGACTGAACATTGTTAATATAATTTTTACCTGATAATTGTCCTTTTTTTTTTTGTTTTTTTGTTTTGTTTTGTTTTTTTCGAGACAGGGTTTCTCTGTGGTTTTGGAGCCTGTCCTGGAACTAGCTCTTGTAGACCAGGCTGGTCTCGAACTCACAGAGATCCACCTGCCTCTGCCTCCCAAGTGCTGGGATTAAAGGCGTGCACCACCACCGCCCGGCCTGATAATTGTTCTTATTGTATATAGTTTTATTTCTTTTTTTTTTTTTTTTTTTTAGTTTTATTTCATTAGAGTTAAAAACCTTTCCTCTTAAAATGGGGGAACATTGCAAAATTTTTCATCACACTGGAGACTATTCTAATAAAAAAATCTTGAACCAGGGGGGCAGAGTCAGTCAGCCACTACCCGAGTGGAATTAACCATAGAGAAGCCAGGAAGACAGAGAGATACACAGGAAAGGGGGGGGGGGGACTTGGATTTTTCACACTTTTCAATCTGGGAAGTGTGGAGAGCAGGTCAGTTAGTTGATCCTCTGCTGCTTTCTTGCTCTATCAGGTTTTTGCTCCAATCAGACTCCTGAGTTTTCACTGGTAATAGAACTTAGATAAACACATCAATGGGGTGCTGCTCTAATTAAATTAATTGATGTGGGAAGACTAGGGACAGCATCATTCCATAGGCAGAAGCCCTAAACTGCAGATGATTCAAGCTGAGCACACCAAGAACACAGCTATCTACACAACCATCCATAGCTGTGGGTCCTGCCATGACACTCCCCAGTGATGGACTATGAGAGTTATATCCTGAAAGAAACTGCTTTCTAATGTTTATTTCAGGATGTTCCATCACAAACAAAAATAAACTACAACACGGAGACTCAACTGGAAACAAACCAACCTTTTGAAACATCATAGTGAAGAATTTCAGATAGAGTTCAGCAGAAACAACAGGCCTGGGCTGGAATTGGGGGTGGGAGCATGCCTCTAGCATGGAAATGCAAATGTTCTTATTTCAACACAGTCTGAGTTACCAAGTTTTTCTTTCTCACCCACGTATGTATGTGTGTATACATGCATGTGAGGTCAACCTAAGAACCATCCACCTTCTTTAAAAAATAAAAACCGTTCACACAAAAAATAAACATAGTTTTTAAAAGGAAAATAAAAGGTTTAGTGGCTGACACGAGTTATATTATCCAATAACAAACCATGGTACAGAATTATCATTTCAGAAATGAACACTTACGCCTTTTTAATGTCCTCAGGTGAGGCATGTCTCTGCACGCCCAGAACTTCATAGTAATCCACCATGTTTTAACAGATTGTTGGAACAAATCCTGAAAAAAAAAAAAAAGAGAGGTTCATAACACTGTCCAATCACAGTGGAAAGTGAAAGAACAGGTAAGAAGTGATTCCTTCCCACCACCTACTGGCCAAGAAAGAACTTCTGGTAGCCACCCACTAGCCCATATGTGTAGGGTAGGACCTTGTCCAGAAACTGTGTTTGAGAAGAATCATTTGCAGCTGGGCGGTGGCAGCCCCTACCTGTGTAGTCGAGGCAGGTGAATCCCTGTGAGGTCAAGACCAGTCTAGTCTACAAAGTGAGTTCCAGGTCAACGAGAGCTATTAAACAGATAAACCCTGGGGGGAGGGGGGGACACGAACAACGGACACTCACACTTTTAATCGCAGTACTTGGGAGGCAGAGGCAATAGGATCTCTCAGTTCAATGCCAGCCTGGTCTATGGAGCAAATTCCAGGACAGGGATACATAGAGAAAGCTTATTCTGTTGGGGGGAAAAGGGGGAGAAGTGTTGGTCATTCTCAAAAAAATCTATATAGAAGAAAAAATGCTTGGAAATGACCCAACAGCCTCAGTTATGATATGAAAAGGTTACTAGGCTCTGAGGCTAAGATCAGGCGTCACTTGAACAAAGGACTGGCTGCATGTGCTTTCCTAGACCACAATACACTTTGAGGAGATTTGGTTAATTCCCTCCTCTGATTGAGTTCCTGTACAAGGCATTAGTTAAGACTGGAAGGAAGAACACACTATCCCTGCACTGAGAAGTACCCTTCCTCAGACCTCTCTCATGGAAATGGCAGCAGTCCTTGGATGCAGTTACCCAGAAAAGAACATGTTTGACCAGTCATAAGTAACTATTCTGTCCAGTACTCAACTACCAAACCAACACACAACACTGCCCTAATGCTATCCTACAGACTGTGCCTTCATCTGACAGCCAGGAACTGAGCACAGCTTTCCTGACCTGCAGATTCTTCCTGCCTGGTCTCCACAGAGCAGCACTTCTAACTACCTCTAGTATGTGCTCTCTCACTGCTCTTGAACACTGCAAGTCACGTGATCACTCTCTCCAGAAATAACCGCTCAGGGCCCAGCCACTTCTTTCAGAGTTTCTTCCTGGTGTCTAGGACAGCTCCAGGTAACCCAATGTCCTCTTCTTGCCTATGGGTGTTGGCACACACCCACAAAAATAAAGCATGGCATAGTACCACACCTTTAATCCCAGGTACTTGGGTGCCAACTGAGCCATTTACCAATCCCCAAATTTCCCATGTGTATACCTCTACTGTCTGAATTGAGAAAGCCAACCACAACTCCCTTGTGCAATTCTTGTTCTAATTTTTTAGTGATTTCTTTTTATTTTTCATGTGCTTTGGTGTTCTACTTGCATGTATGTCTGTGTGAGGGTGTCAGATATCCTGGAACTGAAGCATGTAGGTGCTGGGAAATAAACCAGGGTTCTGGAGAACAAACAGTGCTCTTAACCACTGGGCCATTTCTCCAGCACTGTTTTGTTTTGTTTTTTTCCAAACGGAATTTCTCTGTGTAGCCCCAGCTACCCTTGAATTCTTTGTAGAACAGGCTAGCTAGCCTCAAGCGCAGAGATCCACCTGCCTCTACCTCTTCCTCCCAAGTGTTGGGATTAAATACTCCTTATGTAATGCAATTCTTATTCAACATGTATAGACTAATTTTAACTAATTCTAACTGCTGTTTTTAGGGAGAGGAAAGCAGCAGCTACTGTTGAGAGCCTGTAGGTAATATAATTCCTCAAAGGGCTATCACCCTCAGAAAGGAAAACAAGATAAATTTCCAAGAATCTTCAGAAAATATAAGATCATGAAAAACAGCTTTGACATTCAGAATGGAAAAGCAGAATCTAGCCAGGCAGTGGTGGTGCACGCCTTTAATCCCAGCACTCAAGAGGCAGAGGCAGGCAGATCTCTGTGAGTTCGAGGCCAGCCTGGTCTACAAGAGCTAGTTCCAGGACAGGAACAAAAAAAAAAAAGCTACGGAGAAACCCTGTTTCGAAAATCCAAAAAAAAAAGGAACTTGTCCTAAGGAAGACCCACAGGTTGGCCCAATTCTACAAGAGGATATTTCACTGACGCTAGCCTGCCAAGATACACATCAAATAAGTACTCATGACTAATACTAAGACATATTATTCTACAATGTGAACTCTCAAAGTTGATCCACTTAGGATGAATTTAAACTAACCAAACCAAATTAATAAAATACTAAAATGTTATCCAATAGCCAAATATACGGTGGACATTAGCAGGGAGCAAGTGTTATTCTATTTGAATCCAAAACACCCCACCAAAAGCCCCTTCCCAATGTACTGTCCCCCAAATGTCTGAAACTCAAATGTCAAAGCTCAGCCAGACAGCGCTAGTTCCAGGACAGCCAGGGCTAACGAGAAACCTGTCTCAAAAAATGAAAAGATAGAAACAACCTAAATGCCCTTTGATCAAAGAACGGATCAGAAAAATGTGGTACATTTACACAATGGAATACCACACAGCAGAAAAAAATAACGACAGCTTGAATTTTGCAGGAAAATGGATGGAACTAGAAAACATTATTTTGAGTGAGGTAACCCAGCCACAGAAAGACAATTATCACATGTACTCACTCATAGGTAGCTTTTAAATATAAAGCAAAGAAAGCCAGCCTACAAACCACAATCCCAGAGCACTTAGACAACAATGCTAGCAGAGACTTATATAGATCTACATGGGAAGAAAAAAGTAGAAAAAGACAAGATTTCCTGAGTAAATTGGGAGCAGAGAAAAATGGTAGAGCTCAATAAATAAATTTTTAAAAAATTAAAAGGGGGCCGGGCGATGGTGGCGCACGCCTTTAATCCCAGCACTCGGGAGGCAGAGGCAGGCGGATCTCTGTGAGTTCAAGACCAGCCTGGTCTACAGAGCTAGTTCCAGGACAGGCTCCAAAGCCACAGAGAAACCCTGTCTCGAAAAACCAAAAAAAAAAAAAAAAAAAAAAAAATTAAAAGGGGGAAAGAAGCCGGGCAGTGGTGGTGCACGCCTTTAATCCCAGCACTTGGGAGGCAGAGGCAGGCGGATCTCTGTGAGTTTGAGGCCAGCCTGGTCTACAAGAGCTAGTTCCAGGACAGGCTCCAAAACCAGAGAAACCCTGTCTCAAAAAACCAAAATAAATAAATAAATAAATAAAATAAAATAACTTCTGGAGGCATCACAATCCCTGACTTCAAACTCTACTAAAGAGCTACAGTACTGAAAACAGCCTGGTATTGGCATAAGAACAGACAGGAGGACCAATGGAACCGAAGACCCAGGTATCAATCCACACATCTTCGAACACTTGATTTTTGACAAAGAAGCAAAAAATATCAAATGGGGAAAAAAAAGCATTATTTAACAAGTGGTGCTGGCCTAACTGGATATCAACATGTACAAAAATGAAAATAAACCCTTATCCATCACCATGCACAAAACTCAAGTCCAAATGGATCAAAGACCTCAACATAGCCGGGCAGTGGTGGCGCACGCCTTTAATCCCAGCACTCGGGAGGCAGAGGCAGGCGGATCTCTGTGAGTTCGAGACCAGCCTGGTCTACAAGAGCTAGTTCCAGGACAGGCTCCAAAACCACAGAGAAACCCTGTCTCAAAAAAAACCAAAAAAAAAAAGACCTCAACATAAAGCCAGCCACACTGAACGTTATAGAAGAGAAAGTGGAAAGCACACTTAAACACATTGGCACAGGGAACCACTTCCTAAATAGAACCCCAGCAGCACAGACACTGAGAGAAACAATAAATGGGACCTCCTGAAACTGTAAAGATTCTGTAAATCAAAGGACACGGTCAACAAGACAAAACGACAGCCTACAGAATGGGAAAAGATCTTCACTAACCCCACATCAGACAGAGGTCTGATCTCCTAAATATACAAAGAACTTAAGAAATTGGACACCAAAAGATCACATAATCCAATAAAAAAAAAAATGGAGTACAGCCGGGCGATGGTGGCGCACGCCTTTAATCCCAGCACTCGGGAGGCAGAGGCAGGCGGATCTCTGTGAGTTCAAGGCCAGCCTGGTCTACAGAGCTAGTTCCAAGACAGGCTCCAAAGCCATAGAGAAACCCTGTCTCGAAAAACCAAAAAAAAAAAAAAAAACAATGGAGTACAGACCTACACAGAGAATTCTCAACAGAAGAATCTAAGATGGCTGAAAGACACTTAAGGAAATGTTCAACATCCTTAGTCATCAGAGAAATGCAAATCAAAACAACTCTGAGATTCCATCTTACACCTGTAAGAATGGCCAAGATCAAAAACACTGATGATAACTTATGCTGGTGAGGTTGTGGGGTAAAGGGAACACTTCTGCATTGCTGGTAGGAGTACAAACTGGTACAGCCCCTTTGGATGTCAGTGTGGCGATTTCTCAGAAAATTTGGAAACAACCTTCCTCAAGACCCAGTAATATCACTTTTGTGTTTATCCAAAGGGTGCTCAATTGTGCCAAAGGACATGTGCTCAACTGTGTTCATAGCAGCTTTGTTTGTCATAGCCAGAGAAAAATGTAGAGCTCAATAAGTATCAATAAAAAAAAAACACTCTGATGGTAGGATTCCAGGTAAAGTAAATTATAAAGATTTTGTTTTATTTTTAACTTATGTATGAGTGCAGGTGCCTAAGGAGGCCAGAAGTTGAATGTCTGGGCGTTTAAGTTACAGGTACTTGTGAGCTGGGTGTGGGTGCCAGGAAGTGAACTCAGATGCTCTGCAACAACAGCACCAGCTAACTGTGCCGCTGCTCCAGCCCTAAAGTAAGAAAATATTAGTGGGTTGGGCGGTTGGTGGCGCATGCCTTTAATCCCAGCAAGGCCAGCATGGTCTATGAGGTGAGTTCCAGGAGGGGCTCCAAAGTCACAGAGAAACCCTATCTCAAAAAAAAAAAAAAATAGTGAGTTCCAGGACAGCTAGGGGCTGTATTATACGAAGAAACCCTGCCTTAAAAAAAAAAGAAAAAGAAAAGAAAAAAGAAGTTTTATCCAGGTCACCAACAAAAATAGCTGTCTTCCTTCCCCACAAAGGAAGATCAACACTGAAAAAGAATAAGGCAATTCAAGAACATATCCCCTACAGACTCTCAGTCATCTTTTCTCATTTTTTCCCCTTTTTCCTTGTTTTTGGTTTTTACAGGCAGGGTTTTGCTGTGTAGCACTGGCTGTCCTGGAACACCCTCTGTAGACCAGGCTGGGAGAGATCCACCTGCCTCTGCCTCTCAAGTGCTGGGTCTAAAGAGGGAAGCCACCACCACCCTATCTTCTCTTTAAAAAAGGAACAAAGTAGGCCAGATGTGGTGGTAAACATCTTTAAACCCAGCATTCTGGAAGCAAAAGTAAAGGAATATTTGAGTTCGAGGCTAGCGTATTTTACATAGCAAGTTCCAGCACAGCCAGGGCTTCATAGAGACCCTGCCTCCAAAAGCAAAAAAAAAAATAATAATATAATCCCAGCACTCGGGAGGTAGAGGCAGGCGGATCTCTGTGAGTTCGAGACCAGCCTGGTCTACAAGAGCTAGTTCCAGAACAGGCTCCAAAACCACAGAGAAACCCTGTCTCGAAAAACCCAAAAAAAAAAAATAATAATAATAATAATAATAACAATAATAAATTTTACTAGGCATGGTGGAAGGCGTCTTTAATCTAAGCACCTGGAAGGCAATTATGTGTTCCAAAGTAAGCCAAGTATACATTTCAACTACAGGTCAGCCAGCACTACACAGTAAGAACCCATTTCAGAACAAAAATAATTTAAAGTCACAAAGGAGGTTCAATTTATGTTAAGGCATTACACAAACTTAATACAGTACTATTTGCTTGACAGAATAGACCTAAGAGGTAAATATGAAGCAAGCCAGGTAAGGCCGGCCTATAAAAAGCTAGTACCTAGGAGGGGTGGATTTCCAAGCCATGGAAACATTAAAACAGTAACTCTCAGTCTAGAAGGTATGTAATCAAAGTTACTCAAAAGGTTTAGAAACAACTTTTGAGAGCAATCTGAACAACTTAATAAGACCCTGTCTCAAAGCTTACCACAGGGGAAAAAAATCCTGGAGTTAGGAGGTAGGGATGTGGTAGAGGGAGATTCCTAGATCATTAAAGTAGCTGCCAAGCAAGCAGTTAGAACTGAGTTCAGACCCTCAGCATCCACATTTACAGTGGCAGTCCTGGAGGCAGACACATACAGCCAACTGTTGGTTCAGTGGAAGACCTTTATCCAAGAAAAAAAAATACTGAAAGCAATGTGGACACCCAATGGCCACCTCTGGCCTGCACAATCACAAACACACACCCACATGCAGCTTTTATCAGGTCCTCATTTTAGTCTCCTATGTCATTCCCCTTCCCCCCCAAAAATAAAAATTTCACAGGGGACAAATGTCACATGCTGTGTAAGGAAACCACCCTTCTGCAGGCTCAACATTCCTAAAATACTCAAGCATTTTATACAACACAGTCCAGCAGTGTTGAAGCCAGAAGCAATGGCCTTTGTTTATTCAGAATCCCGATAGGGTCCTTATGACTTGGATTTAGAAAGTCACTTTAAGAGAAAGTCAGGCTATAGCCAAATAGCTTTAGAAATAGATATAACTGAAACCTCCTGGATGAACACTGTGATCCTAGGAGATAAAGTATTTTTAGCATTTTGCATTCTCAGGTAGCAAAGTAATAAGGAAGTAGTCAAGTGTGATCTTCCTTAACTATCCAAAAGTCTGACAAAACACCTTATATTCACAGCATTATTATCTAATAAAAACAAAATTCCTAAGCCAGACATGGTGGTACACTCCTTTATTTTTTATTTATTTTATTTATTTATTTATTTATTTATTTATTTATTTTGGTTTTTCGAGACAGGGTTTCTCTGTGGTTTTGGAGCCTGTCCTGGAACTAGCTCTTGTAGACCAGGCTGGTCTTGAACTCACATAGATCCACCTGCCTCTGCCTCCCAAGTGCTGGGATTGGTACACTCCTTTAATATCATCACTTGGGAGACAGAGAGAGACTGGAGGACATCTGTGAACTTGAGGCTAGCCCTGTTCAGCCAGGACTACAGAGACCCTTTCTCAAAAAAAAAAAAAAAAAAAAAAAAAATCCAAGCCAGGCAGTGGTGGTGTCTTTTTATTCCCAGCACTCAGGAGGCAGAGGCAGGCAGACCTGTGTGAGTCTGAGGCCAGCCTGGTCTGCAGAGTGAGTTCCAGGACAGCTAAGGTTACACTAAGAAACCCTGTTTGAAAACATCCTTTAAAAAAAAAAAAAAAAAAAAAAGGGAGGGAGGGAGGGAGAAGGAAGGATGAATTCCTACCAGCTGACTTATATACTAAATCAGTTTCCAGGCTTTCAGTTTTCCTTTTTAAACAGAGTTGAAGTTTAAAGGATTTTAACAGTTTTAAGTATGCTTGGGGAGCACTCAGAAAGCAAAGTACCGGCTTGCAATACAGCAGTCACAGGAGAAAATGGCCCATTTCTCCCTCCTAGCAGATATTACTGAGGGGGGGGCACACATGGCATCCAGAACTTTAAGAAATCAATTCTCTTTCCACCCCATGTTAGTCCCAGGAATCAAACTCTAGTCCTCAGGCTGTGGTCGCTTTACCTGCCGAATCATTTCACTAGCCCAATATTATTATTTGTCTCGTTCTTTTTCATCAGCTAACTGTCCGTCTCAATAACCTCGTGTTTTTGCTTATTCTCTTAATGAAGTAGGGGGTCTCACTCTAGAGGCCTAAATGGCCTCTGCCTAATAGTCTCCAGCTGTACCCTCTTAAATACTAGAATTACAGACCCACATTGACCTTGTTTTTATTCCCGAGGTTAAATAAACTCTCTTAAAGTCTTTCTGTGAGAAAAAAAGCAGAACATTTAATTGCCACTCTAATCCCGCCTACACACTCAACATATGCAACTGCAGGCCTTTCACCACCAGATGGTGTCCTGCGTGAATTTAACCAGCCTTAACATAGGACCACTTGAAAGTCAAGTCTTTAAGACTACTGCAAAGCTGGACATAGTGATACACACCATGTATGCCAGCAGCTTTGAGAAAGATAGAGGCAGAGGAATCCAAGGTTATCCTTCACTACAGAATGTGTTCCAGACCAGCCTGAAGTACCTGAGACCCTCTATCTAAAACAAAGGAGGAAAATCAAGTAGAAAAGTTGATTCTATTATATTCACTTGCTCTTTGGGAAAGTATCAGAAGTGATCTGAGAGTGTTTGAACATCCTTAAGCATTAAACAATGTAAAAGACACACTGTCATACCAGGTATCTAGTGGACAGTATCTTCTTCAAAACTCTTGGGATGTGCTAAACTGGACTGACCCTAATCTGGGTTTTGCATTTGCTGGATGAAAAAAAGAGTTGTTATGGGCCCAATGCTGCTGGTTTAAACAGGAAAATGGTACTATCACTTAATACTAACAAGCCTGCTTAAAAAGTGGAATCACTATTCAGAGGAACTCCTAGTTCAGTCTTAACAGTAAGCAAGAATACTCAACACTCCAGCATACTATTTGTCCTTAACACAAATACCTCATACATCTAACGCTGGCATCAATAACAACAAAGATAAATAGTTTGTTTCGGTTCTTCAAGATAGGGTTTCTCTGTGTAGCTATGGCTGGTCTACAATGTACTCTGTAGACCAGGATAGCTTTGAACTTCTCTGCCTCCGGGAGTGCTATGATTAAAGGCAGTTTTGCATTTTTTTTTTTTTTTTGGTCTGTTTGTTTCTTGGTTGTTTTGTTTTGATTTTTGAGGTAAGGTCTCACTACACATAGATCTGGCTGACTTGAAACACAGGAAACTTGCCTGGATCTGTCTCAAGCAATAATTTCTTTTTTTTCCAAGATGGTTTCTTTGTGTATGGCTGTCCTGAATTCCATCTGTAAACCAGGCCTTGAACTTATAGAGATGTGCCTGTCTCTGCCTCCCACTGCTGGAATGAAAGGTGTGTGTTACCAAAGTGTTCCACTCTAAAACTCAGTGATCTGGCCAGTGGTGGCGCACGCCTTTAATCCCAGCACTGGGGAGGCAGAGGCAGGCGATCTGTTGAGTTCGAGGTCAGCCTGGTCTACAGAGCTAGTTCCAGGACAACTAGAGCTGTTACACAGAGAAACCCTGTCTTGAAAAATAAAACAAAAAATGATATGATTCCATCTTCCACTGCACAAAACCAACTTAAAAAGCCAACTTCTCACTTGGGAGGCAGATGCAGGCGGATCTCTGTGAGTTCAAGACCAACCTGGTCTACAAGAGCTAGTTCCAGGACAGGCTCCAAAACCACAGAGAAACCCTGTCTCGAAAAAACAAAAAAACAAACAAACATAAAAAGCCAACTTCTCCAGGTGGCAGAGAAAGGGAAATCTCTGTGAGTTCGAGGCTAGCCTTAGTCTACAGAGCCAGTTGCAGGACAGCCAGGACCATTAAACAGAGAAACCCTGTCTTGAAAAAAAGGAGGGAGGGAGGGAGGGAGGCAGGCCAGGCAGGCAGGCAGGCACGCAGGCCAATTACTCAGGCTATGAAGTTGGGTTAGCTGGCCAAATAGTTAGGTTCCATAAGTCTGGCAACTTCCTTCTACCCCAGTAAGGCATGAAAGGAGAAAATTGACTCCTACAGTTGTACTCTGGGCCAGGCATGGGAGAATAACCCAGCTGCTAAAAAGTGAAGCCTATAGCAAAGACAAAAGAGAGGAAGAAGAAAAATAAAGTAGGGGATGGTAGCGCACACCTTAATCCCAGCACTTGGTAGGCGGAGGCTGAGTCAAACTGATCACTGAGTTCCAAGGCTACACAGTGAGACACTGAAGTCGTTAAAAAAAAAAAAGCACTCAAGTTCAGATCCGGTACTGTAGATACACACACACACACACACACACACAGAAGGTTGGTACTAACAGGAGACGCATGTGAGAGAAATGTATGAAGGAGTTCCACTATTGTGCCATAGCATGCATATTTCAAATACACACACAAATCAAAGGATTTTAAAAGCCAATCTGGGGGCTGGAGAGATGGCTCAGAGGTTAAGAGCACAGGCTGGTCTTCCAGAGGTCCTGAGTTCAATTCCCAGCAACCACATGGTGGCTCACAACCATCTGTAATGAGATCTGGTGCCCTCCATGCCAGAACACTGTATAATAAATCTTTAAAAAAAAAAAAAGCCAACCTGGCCGGTACGGTGGGGCACCCTTTAGTTACAGCACAGAGGCAGGGGCAGGCAAATCTGCGTTCAATACAGAGCAAGTTGCAGGACAGCCAAGGTTATACAGAATTCCTGTCTCAAAACACATACATACACACACACACACACACACACACGGCCAATTCCTCCTTCAGAGATCTGCCTGTGCAAATCAGCGACAGGAGAGAAAACTTCCTCCACAAACTGTTGTAGCACATCACCCACCCATACCTGCGCAAAAGGAGCACTTCTTCCCAAACTTCTTATTTTCTGATTCCAAGGCTCCACACGCAGTTCAATACAAGTGCCTGCACTGCTCACAGCCGTAGTGATCACACACCAGAGGCCAATTCTCCCTGTGGTCGTGACACCCCAAAGAGAAGAGGGGAAGAGTCCCGGAACACATGTGCCCAATTCCTTTTAGGTACCTTTAAGTCTGGTGTAAGGTTTATTTCACAACCAACAGACTAAGTTCAAACGTCCAGGATGCATTTTCTTTGGGGCCGTTCCCTCCTCTGGCTGCTTTAAGTCTAACTTTTCTACCAAAGCAGTTGCCTTAAAGAAGTCCTGACTTCCCTAACAAGCAAAAAGTCCGAGTTCAATTCCCTAGATTACAGAGCCTAGAAAGAGGGGATACAGTGGAGTTACTAACCCTAAAATCTGACCACAAATCTATGGGTCCAATAAAGATATTAATAAAATTAATACCAATAAAGATATTAATAAAAACAAAGTGGGTGCACTGGACGGACACTCCCCACCTGCTTGGGCGTGCCTGAGGAGGTGGGCCCATCCCCTCCGTTCACTTTCTACAGTCCACACATAACTTCGGTAGACAAGCTTTTAAACTTCTGACAAAGAACCTATTCTGTAAAATAAAAATCGCCGTCTCCAATTTTTTTCTTCAAGACAATCTTATGGCTTGCAGTGTAGACTTCCCTTGTCTACACAACCGAAGGGAATTAAGACTTAATGTAAACTTCAGTTACATAAACTTTAGTTACATAAACCCACAGCAAATCTAACAGCAAACGGGTTTTGGAAGTAAACTGAGCCAGGTAGGTCACCTAGCAAACTTTCCAACAGTCCCAGGATGAGCTTGGAAACCTCCTCGGCCCTCCTACCCGGTCTCCTAGGCAGCCCGGGCCGGCGATCGCGCCTCCCATAGGAGTCTTGCTCTTCGCACGCCACCTGACCCCTTGCTTGCAGAATGTAGTGAGGACGCCAGAACAGGGTGACACCAGCCTCGCCGACTCCTGTGGCTCTGTGGCGGAGGTCGCGCGTGCCGGGCCCAACCGCCACTGCAGACCAAGGGAGCCAGAGGAGCTGGGATAGGCCTGATCCGGCACGGCAGACGCTTTCCACGGACCCAGTCTAGCCGCGGCCCAGACCAGGAACAACTTAGGCCTCAGGCCTAGACTCTAGCCCAAAGCTTGGACTGGAACCCGCTCGGCCCCGGCGAGCAGTCCCGGCCCCGCTGTCGGCCCGGCTTTCCTGCGCCCGTGTCCCAGGCGCCGAGCAGGTCACCCTATCCGCACCTCCCCTCTCCCGCCACGGCCAACCCTGCTCTCCACCCCGCTCCGCAAGGCCCTCACCGAGGACGCGGCGGCCGGCGAGGGGGGGGGGGGAGTCGGGCGGCCGGTCTCCTCGCGGCTCTGGCACAGCTGCGCTGGCGGCGGTGGCGGCGTCTCCTCGCGCTTTCCTTTCTCTCCTTTTCTCCAACAACAAACAGGAAGTGCGTCATGCGGTGGCGGCGCGGCGAAGTCAACTTCCGCCCGGACCTGAAGCCACGCATGTGCGCCAGCATTTGCCCTCTCGGGTTTACGTCGGGTTCCACAGCGGCAGTTTAGCTTTTGAAAGATTCCGCCAGCCTTCTACGGTGAAACTCAGGAAAGTCTCTCTACAGGCGAAGGCGGGAAAGTAGAGCGGGAAGAGCCATCCTGCGCTACCTCAGGGCCTGGAAGCCTCTGAAGCAGGTGGCGACTTGTGGGCGACCGTGAGTGACTGACCCGGGGGCCTGCGGTTGCCCTGAAGCAGACAGGGAGGAAGGACGCTCACAGCCCCGGCTGATGGAAACTGACCCAGAAAGTTCGGAGATAGCGATCAAAGATAGCTTAGTGTGACTCACACGGCTTATGGACGTGGAGAGTTATAGTCCCGAGGTTCGGTCAGTCCGACCAGCAGTCTCAATCCTTCTTAGTGTCCCTGTCCCCAGCCTTAATCACTTGGGGGCGTAAGAGGCCCCATCATTACCAGCGTGGAATGCCGACTAGAATCCAGAGTCTGATTTTCAACCACCTTCTCACCACACAGAATTTTCCCTTTGTTTTATTTTGTTGTTTTTCGAGAATGAATTTTCTTCCTCAGTGACATTGACCCCAAGGCCCTGCACGTGCTAAGCAAGCGTTTTACCCGTGAGCCCTATCCCCACCCTCTTTATTTTAAGACAGGGTGCCACGCCCCTGAATTTCCACCTCTGACCTTGAACTTTCCATCTCAAGACTGGAAAGTAACTGCGCTCGCTGGTTTTGCATTACTAACCTCAACCAAGCCCAGTTTACCTAAGATGCTAGACAGAAGGCATTTTGCACATTTCTGCTACTACTTCTGAGAAACAAGTAGTTCCAATGTGGCTTCCCCAACCCAGGCTCATTAGCCTAAAGACTCAACCTCCAAAACTAAACAATTGACCTTAGGGACGAAGGTCAACACCGCACTCAGTCGGCCTTCACTCTAACAAGAGTTCTGAATATTGGTGTTCATATAATGCCTTCATGAGCACAATATTGTTTTACTTTTCTTTTGTTAATGTGCCTACTGCCCATCTATATAATAGGCTTGTTAGATTAAAAATTACAACAGGTTGTTTTTGTAGACTTAAGCTTTTTCACTAGGGAAACAGACTGGGCTAAAATTCAAAATGGAATCACTGAGATCAAAAGTCAAACAGAAACTAAACTGTTACCTGTTCATGCTGGCTACTATCATGTCAATTTCTCACGAGCTAGAGTCATCAGAAAGAGGGAGTCACACTGAGAAAATGATCTGCTGTAGGCAACCTGTAGGACACTTTTTTAAAAATAATTCATTTTTGTTTTATGAACATCAATTGGTGTTTTGCCCACATGTATGTCTATGTGAGGGTGTCAGATCCTCTGGACTGGAATTTACATGCAGTTGTAAGTGGCTGTGTGTGTGTGTGTGTGTGTGTGTGTGTGTGTGTGTGTGTGTGTGTTTGTGTGCTGGGAATTGAACGTGGTTCCTCTGGAAGAGCAGCCAATGTTCTTAACTGCTAAGTCATCTCCAGCCCCAGGCATTTTTTTAATTAGTGATTGATGTGAGAGGGCCCAGCCCTTTGTGCATAGGGCCACCCTACTCACTTGGTTCTGTGTTCCCTAAGAAAGGACCTTGAGCAAGCCAGGACACAGCACTCCTACGTGACCTCTGTATCAGCTCTGCCTCCAATTAAACAGTGATGTGGAAATTTAAACCTAACAAACCCTTCCCCACCCTCACCCCCACCCCAAATTGCTTTGTCAGTGTGTTTCATCACAACAATAGTAGCCCTAACTAAGAAACTGCCCTCCCTAGAAAACAATTTCCCCAACTGGCCAGTTTCAATTGACGTAATAATAAAGTTACCTCTGTCTTTTAACCTCACTTTTACCTATAAATAGTCTTTCTATTGCTGGGTCTCCTAGGCTCATTGTGCTAGGAAAGTTACTTTGAAAGGCTGTGGCTTCGTTTTCTATTCCTTCTTTGGCCTTTCCTTGATCATCCCATCAAACACTACCAAAGGAAGCCTTGCCTGAATTGAATTGGAAACAAAGTCAGTTAAGATTGTGCTTGGGTGTGATGGCACACACCTAAAATCCCAGCATTCTGGAGCTATGTGAATCAGTCTCTGTCTCAAACATAATAATATTTTTTTTTTTTTTTTTTTTTTTTTGGTTTTTCGAGACAGGGTTTCTCTGTGGTTTTGGAGCCTGTCCTGGAACTAGCTCTTGTAGACCAGGCTGGCCTCGAACTCACAGAGATCCGCCTGCCTCTGCCTCCCGAGTGCTGGGATTAAAGGCGTACGTCACCACCGCCCGGCTCTCAAAAATAATAAGATTGTTAAGCCATGCTGTAGTTGAGATACTGGGTGATTAGGATACTGAAGTAGGAGGATTACCACAGGGTCAACCTGGACTACAGAGTTGAGACCCTGTCTCAAAAATAAGTGTAACCAGTAATGGTAGCCCACACCTTTAATCCCAACACTCAGGAGGCAGAAGAGGGTAGATTTCTGAGTTTGAGACCATGTCAAAAAAAAAAAAAGTAAACTATTGTAATGTGTACCTGTGAGTGAGCATTTGGAAGGCTGAGGCAGGAGAATCAGGAATTCAAAGGAAACTTGTGATGTCACGAAAAGAAAGATCATTGTAATTTTGCCCTCTGACAGTTAGTTCTAGAGACCTCAGGGTAAAGAAGCTTTTCTGTGTTGTCTTTCTCCAATAACATGTTCTCTTTGTAGACCACTGAAACACCCATTGTTGGTACTAATGTTTCTTCCTCAGTACCCTGCTCACAGAGGGGTGTGATTTAGTAGACAGGGTAGATGCCCTGTTGGGGAAGGAAAAATTCAGAGACCCTAGTACCCCTTCTTCACCAGTCAGACTTGGAGCAATAGATACCCAATAAAATAAAATTACCCCAGGACCCATGCTAGAGGGAAGCAAAGACAAGAAGAACTTCCCTCCCCGGATAGTATTATCCCACAGAGCGGCACATATGTAGTTAGCTCCTGACTTCAGTTCATCTTTTCTATAGCATTGTAACACTGCACAGAATAGGACAAGAGAAACTATTGGAGTCTTTCCAATTTGTCCAAGTTGCAGATAAATGCATTCATTATCCTGAATCGGGTTTAGAACCACACATCTGGCCTTTCAGCTCTTGGGATGTAGAGACAGAATAATATTCAAGCTTATTATCAGTTATATAGTGAGTTCCAGACCAGCCTGGGACACGAGCTCTGTCTCAAAAACTATATAACCACACACACACCACACACACACATCCTTCTGAATATATATTCACAGATATATATGAATGAAAAAGGAAAGTTTGATTAGAGTTTAAAAAGACCTGAGTGAGTCTGGAGAGATAGGTCAGTAGTTAAGAGCATTTGTTGTTCTTTTGTTTCTGAGACAGGGTTTCTCTGTAGCTGGAGCCCATCCTGGAACTCGCTCTGTAGACTAGGCTGGTCTCGAACTCACAGAGATCCACCTGTATCTGCCTCCCAAGTGCTGAGGTTAAGGCGTTTACTACCACAGCCCGGCACATTTGTTGTTCTTGCAGAGCACCTGGGTTCAATTCTCAGCACCCACAATGACAGGATCCCACAGGCACCAGACAGGCACTTAGTGCATACTCATACGTATGAACAAAACATTCATAAAGTAAATTTTTTTATTTAAAAGAGAAATCCCAGAGCAAGCAAGCTGTAAAAACTTAGCTGTTGCCGGGCGGTGGTGGCGCACGCCTTTAATCCCAGCACTCAGGAGGCAGAGGCAGGCGGATTTCTGTGAGTTCGAGGCCAGCCTGGTCTACAAAGGGAGTTCCAGGGAGGCTCCAAAGCTACAGAGAAACCCTGTCTCGAAAAACCAAAACAAAAAAACAAAAAAACTTAGCTGCTGCTCAAAGGCAGAGAATGGAGAAGAGAAGGTTTGGAAAATCATGCCATTTGAGCAGGCATAGGGATCAGACATACGGCCAACAAGCAGTCGTGTGGCAGGGAGGTAAACTTTAAAGAAAGTAAATTGTCGGGCATGGTGGCACAAGCCTTTATTCCCAGTACTCAGGAGGCAGATCTCCGTGAGTTTGAGGCTAGCCTGATCTACAGAGAGTTCCAGAGACGAGAGCTACACAGAGACAGGGAAAACATGCTTGGAAGAGGGATGGCTGGAGATGAAAAAGGAATGTTTGAGTTACATGGTTCTCAGTTATTCAAGAGTGGCTCACTTACAACCTTACATGTTTGTAGTCTGTAATCTGCCAAATTTCTTGGGGTTTTTTGGTTTTTACTTTTTTGTTTTTTTTTTGTTTTTTTTTTTTTTTTTTTGGTGGTGGTGGTAGTGGTGGATTGGTTTGGTTTGGTTTTTTGAGACAGGGTTTCTCTGTGTGTAGCTCTGGCCTCCTAGAACTCACTCTGTAGACCAGACTGGCCTGGAACTCATAGAGATCTGCTTGCCCCTACCTCCCAAGTGCTGGGATTAAAGGCCAAATTTCTGTTCTTAATTTCATTTGAAATATAAAGAAACTAGACTGGGACTAGTCTCCAACTCAGTGTGTGTGTACTTCCTGGGAGTTGAAAGCAGGGACTTTTTTAAATGCTAAGCAATTACCTTACCAATGAGCTTCAAAAAAAAAAAAAATTACCAGGCATAGTGATGCACACCTTCAGTCCCCAGTACTGAGAGGTAGAGGCAGGCAGACCTCCGTAAATTTGAAGCCAGCCTGGAATACACAATAAAATCCCCCACCCCCAAAAAAACATAAAAACAAAACAACAGGGGCTGGAGAGATGGCTCAGAGGGTAAGAGCATTGTCTGCTCTTCCAAAGGTCCTGAGTTCAATTCCCAGCAACCACATGGTGGCTCACAACCATCTGTAATGGGGTCTGGTGCCCTCTTCTGGCCTGCAGGCATACACACAGACAGAATATTGTATACATAATAAATAAATAAATAAATAAATATTAAAAAAAAAAAACATTTAAATCGGGCACAATGCTCTATTTTTTTTTCAATAGGTTAATAATGTCTATGCAGAAGGAGGAAATGACACAAGTATTTGTCATAATACAGCCTAAGATCATCTCATCAAGGACAAGGGTTTTCTCGCTATACTCAGTCACAATCACATGTCACCCTTTCTGCCAGCAGGTTGATGGGATTTTATTTCCATATGGGTGTTGATAGAACTATCACGTGACATTTCACATCCAAACAAGTCCCTTCCGTCACTGTAAGCTAATCTTGAGGTGCAGGTAGATGGATTTTAAATAGTTCAATGGCAGGAGAGCCGAAGATGGCCTCCTGTCCCCCTACAAAATGAATGAATGAATAAATAAAAAAAAATAATAAAATGCATAGATATCCGGTGCAAAACCAACCCCACCAAGAGCCTCCAACAGTGAGGGGAGAAAGGGTGTGAAGACTCAACACTAAACAAATGTGGTGTACATGAGTGAATTCGGATAGAAAGGAAGAGAAAAACTGCAGAGCTCACAATGAGAGTAAAGACACCATGGCTAATGTCACCCAGACAATGGAGGAAGGTAACAGCCACAGGAACCAGAAAGGACTCAGACTGAATGGAAAGTGTTTGCAGAGGAGACAGAGACAAAATACAAAAGCAAAGAACAGGCCTTGGACCAGGGAGTATTTGTCTTGACAAGCAGAGCTCCAACAGGGATGCCAGAAGGCAGACAGAAGGAAACAGAGTCCATCTTCCGGGTAGTAGAAACTCTGGATAGCTCACAGTGAGAAAAGCCAAACAATGACCAAGCTGCAGTTTCCAGAAGGATGGGTGGGGGACCCAGCTGTTCCCTAGGGTTCTCTTCCCTCATCTGTAAAGCAGGGATAATGGGTTTGGCTGAAGGTCACTTGCGTGTTTAGATCATTGCTAGACACTTACTCACACAGAGTAACTGCTGTATCCCTGGCCTCTGAACTCAGGAAAGGGAAGGTTAGCCCTGAGAAAGGTACCAGTGACAGGAGAGTTGGAGATAAACATGCGTGTGTGCTCCCCTCCCCCACACACACTCTGCCCAGCCCTCCCTGAATCCAAAGACTTCAGATAAAGGTCCCAAAAGACAGTTTGGCAGTTTCATCACACTGTAAAACTTATCCTTGCTCTAACAACACAGAAAGTTGTCCTAAGGCCATAAGTGCAGAAGTGGAAAGAAAAAGGCAAGACACACACAGGTCAGAAGTTTGCAAATAATTAGTTCCTCCTTCCTATGAATTGCGTGTAAGACAAATATTACCAATACAGCAAAATATAAAAACACCAGTAGGAAAGCCGGGCGGTGGTGGCGCACGCCTTTAATCCCAGCACTCGGGAGGCAGAGGCAGGCGGATCTCTGTGAGTTCGAGACCAGCCTGGTCTACAAGAGCTAGTTCCAGGAAAGGCTCCAAAACCACAGAGAAACCTTGCCTCGAAAAACCAAAAAAAAAAAAAAAAAAAAACACCAGTAGGAGAAACAGGGCTATCTTTAAAGACATGAAATGTGCCGGGCGGTGGTGGCACAAGCCTTTAATCCCAGCACTTGGGAGGCAGAGGCAGAGGCAGGTGGATCTCTGTGAGTTCGAGACCAACCTGGTCTACAAGAGCTAGTTCCAGGACAGGCTCCAAAGCCACAGAGAAACCCTGTCTCGAAAAACCAAAAAAAAAAAAAAAAAAAAAAAGACATGAAATGTATCCAGGACATGGTTGTTTTTAAGGTTTGTTTTGTTTTTGTTTTTTCTTTATTTTGTTTTTCATTTGTTTGTTTTGAGACAGTGTTTCTTTGTTTAACAGCTCTGTCTGTCTTGGCACTCTCTGTAGACCAGTCTAGCCTGGAATTCACAGATTCCCCTGCCTCTCCAGTGCGGGGGGGGGGGGGGGGGGGGGGGGGGGGGGGACGGACGGGACAGAGGACACACGACACGGAACGGAACAAGACGGACACGACACGACATACTAAAAGTCATGAACCGCCACCACCCAGCTGGTTTTTAAGTTTTTTTTAACTGATTTTTTTTTTTTTGGTCTGTATGTGTTCATGTGTGTGGCCGTCAGAGGACAACACTGAGTGCCTTGCCTCCCACCTTGTTTGACACGGGATCTCTTTGTTTTGGTTTTTTGTTTGTTTGTTTCCACTAAACACACCAGGCTAGCTGGCCAAGAGCTTGAAAAGATTCTCCTGTCTCACATCCCAACTTCCCATAGGAACACAGAAATTATAGATTATCAAGTTATTGTGTCCAGGCTTGATGCGGGTTCTAGGGATTTGAACTTAGGTCCTAATGGTAGCTGTTAATGAGGAAAGAACAGCAAGCAGTTCGTGGTTTGGATCAGGAAAGGAGATAACACAAAATTACCCTTCAGAAGATCAACTTTATGACCTCACAGGCCAGGAGATGGCGAACATTATAACAGACCTTACGTAAGTGGTGGTTTGAATGAAAACAGCCCCATAGACTCATAGTGGCACTCTTAGGAGGTGTGGCCTTGTTGGAGGAAGTGTGTTGATGCATTTATCTAAGTTATTCTGAAAGCAATAAAAACTCGGCAGTCAAGATATTGGGCTAAAAATCCTGATAGATCCAAAGAGCAGGAGAGGAATGATCAGCTGACCCTAACTCTCCACGTTTCTCAGGTTGAAAAAGACCGTAAATCTCTTTAAGCCCCTCCCTATATCTTCCTTTACCCCCCATCTTGGGCCTCCAAAACATCTATGGCTAAGCCGGGCGGTGGTGGCGCACGCCTTTAATCCCAGCACTCGGGAGGCAGAGGCAGGCTGATCGCTGTGAGTTCGAGACCAGCCTGGTCTACAAGAGTTAGTTCCAGGACAGGCTCCAAAACCACAGAGAAACCCTGTCTCGAAAAACCAAAAAAAAAAACAAAAAAAACATCTATGGCTAATTCCAGCCAACCAATTGCTGACTCTGTCCCGTGATTCAAGGTAAACTTTATCGGCAGTCTTGGAGTGTCCTTGCAAACAAATGACCCTCAGCAGTACTAAGATTATAGGTCTGAAAAAGAAAAAGATTACAGGTCTGTGATACCAGGTCTAGCTAAGAAAAAACATGAATGACTGACTCAGCACTCTGTACATCTGTACCTGTGCTTAAAATAAAGCCAAGGGTTAGGCATGAGGACGACATTTAATGACCATACTTAGCCATTGATTGAACATGTATTAAACTCCTACTGTATACCAGCACGACTCTCAATCCCAGGAACACATACATCTTAGAAGGACAGGCTGGCCCTGAAGGAGCCTCAATCAGTAGGAAATCTCCGATCTTATGCTCTGCTATAGGCCTGGGCAGGTCCAGTACAGGCTCCAGACAAAGCACAGTGGCGCAGACAGCATGCTCATAGCACAGGCAGCGGCACCATGAAAGGTTGTTCAGAGCAAGTGACAATGCAAGGCTTCGGTGAATGGAGAATGCTAGAAGCTGAGACCGTGTCTACGGGCGACAGAAAGGAAAAAAGATAGCGTACTATTTTTAAAGCAAGCTATTCCACGTTCTCGGGATTCCTTTTGGGAAATTCTTTTCTGGGTATCAGAAAGTAGCTCTACTAGGCAAGGAGCTCAGTAGAAGAACTTTGGTTAATGTGTGGGGATACTGGGTTGGATCCCCAGCACTAATTCTTTTTTTTTTTTTTTTTTTTTTTTTTTTTTGGTTTTTCGAGACAGGGTTTCTCTGTGGCTTTGAAGCCTGTCCTGGAACTAGCTCTTGTAGACCAGGCTGGTCTCGAACTCACAAAGATCCGCCTGCCTCTGCCTCCCCAGTGCTGGGATTAAAGGTGTGCGCCACCACCGCCCGGCTCCCAGCACTAATTCTAATTAAAAAGATAGAAAGCCAGGTGTGGCCGGGCAGTGGCAGCACACGCCTTTAAAACCAGAATTCCAACAGAGAACCTACCTGCCCAGTCCCTGCATGCTCAAGACTCCTGGAGCCTAGGCCTAGCATGCTCAAAGCCCTAGCATTATAGGTTGTTTACCCTTCACTCTTTAGGTTTGGGTGGGCCCAACACCCAGCTCCCAAATAGATCACACAGAGGCTTGTTGCTACTTATAAATGCCTGACCTTAGCTTGGCTTGTTTCTTTTATTTATTTATTTATTTATTTATTTATTTATTTATTTATTTATTTATTTATTATGTATACAATATTCTGTCTGTATGCCTGAAGGCCAGGAGAGGTCGCCAGACCTCCCTACAGATGGTTGTGAGCCACCATGTGGTTGCTGGGAATTGAACTCAGGACCCCTGGAAGAGCAGGCAATGCTCTTAACCACTGAGCCATCTCTCCAGCCCTAGCTTGGCTTGTTTCTTGTCAGCTTTTTTGATTAGGTCTAAAAGCCAAGCCTAAAGCTTGTAGCCAGGTTGGAGGTACATGACCGACCAGCAACGGCTCTCAACCTTCTTAGAGCTCTAGAATGCCCATGCTTGTACTGTAGCAGGCACTTTTATTTAGTTTTTTGTTTCTACTTAATGTGCTGGCTGCTCAATGGCCCCCCAGCAGGCATAAACTCTTAAAGGAGCGTTACACCTTTTTCTTTTTCAGCTTTCTCAGACCCTACATGGAAATAAAGCCCGCCAAAATGTTGTTGGTTATTTTATTCTTTAATCTTTTGCTTTTGGGGGGCCCGCCACCCAGCTCCCAAATAAATCACGCAGGGAGTCTTATTCTTTCTTATAATCTCTCAGCCTTAACTTAGCTTCTTTCTTGCCAGCTTTCCAACTTAAATTATCCCATCTACCTTTTCTCTCTGGGCTCGTTCCTTTTCTTATTTCTGTAAATCTTGCTTTCACTCCTACTCCATGGCTTGCTTGTATAGCTGAGGGGCTGGGTGGTGGGCCCCCAGAAAGACAAAGGAGTGAAACTTCGCACAACACTCTAAAACCCAGTGTTAGTATGCTAGAGGCCCTAGGGCCTAGCCCTAGCCTGCTTGAGTCCTTGGAGCCCAATCCTAGCAGGTTCAAAGCCCTGGGGCCCAACCCTAGTATGCTCAAGACCCTAGACTCAATCCCCTGCAACAAATACACACACACACACACACACACACACACACACACACGCCTCTGAGCAAACAAAATTTTCAAAATGAGCTGGAAAGTTCTGAGAGTCCTGTTGCCAGAGCTGTTCAAGCAAAGATTATTGTGGATAACAGGTCCCCAAAGTCCAGAGTCCATCAACCTTGACTTCCTTCACTTTCGCTGTCTGTGCACTTCTTCATCCAACCAACACACACTCATGAATGTGAGAGGCTCAGCACGAAAGACCAGAAGAACTGGAGTGGCCCAAGACAGGCTCACAGTGGAAGTCCTTGTCTCTTTTTAAGCTTGTGGGAAAATTGTTCACATTCATCTATCAAAGCTGTCTGTGGCTTCCCAGAAAACACTTAAATTTGGACGAACCACACAGAGCCGCCAGCAGAATGCTGTGTCAGACAACAAAGCTTTCCGACTGCTTCTTAAGGACCCTCCAGCAAAAGCCTGGATGAATGACCAAGCCTGACTTGGGTTTCTTTGCCTGACTTGGGTTTCTTTGGGACAGAGTCCCACACAGCCCAGGTTGACCCCAGCCTCACTGTGTGGCAGAAGATAACCTTGAACTCCTGATCTTCCTGCCTCTACCTCACAAGTCAAGATTTCAGGCACATATCATACATCTCTTGAATACCTCTTGAGGGAAAATTTCAAATCCACACTGTTATTATTTATGCGGGGTTGGGAAAGAGACACGAGACACGCGGGGTCCCACGTGGGCGAACTTTAATGGGGAACAACAGGTAAGGGACGTGGATGAAGAGACGAAAGGAAAGAGGGGGCAGGTTAAGGCGTCCCCTGTTTTTAAGGGGAAGTCCAGGTGTGTCTGGGAGAAAATGTCCTGCGCATGCGTGGCTTTCCATTGTACTGCTGGGATTCGTAGTCCACTGAGGCTGTACTTTCTGCACATGTGTGGCCTTGTCTCCAAAAGAACTGCACAAACAATTCTAGACAGGCCAGGATTTAGTTAAAGTTCTGAGATCGTGGGACGTTCCCAAGCACAGTCCCATTTTTTTCTTTCTTTCTTTATTTATTTCTTTTGTAAGACTTTAAGACAATTCTGAAGCCATTTCTGACAATTCTGAATCCTCTCAGCCTCCATGCCATAGTGCTTCCCCTCCTCCCCTGGGAACCAAGGACCTAACAGCTACACATGCACATACTCAGTTCCTGAACAATTACCCATATACGTATGTTTTGATTCAGTCCCCTGGGAAACGGGGTCAAAATGACCTCTTACCTCATCTGATCTGGCAACAGCTCTCCAGCCAATTATTGATAATAGCCATTTTGTATAAGCCAATCACAACCCCCCTTGCTTCTGTGGCCTTCTCCTTTAAAAGTAGCCTGTGCCATCTATTCGAGGTCTCTTGGCTTCCCGAATGCTGAGGGACCCTGTCATGACAGAATTAATAAAATCCTCATGCTTTTGCATCGGCTGTGGTGTGTGAGGTGGTCTCTGGGGGCGACTCCTCCTCGGTGTTTGGACACTAGAGTCCAACACTTTTCTTTCTTTCTTTCTTTCTTTCTTTCTTTCTTTCTTTCTTTCTTCCTTTCTTTCTTTCTTTTCTTTTCTTTTCTTTCTCATAGGGTTCTAAGCAGAGTCCACTCTACAGTGACACTCATTTGGCATGAAATAAACCAGACTCTGAGGCAAAAGGGGCCTTGGAGATTGGCAGAGCCAGACTCCATTGTCCAGACCAGAGATGTTCCAAGATAATGTCAATGGCTTCTTCACAGTTCTGGATTCTCAGAAGTGAGAAAAGGGGGGTAAGGACAGCCTCACCCCCCTCCCCACTTGCTCAGCACCCAAAAGGATGAGAAGTTTTTGCTTAGCAGAGTTAAAAAGCCAGCTGACATTGCTCCGAAGGACAGGAAAGAAAGTGATACACTGTCCCCAGAACACTAAGGGTGGTGACCTTCTCAACCCCTGAGAGTGACGAGCAGAGAGAAGATGTGGGTGTGTGCCCTGAATTCACAGACCCTAGGCTGCTCCTGCACATGCAAGATATACCTCACCAGTAAGAACACTCCAGAATGACCCCTTGTCTCCTTGCTTTTGTTCTACCCCCAGGGCTCCCAAACACTACACTTCCCCTTTTGTGAAAGGTGGAATTTGGGCAGTTCTGTTTTCTAGTTGACTTTCAGCCCTGGGAAATGGCTGTGCAGGACTGAAATGAAACCTGCAGACACAAGCGTTCCCATCCTTCCCTTACCCCTCTCCACCTCTCCTGCCGTCCCACTTCTCAATCCCCCACCACTAGCATGAACCAAAGAGCTGGACCTGGTGACAAGTGGAATATCTGTGTGTTCTGGTACACTGCAGGGCACAGCAAGGGTGCCCCACTCTCCTCCTGACTGCCCACCAACACAAGAGGCCCCTCTACTACTGACTGCCCATTAACACTAAGGCAGCACAAAAAGACAAAATGAGGTGGTGAGAAGGTAGATGAACCCCTCACCCCAGAATCTGGTTGAAGCCTTTTGCCAGCTGATGGTTAAGAATTCTAGCACAGGGTCTGGAGAGATGGTTCAGCTGTTAAGATCTCTGGCTGCTCTTCCAGAGGACCTGGGTTTAATTCCCAACACATCCATGGCAGCTCACAACTGTCTGTAACTCCAGTTCCAGAGGATCCAACATGCTCACACAGACATACATGCAGGTAGGACACCAAAGCACATAAAATGTTAACAACAACAACAAAAACAAAATTCTAGCAAAAGGTCTGAAGAGATGAAGAGATGACCCAGTGGTTATAAACATTTGCTGCTCTTCCAGATAGACCTGGGTTCAAGTCCCAGTGCCCCAAATCAGGCAATTCACATGCTACCTATAGCTCCAACTTCAAGGGATGTGAGACGTTTTTCTACACCTCGCCTCACATAGGCATGGCTTATCCTGCCCCTGAGCTCCTCTCTTTCAAAAACCCCAAGTTTTCAAATCTACATTGAAGTCTTTGTTCCCAGAATTCCAGAGGCAGAGGCAGAGGCTGGAGGATCTTTGTTGAGTTCAGTCCATCCAAGACTATATAATAAGACCCTGTCTTTAAAAAAAAAGAACAAAACAGACAGGGGGACCAATGGAACTGAATAGAAGACCTGGATATCAATCCACACATCTTTGAACACCTGATATTTGATAAAGAAGCAAAAAATATCAAATGGAAAAAAGAAAGCATATTTAATAAGTGGTGCTGGCATAACTGGATATCAACATATAGAAAAATAAAAATAGACCCATATCTATCATCATGCACAAAACTTAAGTCCAAATGGATCAAAGACCTCAACATAAAGCCAGCCACACTGAACCTTATAGAAGTGAGAAGCACACTTGAACGCATTGGCACAGGGAACCACTTCCTAAATAGAACCCCAGCAGCACAGACTCTGAGAGAAACAATTAATAGATGGGACTCCTGAAACTGAAAAGATTCTGTAAAGCAAAGGACACGGTCAACAAGACAAAACGACAGCCTACAGAATGGGAAAAGATCTTCACTAACCCCACATCAGACAGAGGTCTGATCTCCAAAATATACAAAGAACTCAAGAAATTGAACACCAAAAGATCACATAATCCAATAAAAAAAAAATGGAGTACAGACCTAAACAGAAAACTCTCAACAGAAGAATCTAAGATGGCTGAAAGACACTTAAGGAAATGTTCAACATCCTTAGTCATCAGAGAAATGCAAATCAAAACAACTCTGAGATTCCATCTTACACCTGTAAGAATGGCCAAGATCAAAAACACTGATGACAACTTATGCTGGTGAGGTTGTGGGGAAAAGGGAACACTTCTGCATTGCTGGTAGGTGTACAAACTGGTACAGCCCCTTTGGATGTCAGTGTGGCAATTTCTCAGAAAATTAGGGAACAACCTTCCTCAAGACCCAGTAACACCACTTTTGGGTATATATTCAAAGGATGCTCGATCGTGCCACAAAGACATGTGCTCAACTATGTTCATAGCAGCTTTGTTGGTCATATCCAGAACCTGGAAACAACCTAAATGCCTCTTGATTGAAGAATGGATTAAAAAAAAAAAAAGTGATACATTTACATAATGGAGTACTACACAGCAGAAAAAAATAATGACAGCTTGAATTTTGCAGGGAAATGGATGGAGCTAGAAAACATTATTTTGAGTGAGGTAACCCAGGCACAGAAAGACAATTATCACATGTACTCACTCATAGGTGGTTTTTAAATATAAAGCAAAGAAAGCCAGCCTACAAACCACAATCCCAGAGAATTTAGACAACAATGAGGGGCTGGGCGGTGGTGGCGCATGCCTTTAATCCCAGCACTTGGGAGGCAGAGGCAGGCGGATCTCTGTGAGTTCGAGGCCAGCCTGGTCTACAAAGGGAGTTCCAGGACAGGCTTCAAAGCTACAGAGAAACCCTGTCTCGAAAAACAAAAAACAACAACAAAAAAAAGACAACAATGAGGCCCCTAAGAGAGACTTACATCGATCCAATCTACATGGGAAGTAGAAAGTAGAAAAAGACAAGATCACCTGAGTAAATTGGGAGCATGGGGACCTTAGGGGAGGATTGAAGAGGGGAGGAGAGAGGCAGGGAGGGGAGCAGAGAAAAATGTAGAGCTCAATAAATATCAATTTAAAAGAGTATATAAAAAAAAAAAGGATTCCCAGCTTCACTTGAATAGAGGTCTCTGAGAGGAAACCCTAGGCTGTTATGGGGGGCAGTATGAAGAGAGACCTCACTGATACCATCGCCTCCATTTTACTTTTTTTTTCTTTTGAGACAGGGCTATGTAGTCCTGGGAGAGATAATCCTCTTCCCTCTTGCCCTAGCCTCCCTAGTTCTGAGAATACAGGTGTGAACCGCCATACACAACAGCCCCGTGACCAAACTTGGGAAAAAAGGGGTTCATGGGTCTGTTAGCATAAATCAAACATCCAAGTGAGCCCAGTGTGCATAAGCTCCTGGGTTCAGGCTCCTGAAAACAGATATCCTGCACCAACAAAGACACAGCAGCAGAGCTAATTTCTCTTTACAAAAATGGTATGCCAAGGGGCTGGAGAGATGGCTCAGAGGTTAAGAGCACTGGCTGTTCTTCCAGAGGTCCTGAGTTCAATTCCCAGCAACCACATGGTGGCTCACAACCATCTGTACTGAGATCTGGCATCCTCCTCTGGCGTGTGGGCATACATCGAGGTAGAATGTTGTATATATAATAAATAAATAAATCTTTAAAAAAAAAATGGTATGCCAAGCTGGGCGGTGGTGGCGCACATCTTTAATCCCGGCACTCAAGAGGCAGAGGCAGGTGGATCTGTGTGAATTGGAGACCGGCCTGGTCTACAGAGAGTGTTCCAGGACAGCCAGAGCTGTTACACAGAGAAACCCAGTCTTGAAACATGACCCAAACCAGGATAGCAAGTACACCAGGGTAGGAAGCTCATTAGGTTTTCACCCTACCACAGGTGCGGCCTGTGTCTTTTCCATTGGCTGAGACAATCTGACCTCACAGTCTTGTGACTGGCTAGTTTTAAAAGAATTAGTACAGCCGGGCGGTGGTGGCGCACGCCTTTAATCCCAGCACTCGGGAGGCAGAGGCAGGCGGATCTCTGTGAGTTCGAGACCAGCCTGGTCTATAAAAGCTAGTTACAGGACAGGCTCCAAAACCACAGAGAAACCCTGTCTTGAAAAAGCAAAAAAAAAAAAAAAAAAAAAAGAATTAGTACAAAGAGGAAGTGGGAAAAGGTTGGCCACTCTGGGCATTCCTTCCAGGAAGGGAGTGGCGCTTGTGTGTAAAGTTTTACCAGGTTAGCAGACTATCTTCGATAGGAAACAAAATGAAGCAAATTCTCCTAAATCCTTAGGTAGACAAACATGGTACTCACTCATAAGTGGATATTAGACTTAAAGCAAAGGAAAAGCAGCCTGTAGTCCACGATCCCAGAGAACCTAGGGAAGAAGGAAGACACTAAGAGGATACATGGATTCCCCCCGGGAAGAGGAAACAGACAAGATCTCCTGAGAAACTTGGGAGCAGGGGTGGGGGAGAAGGGAGGGTGGAAGGCGAGGGGTAGGGGAAAGCAAAGGGATGAGGAGAACTGAAGGGCCGGGATGCTCAAGAAGGGGGAAGGACAGAGAGGGAGAGATAGGAAAGAGATACCTTGATTGAGGGAGCCATTAAAGGGGTCGTGTGAAACACGGCACTAGGGAAGTTCCCAGGAGTCCACAAGGATGACCCCAGCTAAGACTCTAAGCAACAGTGGACAGGATGCCTAAACTGGCCTTCCCCTGTAATCAGACTGATGACTACTTTAATTACCATCATAGAACCTTCATGCAGCAACTGATGGAAGCAGATGCAAAGATCCACAGTGAAACACTGGGCTGAACTTCTGGAGACCAGCCCAAGAGAGGGAGGAGCAATAGTATGAGCAAAGCGGTCAAGACCATGATGGTGATACCGACGGAAACTGACCTGAGCTAGTGGGAGCTGACTCTGGACTCTCACTGACTCTGGGGAACCTGCATAGGATCAAACTAGGCCCTCTGAATGTGGGTGACAGATATGTGGCTGGGGCAGACTGTGAGGCCACTTGCAGTAGGACTAGGATTTATCCCTAGTGCTTGAACTGGCATCTTAGAGCACATTCTCCTTGGAGCGATACATTGCTCAGTCTAGATAGAGGGGAGAGGCCCTTGGTCCTGCCTTGAAGTGATGTGTCAGACTTTGTTGACTCCCCATAGGAAGCCTTACCCTTTCTGAAGAGTGGATGGCGGGAGAGGATGGTACAGGAGGAGGAGACAGAGTAAAAACAGGATAGCTTTGTAAAATGAGAAAAGATTGTATTGAACATGGCGGACAATGAGAACTGACGAGAGGCCAAGGACAATGGCACGGGTTTTTTTTTTTTTTTTTTTTTTGGTTTTTCGAGACAGGGTTTCTCTGTGGTTTTGGAGCCTGTCCTGGAACTAGCTCTTGTAGACCAGGCTGGACTTGAACTCACAGAGATTCGCCTGCCTCTGCCTCCCGAGTGCTGGGATTAAAGGCGTGCGCCACCAACGCCCGGCTGGCACGGGGTTTTGATCCTACTTCAGGTTCTGGCTTTGTGGGAGCCTAGACAGTTTGGATGTTCAACTTCCTAGATCTGGATGGAGGGGGGAGGACCTTGGACTTTCCACAGGGCAGGGAACCCTGACTGCTCCTGGGACTGGAGAGGGAGGAGAAGAGGAGTGGGGGGAGGGGTGGAGGGGCGGGAGGAGGGGGAGGGAAATGGGAGGCGGGGAGGAGGCGGAAAATTTTTTTTCAATAAAAAAAAAAGAAGCTAGGAAAAAAAAAGAATGGGAAATAAACTGGGAGAAAGATGTGTTGTGGTGTCTGCGGGAATTGGAAGGTGAGAATGAGGGGAGAGTATAATGAAGTTAGATTGTATACCTGTGTTATATTGTCAAAGGATAAATAAAAGAATTCTAAAACTAAGCCAAAAAAAAAAAAGAAGAATTTTTTTTTAATTCTCCTAAATTTCAAAAACACAAAGAAGAGAAAAAGAAAAAAAGAAGTAGGGGGAGGGAAATGTGAGGCAGTGGCGGGGAGGAGGCAGAAATCTTTAATAAAGAAATTAATTAATTAAAAAAAAGAAAAAAATAAAATAAAATTAGCCATCTAACGACAAAAAAAAAAAAAGAAAGAAAGAAAGATCAGGGTACAGGTGTGATCTTTCCCTCCCAAGTATTTATCATATAACCTAGCTACAGGTCCTCTGTAACCTCACTGCTAGCTCTTGGGATCCCAGCAGAGTAAATCATAGCAAATGCCACAAAGACGAACTATAGTGATGGAGCCCCAAGTGGACTAGAAAACAGGGCCTTTGGCTCCAGCTGGGCCAGTGAATGGGGGATCTCCATGCTCTGAAGCAAGTGTTTCCCAGGGTAGCTACAATACCCACGTACCCAGATGACGACCTCCTGATGTTCCTGCTTTCAGTTTCCAAGTGCTGAGATTGCAGTGGCTATGGGGGCTTTGTTGCAGACAGGGTCTCGCCCTGTAGGATGTTGCTAAAACTCCCAGCAATCCTCCTGTATGCGCCTCTCAAGTATTGAGATGACAGGTATGAGCCCCTACACCCAGCTTGCTTTTTTCTCTCTTCCTTCCTTCCTTCCTTCCTTCCTTCCTTCCTTCCTTCCTTCCTTCCTCCCTCCCTCCCTCCCTCCCTCCCTCCCTCCCTCCCTCCCTCTTTCTTTCTTTCTTTCTTTCTTTCTTTCTTTCTTTTTCTCCCTTCCTTTCTTCTTCTCTCTCTCTCTTCTTCCTTTTGTTGAGACAGGGTCTCACTATACAGCCCTGGCCTTGAACTCCCAAGTGTTGGCATTAAAAGCTCACTTTGTTCTCATTCATAGGATGTCAGTTAACAGCAGCTTGGACATTCCTAGTTCGGTTGTTTGGAAACAGGATATTTGTTTATTTATTATTTTTGAGACAGGCTTTCTCTGTATAGCCCTAGCTGTCCCAGAACTAGCTCTGTAGACAAGGCTGGCCTCGAACTCGGAAATTCGCCTGCCTCTGTCTCACAAGTGCTGGGATTAAAGGTGTGTCCCACCGCCACCTGACACTGAAACAGGGTCTTATTATTATGAAGCCTTGGCTGGCTTGATTCACAGAGATCCACCTGCTTCTGTTTCCTGAGTCTTGGGGTTCAAGATTAAAGATATGGATCACCATGCCCAGCTGTTGTTTTGGTTTGTTTTGTTCTGTGATGTTGTTTTGTCTGTGTGTGTGTCTATGTGAGCCACAACATTCCTGGGAAGGTCAGAGGACAACATTTTTATGAGACAAGGTTTCTCTGTTTAACAGTATTGGCTGTCCCGGAACTAACTCTGTAGACAGACCAGGCTGGCCTTGAATTCAGAGATCCACCTGCCTCTGCCTCCGGCATGCTGAGATCAAAGGCCGCTCCACACCGCCCAGCTCAGAGGACTACTTTTAAGAATCTGCTTTCTTTCACCTCATAGAAACATGGCCTCTCCTGCTGTTCTGCCACTCTGTACTCTCCAGAGTAAATTCTGGGGTCTCTACTCCCATCTCAACGTAAGAGTGCTGAGAATATAGACACGTGCCATGACATCCAGCGAGAGTCAGCTCAGGTCATCAAGGCTGCACAGCAAACTCCTTTTCCTGCCGAGAGCCGTGTCCCTGGCCCTCCCTGATCTGTTTTCACTGCCCAGTCCTCTCCAGCTCCCAGTCACTGTGTTACGTGACTGGATCCTAAGATAGTCCAGACAAGTCACCTTGTGGAATGTCCCCCATACAGTCCCTGTCAACTGCTTTCTCATGATTATTCATCTACCTGCAGCAGACGGAGCTGTGAACGTGGACGACTCTTGGGAGAGCTTCTCCCTCTTCAGGGAAGAAAACCAAATAAAAAGGAAAATAAAGGCCACCAGTGGTGGGTGGTGGCACACACCTCCAGAGGCAGAGGCAGTTGGGTCTCTGGGAGTTCAAGGCCAACCTGGTCTACAAGAGCTAGTTCCAGGACAGGCTCCAAAACCACAGAGAAATCCTGTCTGGGGGGAAAAAGAAAGAAAATAAAAAGGAAAGGAAAGAAAACGTGGTAGCTCCTAGGTATGATGTAGGAGAAGGTTTGTATGTGGGAGAGCATAGCCAGAGGCAGGGACATCTGGAGAGTCCATAGTGGACAGGACTGAGCTGTGCCATGTGGGGAGATGGGGAGGGAAAGGGAGAGAAGAGAGAGGGATCCAGGTGCAGCAGTCAGGAGTCCCAAAGGTACAAAGACAGCAGGTAGAGCCCAGCAGTGGTGACGCATGCCTTTAATCCCAGCAGCACTCGGGAGGTAGGGGCAGGTGGAACTTTGTGAGTTTGAGGCCAACTTGGTCTTCAAGAACTAGTTCCAGGACAGGCTCCAAAACCACAGAGAAACCCTGTCTCGAAAAACCAAAAAAAAAAGAAAAAGAAAAGAAAAAAGAACTAGGGCTGTTACACAGAAAAACCTTGACTTGAAAAACAAAAACAAAAAACAAAACAAAACAAAGACAGTGGGTGGCCAAAATGGTTGGATGACATCTACATCGGTAAGAGAAGTCCAGCCCCTGGGCTGGAGAACTCAGGGTAAGAGGCTGGCTATGCTAGCCAGGAGGGCCCTGTAGCAAGTGGAGACTAAGGGCTGCAGGGAGAACCTGGTGGCCAGCATCTGCTTTGATATGTTAAATAGACACCTTGGTCACTCCTCCCAGGTTTGGTACCTAACAGAGATCACCCCAGGGTGGGCAATGGGAAGAGACATGGTAGACCAAGACTTAAAACTGCTTTATGCTTTGGCTGCCCAGGCTGTCTGCCCTCTCCACTCTGGTTTCTCACACGTGGACTACACCTTGATGGTTCCCTTGCTCAGCATGTGCCCTGGTGCACACCCTCCTCATAGACCAGGAGAACTCAGACTGTTGATAGAGAGGTTCAGAGGGAGCTGATAGAGGGGTTCAGAGGGGATGTTGGGGGAGGCGTCTTTCCTCATCCCTAATAGGTGTGTGTCCCTTTATAGCAGGAGCGAGAGAATCCTGGGAAGAAACTCTGTCTGCAGTGACCGATTAATTAAAACCTACACCTGGGGAACGTGTGGGATGCTGCAGGCCCAGGGCCTAATTACAATTTATCTCGGGCTATCTTTAGCCCACTAAATAGCCGTTCCTTGACCCCTTTGTCACATCCCTGACATGATGAACAGATAAAGCCCTTTGGGATGTCTTAACAAAACCCTAACCCTATTCTGTACTAATCAAAGGTTTAAGAATGCTTCCATACAGCAGCTGAGACATGTAGCCGGGAGTCCTGAAGTTTCTATCAGTGTATCTTATTTTATCGTAGGTTTTCTGAGACAGGGTCTCTCTGTGTTGTCCTGGCTGTCCTAGAACTCATTATGTAGACCAGGCTGGCCTTGAACTCAGAGGTCTATCTGCCTCTGCCTCCCGAGTGCTGGGGAATAAAACGTACCATCAGTTCCTTGCGTATGATGTCACATAATTGCCTCCAATTTGTTTTTCTCTTTGTATTATATTTTATTTTTATTAATTATTATTAGAAGTGTTACGGTAGCTGAGGCTAGATCCCAGGGCCTCTGGCACTCTAAGCAGGATGTGAGGCCTATCTCTAAACAGCACGCAGCCCTGATTCACTTCCTGTTTCAAATGCTGTATCTTGTCACTCAGAGATGTGAAGGTCAGAGCCTGGGCCCTAGCAGCCCTGGCAAGCTGGTGTCATCCTCCATGTATCAATTAAACAGGCAATTATTAGCAGAAAGCAGGGAAAGATTAACTTAGTGTGGCCACAATAGGAAGAAGGACAAACAAAGGGGTCCTGCGACCCCCCTCCCAAGACTGTTTGCAGGGTGCTAAGGTATGGTTGTATGGTTTAGGGCTTCTTTGCTTGAGACAGCGTCTCATAGCTCTGGCTATTCTGTAACTAGCTAGCTACATAGGCCAAGGTGAACTTAAACTCATGGAGATCCACCCTCCTCTGCCTCCTCAGCGCTGGGATTAAAGGCCTGTGTACCACACCCACTGAGGTTTGGGTTAAAGTATAGGGCAACGGTGAACAGTGAGCATAACTAAACAGCCCTGCTGTACTGTGGTCCTGCCCATCACCGGCCCATCATTGTGTCAGCTCAGTCAGGACTGAGGGAAGTCTCTTCCTGAAGACAGGTTCTCCTCAGGCATGTACAGGGCACCAGTCGTCCCTTTCTCTTATGGAATTACTGGGAATTTTTTTTTTTTTTTTTTTTTTTTTTCGAGACAGGGTTTCTCTGTGGTTTTGGAGTCTGTCCTGGAACTAGCTCTTGTAGACCAGGCTGGTCTCGAACTCACAGAGATCCGCCTGCCTCTGCCTCCCAAGTGCTGGGATTAAAGGCGCGCGCCACCACCGCCCGGCCTACTGGGAAATTTTTAATTCTTTTTTTTTTATATATTTTTTTTATTTTTATTCTTTTTTAATTAAAATTTCCACCTGCTCCCCGTTTCCCATTTCCCTCCCCTCCTCCCAAATATTGCCCCCTCCCCCCAGTCCCCTCCCCCTATCCCCACTCCTCTTCTCCTTCCCCCACACCATTCCCCCTCCCTCTCGATACTGAAGAGCAGTCCAAATTCTCTGCCCTGCGGGAAGACGAAGGTCTTCTATCTATGTCCAGGAAGGTGAGTGTCTAAACAGGCTAAGCGCCCACAAAGCCAGTTCATGTATTAGGATCGAAACCTAGTGCCATTGTCCTTGGCTTCTCATCAGCCTTCATTGTCCGCCATGCTCAGAGAGTCCAGTTTCAACCCATGCTTATTCAGTCCCAGACCAGCTGGCCTTGGTGGCCTCACAATAAATCAGTTCCACTGTCGCAGTGGGTGGGTGCATCCCTCGTGGTCCTGGTTTCCTTGCTCATGTTCTCCCTCCTTCTGCTCATAGAAGACCCTGATTTTAACCCAAAAACATATGAACACCTGATTTTTGATAAAGGAGCTAAAAGTATTCAATGGAAAAAAGAGAGCATCTTCAACAAATGGTGCTGGCAGAACTGGTTGTCAACGTGTAGAAGAATGAAAATAGATCCATATCTATCACCATGCACAAAACTCAAATCCAAATGGATTAAAGACCTCAATATTAGTCTGAACACACTGAACCTGATAGAAGAAAAAGTTGGAAGTACTCTACAACATATGGGTACAGGAGATCACTTCCTACGTTTATCCCCAGCAGCACAGACATTAAGGGCAACATTGAATAAATGGGACCTCCTAAAACTGAGTAGCTTCTGTAAAGCAAAGGACACTGTCACTAAGACAAAAAGGCAACCCACTGACTGGGAGAAGATCTTCACCAACCCTGCAACAGACAAAGGTCTGATCTCCAAAATATATAAAGAACTCAAGAAACTAGACTTTAAAATGCTAATGAACCCAATAAAAAAATGGGGCACTGATCTGAACAGAGAATTCTCAACAGAAGAAATTCAAATGGCCAAAAGACACTTAAGGTCATGCTCAACCTCCTTAGCGATAAGGGAAATGCAAATTAAAACAACTTTGAGACACCATCTTACACCTGTCAGAATGGCTAAAATCAAAAACAGCAATGATAGCCTTTGCTAGAGAGGTTGTGGAGAAAGGGGCACACTCATTCATTGCTGGTGGGAATGCAAACTTGTGCAACCACTTTGGAAATCAGTGTGGCGATTTCTCAGGAAATTTGGGATCAACCTACCCCAAGATCCAGTAATACCACTATTTTTTTTTTTTTTTTGGTTTTTCGAGACAGGGTTTCTCTGTGGTTTTGGAGCCTGTCCTGGAACTAGCTCTTGTAGACCAGGCTGGTCTCGAACTCACAGAGATCCGCCTGCCTCTGCCTCCCAAGTGCTCAGTAATACCACTATTGGGAATATACCCAAGAGATGCCCCATCAAATGACAAAAGTATCTGTTCAACTATGTTCATAGCAGCATTGTTTGTAATAGCCAAAACCTGGAAACAACCTAGATGCCCTTCAATGGAGGAATGGATGAAGAAAGTGTGGAATAAATACATATTAGAGTACTACTCAGCGGTAAAAAACAATGACTTCTCGAATTTTGCATGCAAATGGATGGAAATAGAAAACACTATCCTGAGTGAGGTATCCCAGACCCAAAAAGAGGAACATGGGATGTACTCACTCATAATCGGTTTCTAGCCATAAATAAAGGACATTGAGCATATAATTTGTGATCCTAGAGAAGCTAAATAAGAAAGTGAACCCAAAGAAAATCATATAGTCATCCTCCTGGAGAGGGGAAGTAGACAAGATTGCAGGGCAAAAATTGGGAACTTGCGGGTGAGGTGGCAAGGGGCAAAGGGGAAATGGGATGAGAAACATGAGAAGGGGAGGATGGGAGGAGCTTGGGGGATTGGGATGGTTGGGATATAGGAAGGGAGGATACGGGAGCAGCAAAGTATATATCCTAACTAAGAGAGCCATCTTAGGGTTGGCAAGAAACTTGACTCTAGAGGGGTTAGCAGGTGTCCAGGGAGATGTCCCCAGCTGGTACCTTGGGCAACTAAGGAGAGGGAACCTGAAATGACCCTATCCTATACTGATGAATATCTTGCATATCACCTTAGAACCTTCATCTGGCAATCGATCGAGGTAGAGACAGAGTCTCAGTTTGGAGCAACGGTCTGAGCTCTTAAGGTCCAAATTTTTAATTCTTTAGAGTCAGTTGTTTTGTCAGTGGCAGTGATGGAGGGCACAGGCTAGAAGAATAGCTTTACACTCTTTCCTGAAATGGCCTGAGTCTTTGTGGCTTATTATTTTGTTTTGTTTGTTTGTTTGTTGTTTTTCTAAGAGACCTCTACTCAGGCAAGGCTGGATTCTTGACTTGTTTGTTTGTTTTTCAAGACAGAATTTCTCTCTGTGTAACAGTCCTAGCTGTTCTAGAACTTGCTTTGTAGACCGGGTGCCACCACTGCCTACAGTCAGTGGTAATCAAAGATGTATACCACCACACCCAAATAGCAAATTAGTGTTTTTGAACAAGACGCCAAGAACAAATAAATAAAAAGATGCTTGGAGCATCGAGGTGTGGAGGTAAATACTTGCACCTCAGCAGAGGGGAGGCTAAGGACGGAGGATCCTATGTCTCAGGCCAGCCTGAGCTGAATAGTGAGACATTGAGACATTGTCTTTTTTTTAATCTTTATTTCATGTGCATTGGCGTTTTGCCTGTATGTATGTCCGTATGAACATGTTGGATCCCTTGGAACTGGAGTTACAGACAGTTGTGAGCTGCTATGTGGGTGCTGGGGAGAGACAGAGACAAGAGACAGGAATGCCATGCAGAGTGAGGTTGGATATTTATTTAGTGGGTTATGGAAGGGAAGGGGAAGGGTCAGAGGGAGGGAGAAGGGGAGGATGAGGGGAGAGAGGCAGAGAGAGAGAAGTTACCTCTTCAGGAGAGGGATGGAAAGGAAGAAAGCTCTCAGGCTGGAAGCAGAAGGAAGATCCACTTACCTGGAGGGTGGGGGTGGGGCTTGTCTCTTAAAGGGACAGGACAGACCATTACACTGGGGGCATAAGTCTGTCTGGTCCAGTCAAGCAATAAAATCAGCTTTAATGCTTTAAGAGGGAGGCTGGTGCCGGGCGGTGGTGGCACACGCCTTTAATCCCAGCACTTGGGAGGCAGAGGCAGGCAGATCTCTGTGAGTTCGAGACCAGCAGGTCTACAAGAGCTAGTTCCAGGACAGGCTCCAAAAAACCACAGAGAAACCCTGTCTTGAAAAAGCAAAAAAAAAAAAAAAAAAAGGAGGCTGAAGATGTCTCAGTGATTAAGAGCACTGACTACTCTTCCAGAGGACCTGGATGATTTGTTATCCACCCAACATGGTGGCAAACAACTACTGTAACTCTAGTTCCCGGGGATCTGAAGCCCTCTTCCGGTCTGTACAAGTACCAGGCACACATGTGGTACACAGACATACATGCAGACAAAACACTGAAATGCATAAAATGAGGTGCATGTATATCTGTGTGCCACATGCATACCTGTTTTTTTTTTTTGTTTTGTTTTTTTTTTTTTTTTTGGGTTTTTCGAGACAGGGTTTCTCTGTAGCTTTGGTGCCCGTCCCGGAACTAGCTCTTGTAGACCAGGCTGGTCTCGAACTCACAGAGATCCGCCTGCCTCTGCCTCCCGAGTGCTGGGATTAAAGGCGTGTGCCACCACCGCCCGGCCCATACCTGGTTTTTGAGGAGGCAAGAGAGTGTGTCAGACTCCCTGAAAGTGGAGTTGTATATGGATAGTTATAAGCCACCACATGGGTGTGAGTACTTAACCTGGGTCCTCTCCTCTGCGAGAGCGATATATACTCTTAAGCATAGAGCCATCCCTCCAGCCCCTCCCCCTCTAAAATGCTGTCATTGTGAGTGGGTTTGTACATTCACTGATCCCTTCAGGCCCTTGTGACCTGCCTGATTGGATGCTGGCCATGTAAGTTGAGAACTGGACTCAGGTCCTGTGGAAAAGAAGTATGCATTCTTAATTGCTGAGCCACCTCTCTCCAGAGTCCTGACTTCCTAGTGGGTCATCTGACCCCTGTTCCGTATCTCCTCTTTTGGGAGAAGGCCTGTGAACTGGAAGAACTTTGTGCTGAGAACTTTGGGGTATAAGTGGCTCAGACAAGCACAGGACACATGCCACCCTGTGTGAGCATAACACTATTGTCCTCGGAGTACTGCCATTAAAACAGCTGTCGCCAAAAGTTCTTGGCTTTTATCATTTTCTTCTTTGAGATTGGGCCTCATGCAGCCATGACTGATTCTGGTTCTGGTCTTGACCCTCCTGCCGCTGTCTCCAGTGTGCTGGGATTCAACCCTGGATGAGTTCCGTTCTGAAGTGTATGGGATCCGCATCCAGCTAAAAGATTTATTTATTTTTAGTGTGTATAAATATTTTGCCTGCATACATATTTGTGTCTGGTGCCCTCCGAGATCTAATAGGATGTAATATCCTGTGGGGCTGGAGTTACAGATGGTTGTGAGCCACCATGTGGGTGTTGGGAATTGAGCCTCAGTCTACTGGAAAAGCAGCCAGTGTTCGTAGCCACTGAGCCATTTCTCCAGCCCCTCAACATTGTTAACTCAGACATGACAGATGGAGTCTGCTGACAATTCCTGAGATATTATGACATAAAAATAGACTTGTTAAACCAGACGATGGTGGCACACACCTTTAATCCCAGCACTCGGGAAGCACAGACAGGTGAATCTCTGGGAGTTTGAGGCCAATCTGGTCTACCAAGTGAATCCCAAGCCAGACTCCAAAGCTACAGAGAAAAAAAAAAAAAAAAAAAAACTCAGCCGGGCGGTGGTGGCGCACGCCTTTAATCCCAGCACTCGGGAGGCAGAGGCAGGCGGATCTCTGTGAGTTCGAGACCAGCCTGGTCTACAGAGCTAGTTCCAGGACAGGCTCCAAAACCACAGAGAAACCCTGTCTCGAAAAACCCAAAAAAAAAAAAAAAAAAAGACTCGGTTGAACACAAAACAATTCTCTCTCAGTAAGAGCTGGAGAGATGGCTCAGAGGTTAACACTGGCTGCTCTTCCAGAGGACATGGGTTCTATTCCTAACACCCCCAGCTCACAACTGTCTACAACTCCAGTTCTAGGGGATCTAACACCTTCACACGGACATACATATAAGCATGTAGGCAAAGGCAAACACCAATGAAAGTAAAGCAAAAATAAGTCATTTAAAAGAAAGAGAGCCAGGCGGTGGTGGCACACGCCTTTAGTCCCAGTACTCAGAAGGGAGAGGCTTGTGGATCTCTGTAAATTTAAGGCCAGCCTGGTCTAGAGAGTAAGTTTCAGGATAGCTAAGGCTGTACAAAGAAATATTTTCTCAAAAAGAAAGAAAAAAAAAAAGGAAGAAAAAGAACAGAAAGAACTCTATGGTAGGACTGCCAGGTCCAAAAGGAGCCTGAGAACAGTCCCACTCCCCTTAATTTGGTACTTTTCCTTACTTCAGAGTAAAAATAGTTTTAAAGTGGGAAAATTACAGCGGCCTGTGTTGTTCATTCATGAGAATGAAATCACAATGGTCTCATTGTTAGGGTGCCAAGGTGACAAGTGATGACTCTCATCTTCTCCGCCTCCAGTGATCCCAACCCAGGACTAAGGAACCTGAAAAGAACACCTGAGTCGCAAGATGCTCCTGCTAGGCACTGTCCCGGCCACCTCACACCAGCCTTAACCCCTCTGCTCCGGCTCCCCCAAACTGTCAATCAACATAACTCCAGCCTGTAGTGTGGTGGTGGAAGGGACCGAAAGAACTGGAGGTGTGGGGGTGGGAGGGTATCATGGATTCCAGAGCAGACAGGATAAGGAAGGAATTTTTTTGTTTGTTTGTTTGTTTTTTTTGTTTTTCGAGACAGGGTTTCTCTGTGGCTTTGGAGCCTGTCCTGGAACTAGCTTCGTAGACCAGGCTGGTCTCGAACTCACAGAGATCCGCCTGCCTCTGCCTCCCGAGTGCTGGGATTAAAGGCGCGCGCCACCATCGCCCGGCTCATAAGGGAGGAATTGTATTTTAAGAAATAGAATCTCAAGTCAGGGCTTTTAGCCAGCATTCCTTTCTTTTCCTTCTTCATTTTTTTTAAAGATATATTTATGATTTATTTAACCTTATTTTATGTGCATTCATGTGAGAGTGTCAGATCCCCTGGAACTGGATTTACAGACAGTTCTGAGCTGCGATGTGGGTGCTAGGAATTGAACCCAGGTCCTCCTCGTAGAGCAACCTCTTAACCGCTGAGCCATCTCTCCAGCTCCCCCCCCCCTTTTTTTGTTTTTTCGAGACAGGGTTTTTCTGTAGCTTTGGAGCCTGTCCTGGAACTAGCTCTGTAGACCAGGCTGGCCTCGAACTCACAAAGATCCGTCTGCCAAGTGCTGGGATTAAAGGCGTGCGCCACCATGGCCCGGCTGCTTTAGGCAGCATTCCTGTAGCCAAACCCAGCCAGCCATGTAACTAAGGAGGCCAAGTGGAAGGGGTAGCATTCCTTTCTTTTCTTACTTTTCTTCTTTTTTTGGAGGTGGTGATACTGAGGGTTAAATACAGGGTCCCACTCATGCTAGACCCCAGACCCTAGTCCTTTTCTTTCCTTCTTTTGTGATGTTAAGTGGTCAGGACCACCCCCACAGGGTATTTAAGTGGGTGGGTGCTCAGAGGAGGAACACGTGGTCTGGGATTTTGCATGTGCTCCCCTGCCATGCCCTCGGCCACCCGTGAGTGCTGTATTTATTAAAACATGAGCATTTTAATTCGCTTTAATTTGACCCGATTGGATTTCCATGTGCCGGCGGAGAAAATTTTTCCTAACAGGGACCACTGAGTTCTAGACCAGCCGTGGCAAGGAATTGAGACCTCCCCACCCCCATCTCACAAAAAACAAAACAAAACGAAACCAAGCTTTCGCCTTTTTTGGTGTGTTTGCTTGCTTTGTTTCCTGTGGCACAGCGTAGCTAGCTGTCTCTGTTGGCTGACTGTTGGGATTAACGGCGTGTGCCAACAGCTAGACCATGGCTGGACCTAAAACAAAAACGTGAGCCATCTCTTCATTTTTGTGTTCATGCCTTTTACTTGGGCGGAAGGGACAGATAAACAGAGATAAACATATCCTAAAGCTGAGGCCGCTTTGGTGAGGACAATTTTCCCACAAGAATAAGGCTGTAAGGCTGCCCCCTAGAGCAAAAGCGATCTTTTTGTAGGAGTTAGGTGAGCTTTCCCAGTTGAAGACAGGAAGAAGCTTCTTTATGGGGGAGCGGGAGTACCTTGGAGAACTAGGGCGGTGATGTGTAGGGTCACTCTGTGACTGGAACTGTTTAATGTGCAGACTCTTCCCTGGGCTTCAGTTTCTGCTCCACTTAAACCTAAAACCCTTGTCAGTACCTTCAAGATGAACTTGTAGGTCATTGGACCCCTCGCTGCTCCTCTTGTTTCTGTGACTACACTGTACAAACTGCCTCTGGGTTTAACTGGTGTGTAGGACAGTTCCAGCCTTGTTTGTAGAGGTTGCTGAGTCTGTGCTTTTGTCCTAAAAATTACAGGAAAATCTTGTTTGTTTGTTTTGAGACAGGGTCTCTCCTTGTAGCCCTGACTGTCCTGGAACTGACTGTAGACCAGGCCAGCCTTGAACTCAAGAGGTCCATCTGCCTCTGCCTCCTGGGACCTGGAAAAAAGGCGTGTGCCACTACGTCCAGCCTCCAGACACGCAGTCTTAGAATGTAAAGTCAGAGAGGAGGGTGGGTGACAACTGGCTATTCAAGAATGACAATTCTGACTCTGGATTTGCAGCTTTTTAATCTCTCCAGTCAGGAAATTCTACTCAGTTCCCAATCTCCAGAATCTTCTAAACAAGTGTGATTTTTCAGCAAATTTCAGGTTTTGTGTGTATCAGGTCTCTGCCTCTGGCTGGCTCAGTACTGACTCACCCATACAACAGAAAGTACCAAGTAGTCGGCCCCAGGGAGAATTAAGTCACGAGGAGAACTCAAACCATCGGGCTTCAGTGATGGTCACTGATTACAAAGGAAGAAAAGCAACCCCTTAAAGCATCTGGCTCCACCAGAACCCTTGCCTTCAGTCTTGGGGTCAATTGATACATCCTATTTAACAGGAGAAAAACAGTTTAACTATGCGCATATGCATAATCCCACAAAAACCATTGCAAAGCAGGGCCGGAGGTTGAGGTTCAGAATCCTTCCAGTGGGGGTCTAGAGAATGCTGGGGGTGCTGCTGAGAGAGGCCTGGGAAAACGGAGGGAAGGGATTAAGGCGCAAACAAAGGATGTCTTGTCATGCAGATTGAAATCACCGGGAGCATTTCTGGAGGCAAGAGCACCCATTGATAATGGTGCAGATTGCCCTACAGCAGGGCACCTTTCACAGGGGCTCTGGAGAGACCAGGTCAGGTGTGAAGCCGCTCCTAGAGCTGTGTATTGGGGGAGTGGCAACAATACTCCCAACCCTGGAGGGGTAGATGAAAAAGAAGATGCATTTACTTTTAAATAAGTCTTAAGGACTGGAGAAATGGTTCCGTCTCTAATCACTTGCGGCTGACAATCTGAGTTCAGTCCCTGAACCGCACCATGGAAGGACGGAACCAACAATCCAAAGTTGTCCTCTGAACTGCATTCACAGATATCACACACACACACACACACACACACACACACACACACCCCGCAAATAAGTAAATAAATAAGCCTTATGTTGAAATGTCACTCAAAACGGGAGCAATCTGAGGCTTCAAGGACAGGAAGAAACCTCACCCATTCCTTAGGGCACCATGGGCACAGCCTCTCCCTCAGCTCCTGCTCTAGGGAAGGCTATGGCTCTTGGCTGCCTCCCCTATGGAAATGGTGAGTATTTCTTTGTCTACACAGAAAACACAGCTTGCTCAAAGGGATGAAAGGTTCTAAAGTCAAATAATTAGTGAATGAGGCTAGGAATACGGATTCAATTTCCCCAAATACCAAGTTTTGATGGGGTAAAAGTTTCAAGATGTTTTCATAGAACAGAACAAAAGAAATCATAAATTAGGACTCTTTGAAACACATGGGTGGTAGCCTAGTGGTGGTAGCTCACACCTCTGATCCCAGCGCTTGACGGCTGAAGTAGGAGCTATTTGATTTTGAGGCCAGCCTGGTCTACAGAGCAACTTCCAGGACAGCTAGGGTTGATACACAGAGAAACCCTGTTTCAAAAACAAAAACAGCAAAAATAAGTAAGATCCATGGGTGGAGACATCAGGTAGGCCAGACACCGCAAAGCCAGAAGACTGTGTTAGGCCTCGTAGATGATACGTAGCTTTTGGCTGGGCGGAAGCTAGTGGTCTTGGTTGTACATTTCATAAGGATGCTAGGCTGCAGGCACACCTAGGTGGTCACAGAAGGACTACTAGGTGGGCCAAAGATAGCTCCAAACTGTAACATGATTCCAACTCTCCATGCAAACTGGAGTTCTCATTGGCCAATGGCTTTGTGGGACTCTGGGCAGGGTGACTCTCCTCTAGAACTTCACTTCATCTGGATTTGCTTTAAAGACAGGGTTCCAGACAGCTGAGCAACCCTCTCCTTGACCCTAGACAAGTGCACACATCTGGAAAGGACCTTGGGTAGTTCAAAAGAGGAAGGGAGAGAAGGCCTTTATCCATAGATGGCCAATGGGTGCTGGGAAGATATAGTCCAGCTCTGCCAACCACAGTCCAGAACCCACACACACCCAACTCCCCTCGGCCCTCAGGGATCCATGACTAAGATGCAGAAAGAAATTTTCAGGACAAGGCAGAGTGAAGCAATATTGTCTAGCTTATTTCTTTTCTTCTTTTTTCTTTGGAAGTCCTGGGTATTGAACTCAAGGCCTTGCATATACAAGTAAACACTCTATAAGTGAACTATGCTCCTGGTGCTGGCTAGTTCATTAAGATAAGAAAAAAACATACGATATATATATATATATATATATAATTTAATGTATAGTTCCATAGCTTCTACTCTGAATGATTATTCTAACTGTAGAGAAGTTCATTGAGTTGTGTGGTTGTGTGTGTGTGTATATATAATTTGTTTGCACATATATATATATATAAAACTTTAATTGTATGAAGTTTATTATAAGAAAAAAATTGCAAAACCAGATGGCAGCAGCGTAAGCTTTATATCCCAGTATTCAGGAGGCAGAGGCAAGAAAATCTCTGAGCTCAAGAACAGCCTGGTTTACAACAAAGCTACTTCCAGAATAATCAAAGCGACACAAAGAAACCTTGTTTTGAAAAACCAAAATGAAGCCGGGCGGTGGTGGCACATGCCTTTAATCCCAGCACTTGGGAGGCAGAGGCAGGCGGATCTCTGTGAGTTCGAGACCAGCCTGGTCTACAAGAGCTAGTTCCAGGAGAGGCTCCAAAACCACAGAGAAACCCTGTCTCGAAAAACCAAAAAAAAAAAAAAAAAAAAAAAAAAAAAAAAAACCCAAAATGAATGAATGAATAAATAAATAATTGCAAATATTTTTTTTCCTTGTCCTTTCAAGACATGGCTTCTTTCTTCCTTCCTTCCTCCCTCCCTCCCTCCCTCCCTCCCTCTCTTTCTTTTTTTCTTTCTTTTGTTGATTTTTCGAGACAGGTTTTCTCTCTGTAGTTTTGGAGCCTGTCCTGGTCACTGACTCCGCAGACCAGGCTGGCCTTGAACTCACAGAGATCCTTTTGCCTCTGCCTCCCAAGTGCTAGGATTAAAGGTGTGCGCTACCTGCCCCCAACGATACTTGCAAATATTTTTTTAAAAAAAATAATAATAAAAAACTTACATACCAAAATTAACCAGACCTAAAGCTTATACAATGCAGTGAACTTCTCTACAGTTAGAATAACTATTCAGAGCAGAGGCTGTGGAGCTCCTTGTAGGAGCCAGCCATGGTAAGCTAAATATGAACAGATCACCCAAAGAAAGTTCTTTTTTTCGAGACAGGGTTTCTCTGTGGCTTTGGAGCCTGTCCTGGAACTAGCTCTTGTAGACCAGGCTGGTCTCGAACTCACAGAGATCCGCCTACCTCTGCCTCCCAAGTGCTGGGATTAAAGGCGTGCGCCACCACCACCCGGCCATCAAAGAAAGTTCTTTACTTCCAACCATTTTCACCTGCCAGAGTAGGACCTGGCCATTGATAAGTTTAATGGAGGCCTGAGTCTCAGTAGTTTAACCTGAAGCAGTGCCTGGTTGCAGGAAGTACCATAAACTAAGATTACCTGAGCACCACCCAAGAACAGACGATCCAAAGGAAATGCCTAGCATTCCAACTGCTGTAGATAGATAGGATCACCTGCCAGCACACCCATCAGGACACCCCTAGACAAATGTCAGCCAATCAGGAGTCCTGAACCTCAGAAACCCCTCACCCCTACCTTTACTACTATAAAAACCCAATTCTAATTGAGCTCGGGGCTCTCCATTTATTCCAATACGTTGGACATGTGGAGGGTCCGAGTTTGCAAACTTGCATAAAATAAAGGCTCTTTGCTTTTACATATGGACTCGGTCTCCTTTGTTGGCTTTTGGGGAACTTTGCGGATTTGGGCATAACACTCCTGCCACATAAATCCTAGCATGGTCTCCTTATGAAAGACCCCGGTGCAGAGAGACTCTCACTCAAGTCTCGGGATAACACGACCCCCCCAGTAACTCACGAGAGACCGTCCTTGCTGCAATCACACGAGGCTTTAATTGATGAGATGAGATGGGAACCAGTGCACTGGGGCCGAGACTCATAACCCACGCAGGGGAAGAGTTCGACCTTGAGTGACTGGGAGAAGGAGTTTTTAAGGGAAGAAACCACAGCCCAGTAATCCAAAAGGGTCATAGGAAATTCTGAAAATCCAGTGATGGTCACAAGGGGGCAACTCCCTGCCTCTCAGGACCACTCCCAAGGTCATAATCAGCTAGTTTCTAAAACACAGTACAATGTTAATCACAAGGGAGAAACTCCCTGTTTCTCAAGATTATTCTCAAGATTACAATCTAACTTTATCTTCAGCTAGTTCCTGAAACACAGTCACTAACCAGCTAATCCTAGATTTTTAATTCTTCTCTTCCTGCTGGGGCGTCAGGTCTGGATTTAGCCAGGTCTCTCACTTACCTTGGGCATCAGAAGGATGTGTTGCACACCCATACATGTAGGCAAAACACTCATATACATAAAATGAATCTCTTTTTCTTTTTGTTTAACGTACATTGCTGTTTTCTCTACATCTTGGTTTTGTTTGTTTGTTTGGTTGGTTTGGTTTTTCCAGACAGGGTTTCTCTGTGTACCTTTGGCAGTCCTGGAACTCACTTTGTAGACCAGGCTGACCTTGAACTCAAAGAGATCCACCAGCCTCTGCCCCCAGTGCTGGGATTAAAGCTTGCAAGCGTGCTCTACCACTGCCCAACACTTCATTATGCGTATATCTGTGTGAGGGAATCTGATCCCCGGAACAGGGGTTACAGACAGTTGTGAGCTGCCATGTGGGTGCTGGGAATCAAACCTGGGTCCTCTGGAAGAGCAGCCAGTGCTCTTAACTGCTGAGCCATCTCTCCAGCCCCCTCTTTTTGGCTTTTCAAGACAAGGTTTCTCTATGTAACCTTGGTAGTCCTGACTAGCTCTGTAGACCAGGCTGGCCTTGAACTCAAACATCCACCTGCCTCTGCCTCCTGTGTGCTGGTATTAAAGTACACCACTGTGAGAGCCAAAGTTACATTTTAAGTTTTAATTACTATGCCTCGGAGATCCATGAAACAGAAATGCCTCTGATCTATAAACCCTTGCCCCAAGTTCCTGAAATGTTGGAGGCTATTGTTTATGGAAGACAACAAGCCACATGTTTCCCTAGACAAGTTTGACCCATATGCACTAGATGTGGGCTGGAGGTTCACAGGCTGAAGGTACTTCCGGATGTATGCTTGCCCCTGATTGAACCTGTGGTAAATGCAATACATTGTGGGCTTTCCTTTTTTTTTTTTTTTTTTTGGTTTTTCGAGACAGGGTTTCTCTGTGGCTTTGGAGCCTGTCCTGGAACTAGCTCTGTAGACCAGGCTGGTCTCAAACTCACAGAGATCCTTTTTTTTTTAATATGGAACGCTTCACGAGTTTGCGTGTCATCCTTGTGCAGGGGCCATGCTAATCTTCTCTGTATCGTTCCAATTTTAGTATATGTGCTGCCGAAGCGAGCACTGGGCTTTCCTTCTTAACCCCTTGCCAAACTTGATTCTGGGCCATTTCCCAGGAATCTAGGTATGGACCTGGCCAGAGCCCATCCACTTGATCAGTATTTAATTAAAGCTTACTTCAAGGCAGGCATGGTGGCACACACCTTTAAGCCCAGAACTCCGGAGGCAGGGACAGGCGGATCTCTGTGTTCTAGACCAGCCTAGGCCACAGAGCTAGTTCTAGGACAGGGTCCAAAGCTACACAGAGAAACCCTGTCTCAGCTGGACGGTGGTGGTGCATGCCTTATTCCCCAGCTCTCCGTAGGCAGAAGCAGGCCGATCTCTGTGAGTTCAAGGACAGCCTTGTCTACAGAGCGAATTCCAGGACAGCTAGGGCTGTTACACAGAGGAAACCCTGTCTAAAAAAACTAAATCCCAAAAAACAAAACAAAACAACAACAAAAAAACTTGCTTCAAATTTGCCTTTAACCTGTGGTAGTGATGTTATTCTCACCAGCGGATTACCAACCACACCTGGGTCTTAAACACTAAACTACTTCTCCATCCCCAAGAGCCACTCTTCTTCTTGTTTCCTGGTCTAAAATGCTCCTGAGCCTTGGTGTGGAGAAGGTTGACATCTCCCACTTAGATCTCTCACTCAGCCACTTTCAGCACGCTGACCAGGTGTGAGTCTCTGCATCCACGGCTTCCCACAGCAGGACAGAAGCTTCTTTGACCAACGCTGAAGGCAGCACTGGTCTGGGCATATAAACAGAACCATTTAGAAGGCAGTTTGACAACATGTCCATTTAGCAAGTCAACAACAGTAAGTTTGCCACCTAGAGTCTATACCTCCCTAGCCCTGGACTTTGGATAAAGTTTACAGTACCAGGTGTGAAATTCCTCTGTGGAGCAAACCTCAAATCCAGTCACAAAGCATTTGGATGATCCCACAACAGTCAGGCCAGGATTGCACCAGTGGGTACATCTTTGCTGAGGGGTCAGTATTGTTGAATGCAGGGTCCCCTAGCGAGAATGACCATTGATGACTTTTCTCCTGGAACATCCCACACAACATCTTATAAGTAGAGTTTCTGGGGCTTTTTTTTTTTTTTTTTTTTTTGGTTTTTCGAGACAGGGTTTCTCTGTGGCTTTGGAGCCTGTCCTGGAACTAGCTCTTGTAGACCAGGCTGGTCTCGAACTCACAGAGATCCGCCTGCCTCTGCCTCCCGAGTGCTGGGATTACAGGCGTGCGCCGCCACCACCACCCGGCTTTCTTTGTTTGTTTTTGGGTTTTTTTTTTTGTTTGTTTGTTTTGTTTTGTTTTTTTTGGTTGGGTGGTGGTGGCACATGCCTTTAATACCAGCACTTGGGAGGCAAAGGCAGGTGGATCTCTGTGAGTTTGGTGCCAGCCTGGTCTACAGAGAAAATTCCAGGACAGGCTTCAAAAGCTACACAGAGAAAAACCTGTCTCAGAAAGAAAGAAAGAAAGAAAGAAAGAAAGAAAGAAAGAAAGAAAGAAAGAAAGAAAGAAAGAAAAGGAAATGTAGAAGGAGCTGCAGGCAGGCCTGTTTTTTGTCCTGCCCGGCTCTCGCATGGCTAGCTTAGCCCCGGAAATAACAACACAGAAATTGTATTCTTTTAAACACTGCCTGGCCCATTAGTTTCAGCCTCTTCTTGGCTAACTCTCACATCTTGACTAACCCGTTTCTAATAATCTGTGTAGCACCACGAAGTGGTGGCTTACCGGAAAGGATTCTAGTGTACGTCCATCTTGGGCTGGAGCTTCATCACGTCTGTCTGAGGCATCTTACCTCACTTCCTTCTACCCAGCATTCTGTTCTGTCTACTCCACCCACCTAAAGGATGGCCTATCAAATGGGTCAAGGGAGTTTCTTTATTAACCAATGACCTTCCTCCATCAAGAAAAAAGAAAGAAACAGTTGCACTTTATTTACACTTTACAATGGCTGCATATACGGCCCTGTGCCTTTCTAAATCACCCTGCTCAAAAGGTGTAGCATAATAAGCAAAACTTAAAGTTTTGTCAGATGTTGTTGTTGGTGCACATCTTTAATTCTAACACTTGAGAGGTAGAGGCAGGTAGATTTCTGTGAGCTCAAGGCCAGCCTGGTCTAAAGAGCAAGTTCCAGGATAGCCAGGGCTAAACAGAGAAACCCTATCTGAGAAAAACAAAACAAAAAAGTTTAAAAAATTAAGTAAAGATGCATAAAATGGTTCATTTCTTTCACTTAAAGATTTTCTCTTTTTTGTCTTTTTTTGTTTTGTTTTTTTTTTTGTTTTGTTTTTTTTGTTTTTTCGAGACAGGGTTTCTCTGTGGTTTTGGAGCCTTTCCTGGAACTAGCTCTTGTAGACCAGGCTGGTCTCGAACTCACAGAGATCCGCCTGCCTCTGCCTCCCAAGTGCTGGGATTAAAGGCGTGCGCCACCACCGCCCGGCCTCTTTTTTGTCTTTTGCAGGTTGGGTAGTGGTGGCGCACTCCTTTAATTTCAGTACTCAGGGAGGCAGAGGTTGGTGTAGCTCTGTGAATTCGAAGCTAACCTATTCTATAGAATGAGTTCCAGGACAGCCAAAACTACATAGAAACCCTGTCTCAAAAAACCAAAACTGACCAAACAAAAAAGATTGCCTTATGAAGAGCACTGTTTAAAAATGAGACATATGAATCATCATAAAAAATGAGATATATGCTGGGCTAGGGCATGTCTCCAATCCCAGCACTGGAGGCAGAAGCAGGCAGATCTCTGTCTATGTAGGGAGTTCTATGTAGAGAAACCCTGTCTCAAAGAAAGAAAAACGGAAGGAAGGGAGGGAGGGAGGGAGGGAGGGAGGGAGGGAGGGAGGGAGGAAGGAAGGAAGGAAGGAGAAAGAAAGGGATACTGAGTTTTGCTTTGTTTTTTGTTTTTTTTTTTTTAAGACAAGGTTTCTCTGTCTAACCCTCTGTGTCTGGGAACTCACTCTGTAGATCAGGTTGGCCTTGAACTCAGAGCTTCGCCTACCTTTGCCTTCTAAGTGCTGGGATTAAAGGCGGGCGCCACCACAGTTCAGCTGTGTATGCCCATATTGTTAAACTCAAGGTTCTAGTCACAGTCTAAGTAAGCATAGTTTAATGCTGTCTGTACCATCCATGTTTGAGATGTCTTTGGAAAACACACATTAGCCTTGCAAGCAAATTTGGCTTTATCAGTTGTGTGAAGTTCCTTGACTCTCAGCCAGCAGGAAAGGCAGACTAGGGCCTGTTCCTTGTCTCCCTTCTCATTTTTCCTGTCTCTCTAAACTGTCTTAGCTTCTTGAAGGGATCTCTGGCTTTCACAGATGATTCCTTATGCTCCAGGATGTGGTCTAGCCTACCTCCCACCGCCTGGGGGGTAGTCTGCCTTGAAGGTTTTCATGTTCGGATACTCTAGGGTGACTCAGGAAAAAAAAGTTAAGGATCCTGTTTGTCTTCAGCCAAACTGACAGGGGTGGACATACATGAGACAGAAAGCTCAGTCAGCCCGGAGCCCCGCAGGAGGAGCCAATGCTTTCTAGTACTGAGAGCTCCCAGATGCCCCTTTCAAGCACATAAAAGCGGGAAAGCTGTGCAAATAACAAAGCTCAATACTAGGTATTTCCACCTGGTCCCACCCACTGTCTAGCTATACACACTAAAGGTCGACACTGTCCTGAGGGTAGGCAGAGTGGGGTATGAGGAGGTAGAAGAGGTCTGGAGATCCTTCCAACGTCCATGTTGTTTAGATAGAGGCCAGCAACGCTGAGGGGTCAGCTTGGTGAAGAAGCCACAATTGAGGACCTCTGGCAGATGCAACAGTGCAGGTTGGAGCTGGACTAAGGGAGGCAACATGAAAGAAAGCATGAACCTGAGGAGTAAGGTCTCAGGGTTACACGAAGTGTGGCCACTGAAGCGGGCCCCTAGATTGAAGGGGGGGGGAAATAATGGGGGAAAATTTTGCTCCTGGGAAGGGATGGAGCAGAATCTCTCTCTGTCTCTGTCTCTCTCTCTCTGTCTCTCTGTCTCTCTCTCTCTCTCTCTGTCTCTCTCTCTCTCTCTCTCTCTCTCACACACACACACACACACACACACACATACACACACACATACCAGGGTGGGGAGTTGGGGGAGGGAGATAGCTTGAGCAGGTGAGAGGACATGGCGCTCTCTGGTCCTGTGGCTGTTCCTGCCTTACATAGGACTTTCTTGCCCCCAGCTATATGAATAACAGCTGCAGACACATCCTTCTGCCTAAACCCAAAATTCCAGGAATGATGATCAGTACTCTCCAGCCAGCATCGTGGAGGCTCACCAGCAGGAGACAGCTTCTGGGAGTCCCCAGCTTGGGCAGGAGACATCTTTAGGAAGCCCCTCAGGCTGGCAGCAAAGGCGGAAAAGTGTAGCCCAAAAAGATAAGTGGGGGTCCTACCTTCAGCACCTCAGGTTGTGGTGACCTTTGTAAGATGCAGAAAGACAGGGCCATCCTAGAGCAGTATGAGGGTGATCTCAGTGTGACTCCATCCTTAGAACAGAAGGGCTTTGAAGCCAGGCAGCTGAGACTGTCAGATAGCAGCTCTGCCTGGCAAGCAGAGCAGGAAAGACCCTCCCAGAGCTTCAGGGGCCACAGCTTCATGTACCTCCTCCATCCCACAATTTTGGACTCAATAGTGCCACAGGATAAATGCCTGTCATTTGTTCGTTCTGGTCATGCTGGAGGCACATCCAAGACTTCCCTGAATGCTGGGCGAAGGGTCTGCTGCTGAGCCACACCCAGCCCTGAAACTGACCATAAGGATTCTGCAGTCCTTTGAAGACTCAGGAAGGGGCCTAGTGAGCTGACAGAGCACTCAGCGGCAGCGGTGTGAGGACTGTAGGAAAAACTTTTCTCCTCAAGGGCATCCAATGCAGGTGCTTCCTTATCCCAGGGCCTGGAAACCACCGGTCCCTTTGCATCTGTTGTTTCAATCTTTGCTATTTGGAAACCTGGCCTGGTTCAAAGTTGAGCTTGCTGTCCTGGCACCTGTCTTGCAGGAGTGACTTTGCATTAGGTTTGGGCGGGTCTGTTGAGCATGTTATAGAAGCCCACTGTAGAATAATAACTTCCAAGAAGTTTCATCTAATAAGCCCATTAAAGGGACTAAAATTTGTTCAGAAACAAGCAAACAAACAAACATGCAAAGCGGGAACTGTATTGACTGGGGATTAAAGCAGATAGCGTGAATAAAAGACCTGGCAGAGATGAGCACCTTTGACCCCTCAAATAATATTGCCATCACCAGAAATGAGTGTCCTTTCACGTACAATAGTCACTTTTCTTTCCAGGGTTTCTCTGTAGCTTTGGTTCCTGTCCTGGAACTAGCTCTTGTAGACCAGGCTAGCCTCGAACTCATAGAGATCCGCCTGCCTCTGCCTCCCTAGTGCTGGGATTAAAGGCGTGCGCCACCACCGCCTGGCTTCTTTCCCTTTTCTTGCAGTGCTGAGGACAGAACCCAGGGCCTTGTGCAAGCTTGGCAAGTGTCTCTACCATTGAACCGCATCTCTCATCTCCCCTTACTGTCACTCTGTGAAGATGGGTGTGGGGCTGGTGAGTTGGCTCAGAGCTCTTTTTTTTTTTTTTTGGTTTTTCGAGACAGGGTTTCTCTGTGGTTTTGGAGCCTGTCCTGGAACTAGCTCTTGTAGACCAGGCTGGTCTCGAACTCACAGAGATCCGCCTGCCTCTGCCTCCCGAGTGCTGGGATTAAAGGCGTGCGCCACCACCGCCCGGTGGCTCAGAGCTCTTGAAAAGGACCTGAGTTTGATTCCCAGAACCAGTGTCAGGTGGTGCACAACTGCCTGTAACTCCAGCTGCAGGGAGAGCCAGAGCCTGTGGCTTCTGCAGGCACCTGCACTCCCGTGCACATATTCATACACAGGCATACGCAAATACACATAATTAAAAATGATCAAAATAGTTGGGGGTAGTAGCACAGGCCTTTAACCCCAGCACTCCAAGGACTGATTTCTGAGTTTGAGGCAAGCATGGGCTACAGAGTAAGTTCTCAGACAGCCAGGACTACATAGAGAAAACTTGTCTCAACCCTCTACCCCCCAAAAACAATCTTGCAAAACATTCACTCAAGTAATAATTAAAAGAAGAGGAAATGTTAACGGTCGGAGAGCTGGCCGAGATGATGGGAGCGCTGCCCGCGGAGCTGGAGGTCTCTAATGTGCTGTGTGTGTCTGTGTGAGTGTACATGCATAATTAATCGGAAAAAAAAAGAGGAAATGTTATATACTCTTCTTAACACACTATCACCATCTGCCGGGCACACTGTCCCCTGCCTGGGTGCACAGCACAACCGTGTGTGTGTGTGTGTGTGTGAGAGAGAGAGAGAGAGAGTGCGTGTGTGTGTGTGCTAGTTTGCTTTCTGTCGCTGTGGTAAACACCATGACCAAAACAACTTGGAGAAGAAAAGATTTCCCTTCCTTAAAACTATCCTACATTCTCTCTGTCTTTCCTGGGAGTCACTTCCGTTCTATCGATGAATGCCCCTTCTCTGTTCTCTTCTAAGCACTCCCCTCCCCACCCCCTGTGTCCTTGACTCACACACCACTGCGAACTCCCTTTTCCTGCCAGCCCAGCGTTAGTCAGTTTACATTACCCTCTCTGTCCAGTCTGGTGTCACTCTTGACTCACAGGGGTAGCCGTCCACTCTGCTCTCTGCCTGCACCCCTCCCCCCTCTAAATGTTCCTTCAAGTCGTAGGATGGACATGACACGGCCTTGGGGTTTAGGGTTACCCTGAGGCAGCATGACATCATTTTTTCCTTCTTTGGTTTTATTTATTTATAATGTGGCTCTGCCTGGTCTGGAACTAGCTCTGTAGGGACAGGCTGGCCTCACAGACCTCCAGGCCTAAAGCCAGGGCTATCCCATCTGATTCCCACGGAAGAGATCTTCTACAGGCTGTAAGGCCGCTAGCCTGAAGTCCCAGCAAAGTGCTTGCTAAGTACGCTAGGACTCTCTCTGCCCTGTAGAGACATTGGTGCTCCTCTTTGCTGTGGGGCCTGGCTCTCCATTTATATTGGAATATGTATGATCTGCTCCCTAAAACTGCTCTCCAGTTCAGGGTAGCCTCACTTCTCATCACTCAGTGCCTCTCAATCTCAGGCAGCCTGGTAGGTGACAAATGCCACTTGCATGACAGTTTCCATGATTAATTTATTCATTTTTTTCCCCTTTAGATAGAATCTTACTATGCCACCCTAGATGGACCAAAATTCTCTGTGTAAACCAGGCTGGCCCAGAACTCACACTGGAGTAATGTCTCTGCATACCCCCAGGGGATGAATTTATTCTTGCTAAGCGTGAGTGAGAGTCTTCCTGGGTCCAATAACAGACTGTATTACAGAGCATTCGTCCGTGGGTCTCCGTAGGGATGTGGAAACAGAATTATGGGGCCATTCCTGGAGCTTCTCACTGCAATTTTGCCTTTTCCCCCCTTTCTAGCAAATTTTCCTGTGCCCAACTTTGAGAAGCGAGAGGCTGACCAACCTAAGACAGCTCCTGGAAAGAAACAGTGAACACACAAACTTTGAGCTCTCATGGGGACTCACTGGAACTCGTAAGGTGAAATTGCATTGTATTGCCACCAATGTCAGTCTCTAGCCACACCGGAGGAAGAGAACAGGAGAGTATGAACCGAAAGAAAAACCACAATGTCTGCGGAACTGGCTCCCCTTCTCACCAGTTAATGAAGGTGAAACAAGGTTCCTCTACACCATCCTGGGGGAGCAGAATGCGGCCCAGTCACCAGTGGCGCTTATCTGACGACTCCAGACTTCAGTACCCTTTACAACCGTGAGGCTGCATGGTGGGTGAGGTGACCCGAGTGTACCCTGCTTCAAGTTTCTCCATTTTGTTTAGGACAACACCTTACAGGATGTGTTGTGTCCAGAATGACTACATTTTAGAAAGCGGCTCTTCACTCTATTTTAAAAAATAATTTATTTTACCAGGCCAGGCCAGGCCAGGGCTGTTACACAGAGAAACTCTGTCTCAAAAAAAAAATTTTTTTTTAATTTAAAATTTTATTTTATGTGCATTGGTATGGTGTCAGATCTCCTGGAACTGGAGTTACAGACCGTTGTGAGCTGCCATGTGGGTGCTGGGAATGAAATCGGGCTCTTCTGGAAGAGCAGCCTGTGCTCTTAACTGCTGAGCCACCTCTCCAGCCCCACTTCCCTCTATTTTGAGTGCCAGTACTGAAACAGATGGCTCTGCGCTGTGCAGGAAACAGCCACGGCTCAGACCATTAGCTAATTGGTTCACGATAAGTTTTGTCACATACGAACTTATCAAATTATATCAGGAACACAGGGACATATGGATGGATAAAAACCATTAAAAAAAAGCCCTCTGATTTACTGAAGGCCCCAGACTAACAGAAGAAACAACCCTCTCTCACACACCACATACAAACAGTGTCGCCTCCTACTAGACACAGTGGCACCTGCTGGACTCATCAGACCAGAACAAGAGGCAGGCAGCTCCTGACTCTTCGCAGTGTGTGTGTGTTTCAGTTAGGCACGATCCCCACTTGAACAGTCAGTCTTTCCCAGCACCTCACTTCATGCCAGCTCTGTCCGCAGTCTGCTCTGGGCTCCAGTCCTCCGACAGTTTTCCACTGGATCCCTTACAGCCTTAAGGGACCCTTTATCTGCCCACCTGCGCTGCCTGTTCTATCTTGCACCTGCTTTCTGCCTCTCCCTCCGGCACAGCCTCCCTAGCCCTCTTGCAGCTGTTCTGAACACACATAAAGGCATGTCTCTGAGGGATAACCTGTGAAGTGAGACTGAGCACCAATAAGAGCCTGTGATGGCCAAGGCCACGCCTATCAAAATCAGTAGTAACCAGTGAATGACAGCCACCAAAGAAAACTGACCTCGCTGGTGAATTTGTTACTCAGTGAATTCTGCCCCTGTCTCTGGGAGTGTGTCTAGGACAACAGGCTCTGCTGGGGTCACAGACAGGGTCACGGCTGCTGGGAGGAGGCAGCACTAGGATGGGTTTGTCTTCAGTCTTCAGTCTCAGGTGCAGGATCTGAGAGGCTAAGCTCTGATTGAAGACTCGCTGATCTACTCCAGGGCCGACTGCCTTGGGGCTAGGAGTCCTGCTTCATCAGCTCCACCCATTCTACCTGGCCGTGGAAGGAGGCCAGGAGGCAGCTGCAGGTGTTCAAGGTGCAAGGGCAAGGCTACAGCTAGGGAGCACACCCTCCTCTGCAAAGCAGGGGTAAGGGCACTGCGGCCATTGACCTCTTCTGACACTTGTGTCAAGTATCAAAGGTAGTTGGGATAACGAAACAGAAACTAAAAGGTGACCAAGGGTCAGGGAGCAGCAAGGAGGATTGGTATACAGTAGGTTAAAGTTTCAATGTTTGGGGCCTGGAGAGATGGCTTGGGGGTTAAGAGCACTGGCTGCTCTTTCAGAGGACCCTGGTTTCTGGTTCAATTCCCAGAACCCACATGGCAACTCACTACTGTCTGTAATTCCAATTCCAGGGGATCCAACATCCTCACACAGACATGTGTGCAAGCAAAATATCAATATGTATATGAAAAATAAAAATTTTTCAATGTCTGGGCTGGAGAGATGGCTCGGAGGTTAAGAGCACTGGCTGCTCTTCCAGAGGACCCAAGTTCATTCCCCAGCTCTCACATGGTGGCTCAAAATCATCTGTAATTCTAGTTCCAAGTTATCTGATTCCCTTTTCTGGCTTCTGCGAGCATAAAGGCACACATACAGCGCACAGACATACATGTAGGCAAAACACCCATACACGTAAGAAAAGTGTCCGTGTTACAATATGAAACACGTCTGGACATGTGAGAAGGCTTAGCCGGTAAGGGTGTTTTGCTAGTCTTTCTTTTTTTTTTTCGAGACAGGGTTTCTCTGTGGTTTTGGAGCCTGTCCTGGAACTAGCTCTTGTAGACCAGGCTGGTCTCGAACTCACAGAGATCCGCCTGCCTCTGCCTCTCGAGTGCTGGGATTAAAGGCGTGCGCCACCACCGCCCGGCGCTAGTCTTTCTTGTGGGATTGTCTTTGGACTGCCAGCCCCCAAATAACAACACAGAGACTTATTATTAATTATGAAAGCTTGGCCTTAGCTTAGGCTTGTCCTGGTGTGGTGTAGGAGGCCCTTCTGTATTTGTATTGCTTTTATTGGTTGAATAAAGAAACTGCCTTGTCCTTTTGATAGGGCAGACTTAGATAGGTGGAGTAGACAGAACAGAATGCTGGGAAGAAGGGCAGTATGGCAGATGCTATGAATCTCCGGCCTGACACAGACATAGGTTAGAATCTTGCCAGTAAGCCACAGTCACATGGTGCTACACAGATTTAATAGAAATGAATTGATCAAGATGTGAGAGTTAGCCAATAAGAGGCTAGAGCTAATGGGCCGGGCTGTGTTTTAATTAATACAATTTCTGTGTGGTTATTTCGGGGGTTAAGCTAGCCAGGTGGCGGGAAGCAGCCCACCGCTCCCCCTACTACACTGGTGACTCTTATAACTTAGATTAACAGATTATCATTAATCTATGTTCTGTCACATGGCTTTTTACCTCTCCTCCATTCTGTACGTCTGGCTTTCTCGGTGTCTTGCTGGCAAAACCTCACCCCTAGATTCCAACCCTGAATTCCTCTCTCTCCTCAGAAGTCCTACCTAGTCTTGCCTGCCTAACTATTAGACACTCAGCTTTTTATTAAACTGACTAGAAGGGCCGGGCGGTGGTGGCGCACGCCTTTAATCCCAGCACTCGGGAGGCAGAGGCAGGTGGATCTCTGTGAGTTCGAGACCAGCCTGGTCTACAAGAGCTAGTTCCAGGACAGGCTCCAAAACCACAGAGAAACCCTGTCTCGAAAACAAAAAACAAAAAAAAACAAAAACAAAAAAAACAACTGACTAGAAGGATCTTAGGAAGGCAAGGTAAGATGGCAACACATCTTCACGCAATGTGAGCAAATATCCCACATCAAGGGCATTGCCACGGAGCCTGTTGAGCTACTTCCATTTCTGTATCCCACGTGGTAGAAGGATGGAACAAGGCCTGAAGAGTTGTATTCTAACCTCCATGTGCAGGACAACACTGTGGCACATGCTTTAAATCCCAGCATTCCCGGAGGCAGGAGTGTAATGATTTGGCGAGAGAGACCTTGGCAGGTGAGCAGCAGAGGCCTCACAGCAGGAGAGATGCAAATATGCCATACAGACAGAGGTTGAGTGTTGAGTTTATTGAGAGAAGGGTAAAGGGGAGGAAAGAGAGAAAGAAAGAAAGACAAGGAGAGGGGGAGCAGAGACCTGCTTGCCTCTTCAGAAGAACAGCAGGCAGAGAGTGGGAATGGGTAGAACTTGTCTCTTAAAGAGACCTTTTGCACCTGCGTGCAGACTATATAGTGATGCAGCCACCATAGGATCCTGGGCTGGCCAGGGTACAGCCTGGGTACATCCTGAGGGTAACTGGCTGTTTCACTCTACTGGCCAGGCTTGTGGAACAGTCTGGCAACTCTTGGACCTGACAAGATGTTGGTAGAGCAGAGAACAAGGTTAAGTTTAGGAAATTTTTTTTTCCCTTAAGTCCTGGTAATTGAGGGACAGGGGTATCAAGACGGGGGAAAGGTGGTGAGGGCTTTGGCTGTTGATTGACAGTTCTTATCTGGAGTGTGTCTGATCTGTTCGAAGTGAATCCAAGTCAGCTTTCTGAAACTTAGAAGAATTCTTTGAGTTTGTGAAAGTTTTAGACATATTAGCATTTTTACTGTTTGTAATCTGTATTGAAATGGACGTTGGCCGGGCGGTGGTGGCGCACGCCTTTAATCCCAGCACTCGGGAGGCAGAGGCAGGCGGATCTCTGTGAGTTCGAGGCCAGTCTGGTCTACAAAGGGAGTTCCAGGACAGGCTCCAAAGCTACAGAGAAACCCTGTCTCAAAAAAAAAAACCAAAAAAAAAAAAAAAAATGGACGTTGTATAAATGGCAGTATACCCATGCCAGAAATGACTGTGACCAATGTTTTTTGCCCCATAAAAAGTATCTTTGAGGTCTGTCATTCGGCAACCACCAAAGGGAATTTGAAATCTTGAGCATGTGGCTATGATGATACTGGCAGTATTCTACTAAAGCTAGGTTAAAGGCTTATCAGGATTCTAGTGATCAATGTTAAGATTATTAGCCCTTGTGTCTTGTCCTCAGACCTCTATAACTTGTATTTACACCCCTTACCAGTTTGCATTTTTTTTATTTTCTTTTTTTTCGAGACAGGGTTTCTCCGTAGCTTTTGGTTCCTGTCCTGGCACTCGCTCTGTAGACCAGGCTGGCCTCGAACTCACAGAGATCCGCCTGCCTCTGCCTCCCGAGTGCTGGGATTAAAGGCGTGCGCCACCACCGCCCGGCTGCCAGTTTGCATTTGCACACCTTAAAACGTCTTCTCAGATCCTAATGATCTCCTCGTCTCAAGCTTTTCACGTAAGCTATCCTCAAAGTACCTGTTCCTTCCCTGTCATCATGGCGTCAGGAGACCTGTCATGTGAGTCTGTCTCTTCCTGAGTGTGGTAGCAAGTCTAAACTTAGTATTAGCTCTAGGAGAGTGAGGCCTGGGGGCTGAATTTTACAGAGAGAACTGAGAAGACAGCTGGCAAAGCTACCCGTTGTCAGGCTGCATCAGAAATCTTGAGAAGGGTGAATTTTACCTGGGTTATTGCTTAAAAAATGACAGAGACTTACTTGATGTCTGCCTGGACAGCCACTCCCCAGGTTCCTCCACGGTCACTGAGGGCAGGTCTCAGGGCAACATCTGTCTTCCGTCTGAAAGAGGAAGGCCTGCAAGGCTCCAGAAGATCCTACAGGCTTCTGTGGAGTAAGAATTCATGGAGAACTTTGCTTTTGTCTCAGGCGACTTGAGGCAGTGGATTCCCCAGTGTCCTGGCACCCACGGTCTGAAGAGGTCTCTGCAGCAGTAGGGGTGAAAGGCAGTTTTGCTCAATGGCTAGTGCTGCCACTGATGAAGCAAGGTTCTTCTGTTCCCATCCATCTTCTTTGGAGGAGATCAGGGTGGTGCCAGGAGCCAACCCATGTCTATTATAAAAAGCATTTTTAATTAATAATTTTAAATGCCATATTCCCCAGATCTCTGAGCACTTGAGGGCTGTTTATTGGGTCTATCTGAGTTATGATTACAAGGACATTAGTACAGGATCTGCCTGGAGAGCTGGAGCCAAGCTGAGAGGTTATGGAAGAATGGTTTACCCAGAGTCCTCCAGCATGACTGTAACCAGTTTTAACTTAACAGGCCAGATTTATACTTGTGAAGAACAAAAAAAGTAAATAAAAATTCCCTATTGCCCTAGCACTCGGGAGGCAGAGGCAGGCGGATCTCTGTGAGTTCGAGACCAGCCTGGTCTACAGAGCTAGTTCCAGGACAGGCTCCAAAGCCACAGAGAAATCCTGTCTCAAAAAAACCAAAAAAAAAAAAAAAAAAAAAAAAAAAAACCAAAAAAAAAAATTCCCTATTGAAATAGAAGCTTAACAGTAAATATACCTTATTTATCAAGCATATGTTACTCACCTAAATTGTCTTGCAGCTTGGTGTTAGCTTGTATGGAAGTAGGCAGAATTATTATGCTGTATGATTCTATGGTGGCGGGGATTATTTTTCCAAAGAATTATTTTGTTTAAAGAAGCTGCCAGAACACACACCCTTCTCCATAGAAGCCCACGGGAAGGGAAAGATCTAATAGCGAGAACCATTCAAAATGAAAGTAAAAGTGTGCTGGAGAACTGTGATCTGCCAAGTCAAGATGCAGGAACTTTGTCAAGCAGCTGTGGTAACTGAAAAGCTTCTTCACCCCGATAAACCTTTCTGCCAATCAGACCACATCAAGCTGAATTATAAAAAGCCCAGGTATTTTGTTTTGTTTTGTTTGTTTTTCGAGACAGGGTTTCTCTGTAGCTTTGCTGCCTGTCCTGGAACTAGCTCTTGTAGACCAGGCTGGCCTCGAACTCACAAAGATCCACCTGCCTCTGCCTCCCGAGTGCTGGGATTAAACACGTGTGCCACCACCACCCGGCCTAACAGTCCAGGTTTAATGGGTAAAATGTTTCCGGATGACTTTCCAGCCCCTCAGAAAGGAGATGGAAAAGAGAGACCGAAAAATCACATGTCTGTTTTCTGGGGGGCAGTTTAAATAACCTGTGGGAGTGGTCTTGAGTATCTTTGTGGGGGGTTCGTCATTTGGTGGACTTTCTGAGATGCAGCAGGATTTGGAGAGAGATGGGGAGGGGCTTGGAGTGGAGCTTCCACCAGAACAATAACCATGCAGTCCTCACCGAACAACAACATCAAGAACCTACTGGGTGGTGATGGTGTGCGCCTTTAATCCCAGCTCTCTTACTGGGTGGTGATGGTGCGCGCCTTTAATCCCAGCTCTCTTGGGAGTCAGAGGTAGGTGAATGTCTGAGTTTAAGGCCAGCCTGGTCTACCAAGGGAGTTCTAGGTCAGCCAAGGCAATTACACAGAAAAACCCTATCTCCAAAATACAAAACCGCATTCATACACATTATATATAGCTCTGTGTAGCCCTGGCTGTATTTAAAAAATTATGTAGGGGCCGGGCGTTGGTGGCACACGCCTTTAATCCCAGCACTCGGGAGGCAGAGGCAGGCGAATCTCTGTGAGTTCAAGTCCAGCCTAGTCTACAAGAGCTAGTTCCAGGACAGGCTCCAAAACCACAGAGAAACCCTGTCTCGAAAAACCAAAAAAAAAAAAAAAAAGTATGTAGGGCTGACAGATGGCTTAGCAGGCAAAGGCACTTGCTACCAAGCCTCCGACCTCTACATACATGGCATACATGCCACACACATACATTAAAAAAAAATACAAATAAAAGTGTACATTGTTTCCTCAAGAAGTAAATAAATAAAATGTAATAAAAACTTCACAATGAAGCCGGGCGGTGGTGGCGCACGCCTTTAATCCCAGCACTTGGGAGGCAGAGGCAGGCGGATCTCTGTGAGTTCGAGACCAGCCTGGTCTACAAGAGCTAGTTCCAGGACAGGCTCCAAAACCACAGAGAAACCCTGTCTCGAAAAACCAAAAAAAAAAACAAAAAAAAAAAAAAAAAAAAACTTCACAATGTATTTCTACTCCATCAGGAATCATAGACGCTCCAATAAATGTGGAAGTTTTTACTGATGAGGTGGACAGCAGCTGTAACACTTGACTAGAGTGAAGTTCAGTGGTGTGGGCGGGGAGTGTTTCTTTTTAGTTCAAGACAGAGTTTCTCTGTGTATCCCTGGCTGTTCTGGAACTCAACCTCAGAGATCCATCTGCCTCTGTGTCCCTCACCAGCATGCTAGGATTAAGGGCGTGTCCCACCATGGCTCAGCTTGTGGGGGGCGTTCTTACCATGCAGGCTGCGATTGGCCCAGCTCTTGATCCCCAGTATGAAGGAAGGAAGGAAGGAAGGAAGGAAGGAAGGAAGGAAGGGAGAGAGAGAAGGAAGGAAGGAAGGAAGGAAGGGAGGGAGGGAGGGAGGGAGGGAGGGAGGGAGAGAAGGAAGGAAGGAAGGAAGGAAGGAAGGAAGGAAGGAAGGAAGGAAGGGAGAGAGAGAAGGAAGGAGGGAGGAGGGGAGAGAGGGAGGGATGTAGGTTCGAAATATGTTCAATGTTGCAAAGAGAGAGACCACTACTCCAACTGAAGAATCTGGAAAAAGCAAACGTTCCTCTCGAGCAAGAGGGTGTATTTGGAAGATGGTACAGAGACAGGAAAGTACCTCTGATTTTCATTCCAAGTTAAGTGGTGCCTGTGTCTTTTCCCCATTGGCCAGGGATCAACCTCACAGTCTGATTCAACTGGCTAGTCTGAAAAAAACTGATGCACGGGAAATGAAGGAGGCAGAGGAGATGGGCTCACTGCCCCAGGTCAACAAATTCCTGGAATAGAGCCCTGGGCCTTGTGTAAGCAAAGGTTTTACTGTGTGTGTGTGTGTGTGGGGGGAGGATTAAAATATTTGTAAATGTTTAAATAAAAGTCTTATGAGATGGGGAGATAAAACATTTGAATTCCTTTAATCAGAACCCTTGGGAGGTAGAGGCAGGCAGTGCTTTGAGCTCAGGCCAGCCTGGTCTACAGAGGGATCCTGTTTCAAACAAAACAATGTTTGAATTCCTTGTCCTAAACACAAGTTTTGTAGTTTTCGATAGAAGAGATTCGTATTTGTTATTTATTTATTTATTTTTATTGAAGGAAGGAAGGGAACAGTGTAAATATTAAAGTACTGGACTTTGAGAAGGACAGCCCTGAGCTCTGACACAGCCCCGTGGTGGGAACAGCCTTTGAGGGAAAATTCTTGCCATGTCTATTTTTTCATTCTTTCTGTTGTTGCCTTGTTGTGTTTTATTTTTTTATGTGTATGGTTGTTTTGCCTGCATGTGCGTATATGCGTGCATCACATGCTTAGAGGCCAGAAAAGGGCATCAGAACCTCAGGAACTGGAGTTACAGTCCTATGGGTGCTGGGAATCAATTTTGGGTTCTCTGCAAGAACAGTCAGAGCTCTTAACCACTGAGACATTTCTCCAGTTAACTCCACCCATCAAAAACAGACTACAGCCACAGTTTAAAGCCACATTTGAAGCAAGCCTTAATTAAATACTGGCCACGTTGTTGGACGCTAGCCAGATCCAGCTCTGGGTTTCCAGGAAATGGCCCCAAGCCATCGTTTGCAGAGGCTTAAAAAAAGGTAAAATCAGGGTTGGAGAGATGGCTCAGTGGTTAGAAGCACTGGTTGCTCGTCCAGAAGTCCTGTGTTCAATTTCTAGCAACCACATGGTGGCTCACAACCATCTGTAATGAGATCTGGTGCCCTCTTCTGGCCTGCAGGCATACATGCAGGCAGAAAATTGTGTACGAATAAACAAATCTTATTTTTTAAAAAAGGTGAAATCAACAATTCACCACATTTCCCATCAGGTCCAGTCAGGGGCAAGCAAACATCCTGGTGTATTTCCCGCCATATTCCTCCCATCCTCATCCAATTGGGGTCAAGGGTATATCCTGGTGTATTTCCTGCCTGTGTACCTCCCACACGTATGTGATCAAGCACAACCAGTGTAGTTGGGTCAACCAAACCCAGTGTGGCTGGGTCAACGAAACTTGTTTAGGGAGTGAAAACACGTGGCCTTTATCTCCCATAAACCGCAGCCTCCAGCTTTTCCGGAACTCTCTGTCCTTGGGCAAGGGCTTAAAGTCAGAGGCATTCTGTTTCACAGTGGGTAAAAGTGAACACATAACTTTGGCTCTCACACAGCCCAGAGTCTTGTTTTCTGAGACAGTCTTACCATAGGCTGTCTGTCATTCCTTTGAGTCAGGGTTTCTCTCTGTGGCTCTGGATGTCCTGGAACTCACTTTTGTAGACCAGGCTGACCTGGAACTCATGGAGATCCGCCTGTTTCTGCCTCCCAAGTGCTGGGATTAAAGACATGCGCCACCCCCACCTGGCTAAAATTTCCTACAATGTTTATTTATGTGTGTGAGTGTTTTGCTTGCATGTATGTATGTATGTGTGCCACATGCTTTCCTGGTGCCCATGGAGGGTAGAAGGTATTGGATTCCCTGATACTGAGGGGGCAAAGGGTTGTGAGCTGCCATGTGGGTACTGCAAATTAACCCAGGGTTAAACCTGAAAGCTAGGAGAAAGACCAGTTCCACAGTTATTCAATTAAAGCAACCTTTTTTAGTACTGTCCAGGGAGGTGGACATTGGTCAGGTTCATACTCAGGATCTCCGGAGATGTGGCCCCAATTTTAGGTCAGTCAGGTGTTCATAAAGGCAAACCTCTACAAGGCTATGGCACTTCCTGCCTTCCTCCATTTGGCGATAAGCATATGCCCTAACGTACTTCCTGCCCACCTATCTCCCGCCTACGCCTACGTGGGATCACCCAGGTTAACTTTAGCCTTTACACTAGTCTCTTAGCCATGTTTTCACCTCTCCTCATTAAAAAAATTTTTTTTTTCTTTTTTTGGAGACAGGTTTTCTCTGTAGCTTTGAAACCTTTCCTGGAATGCACTCTGTAGACGAGGCTCACTTTGTAGACCAGGCTGGCCTCAAAATCACAGAGATCTTCTTGCCTCTGCCTCCCAAGGGCTGGAATTAAATGCCGGCCCCATTTAAAATTCTTTTTTTTTTAAAATATTTATTTATTTACTTATTATGTATACAATATTCTGTTTGTGTGTATGCCTGCAGGCCAGAAGAGGGCACCAGACCTCACTGCAGATGGTTGTGAGCCACCATATGGTTGCTGGGAATTGAACTCAGGACCTTTGGAAGAGCAGGCAATGCTCTTAACCACTGAGCCATCTCTCCAGCCCCCCCCATTTAAAATTCTTAATTGAGATATAATTCCCATGCAACAAAACCACCCTCCTCTTTTTTTTTTCTTTTCTTTTTCCTAAGACAGGGTTTCTCTGTAGCTTTGGAGCCTGTCCTGGAACTCACTCTGTAGACCAGGCTGGTCTTGAACTCACAGAGATCTGCCTGCCTCTGCCTCCTGAGTGCTGGGGTTAAAAGTATTTGCCACTGCCACCCAGCTCAAAACCATCCTCTTAAATATACAATTTGCTGTGTTTTATAGGTTGGGTAATCTATACAGTGGTCCTCACTGTCCAAACCCAGAGTGATCCCACCACTCAAAATCTGCTCCCTTCAGCAGTTGGACTCCACCTCCTCCCTACCCTGCTCTAGCCCTTCTGCGGCATCTGTCCACATGGTGTTCAAGCAAGCAATCTCCTTTTTTCCTAAATAGATTTGTTTTCTCAGACATAGCAGTATCTGCCTATGTCTGAAGTCAGTGATGGAGTGTGAAGTGTGAACCTCAACTAGCGTAGGAGGAAAACAGGCATGACCTTTGACCCAGCTAGGAGGAGGCTAGTCTTGGATGCATTTGCACAAGTGGGCGGAGTTAGGCATGTTAGACGCGTGCTGGAGGCTGCCGCTTTGGTCGTGGAGCAAAACCCTCTCCCGGCCCAAGTGAGTAAGACCGACCCATCAGTGCGGTCACAAACATTACAGAAGTCCCCAGGGAGAACCACAGATCATGTGTTCCAACTTAGAAGGGCGTATACACTATATTTTTGTTGTTTAGTTTGGTTTTGGTTTTCATTTGTTTTCCTATTTTGCAGAGCCCCGACTGGCCAGGAACTTGCTTTGATGGCCAGACTGGCCTCAGATTTATAAAGATCTGACGCTTCTGCCTCCCAAGGGCTGGGATTAAAGGTGTTACCCCCAAACCAGGCTTTTGTTTTTATTTCGGGACAGTGCCCTGGCTAGTTTTATGCCAACTTAACACTAGCTAAAGACATCTGAAAGGAGGGACCCTCGGCTGAGAAAATGTCTCCTTGAGATCTAGCTGTAAGACACTTTCTTAATTAGTGGTTGATGTGGGTGGGCCCAGCCCGTGGTGGGTGATGCTATCCCTGGGCCAGTGTTTCTGGATTCTATAAGAAAGCAGGTTGAGCCGGGCGGTGGTGGCGCACGCCTTTAATCCCAGCACTTGGGAGGCAGAGGCAGGCGGATCTCTGTGAGTTCGAGACCAGCCTGGTCTACAGAGCTAGTTCCAGGACAGGCTCCAAAACCACAGAGAAACCCTGTCTCGAAAAACCAAAAAAAAAAAAAAAAAAAAAAAAAAAGAAAGCAGGTTGAATAAGCCATTGGGGAGGAAGTCAGTCATAAGCATCCCTGTATGGCCTCTGCATCAGTTCCGGCCTCCAGATTCCTGTCCTGTTGGAACTCCTGTCCCAACTTCCTTCTGTGATGAACACAGTACTGTGGAAGCACAACCCACCTCCTGCCGGGCGGTGGTGGCGCACACCTTTAATCCCATCACTCGGGAGGCAGAGGCAGGCGGATCTCTGTGAGTTCAAGGCCAGCCTGGTCTACAAAGGGAGTTCCAGGACAGGCTCCAAAGCTACAGAGAAACCCTGTCTCGAAAAACCACAAAAAAAAAAAAAAAAAAAAAAAAAAAGAAACCCTAACGAAGACCGGCCAAGAGTTTTACTATGCAGCTCTGACGGCCCTGGAACCCTCTAAATAGATCAGGCTGGCCCTGGACTCTAGAGATCCACCTGCTTCTGCTTCCTGAGTGCTGGGATAAAATGGATGTGCCAGGACATGCAGTATTAGGGATGGAACCAGTACCTCCTCCTTGACAGGCAGGTACTAATCATATCCCTACTAGCACTGGGGTATTTGCAGGGGGTGGGCAGTGGTGGTGAAAAATATTTACTTCTGTATATACGCTATGTGTGCCTGTGTGCGTATACACATGTGCAGCTGCCTGAAGAAGCTAGAAGAGGTTGTCAGAGCCACTGAAACTGAAGTTACAGGCGGGTGCGAACTGCCTGATTTGGGAATGTGGATGCTGGAAACTGAGCTCAGGTCCTCTGAAAGAGCAGCCAGTGCTCTTAACCTCTAAGCCATGTTTCTAACCCTGTGGGGCATATATTTTAAGACTGAAAATAAAAGTCAAAGAGAAGGGCTGGAGAGTTGGCTCAATGGTTTAGACCATTTGTTGCTCTTACAGAGATGCTGTGGGATAGTGCTTTTGTACACTGTAAAGAGCTGTCACTCATATTGGCCAGTAGCCAGGCAGGACGTGAGACCCTTGACCTCAGACTCTATCCCCCTGAACTCAGAAAAACTTTCCATTGCTTGAGTTGCCTGTGGTCTGCGTATCTATCGTCAAATCGTCTGAGTGTTGAAGTCCATGGCCCTCTGCCGGGTCCAAAGCAAACTCCAACTCCCCAAACCCCAAAAGGCATCCAAATATCCAGAAATGAGCTCAACCTGGACTATAGGAGGATTTCTGGCTGTTAGATAAAAGCCAGCATTCCACAGGGACTTTTTTTTTTTTTTTTTTTTGGTTTTTCGAGACAGGGTTTCTCTGTGGTTTTGGTTCCTGTCCTGGAACTAGCTCTTGTAGACCAGGCTGGCCTCGAACTCACAGAGATCCGCCTGCCTCTGCCTCCCAAGTGCTGGGATTAAAGGCGTGCGCCACCACCGCCTGGCTCCACAGGGACTTTTTGAAGATGGTTCCCACCTACCAAAAAGAGTCATTTCCCTTACCTCTAGCAGACAGACACACAGTATCTTTTTTTTTAAATTTATTTATTTTATGTGCATTGGTGTGAAAGTGTCAGATCCCCTGGAACTGGAGTTATAGACATCTGTAAGCTGCCATGTGGGTGCTGAGAATTGAACCCAGGTCCTCTGGAAGAGCAGCCAGTGCTCTTAACTGCCTTCTTTCCACCTCCAACATGGTATTTTAGTCTGATCTATTGCTGTGAAGATATACCATGATCAAAGAAATTTTTTTTTTTTTTGACTTTTTGAGACAGGGTTTCTCTGTGTAACAGTCCTGGATGTCTCGGAACTCACTTTGTAGATTAGGCTGGTCTCGAACTAACAGATCCACCAGCCTCTGTCTCCAGAGTGCTGGGATTAAAGGTATGTGCCACCACACCCAGCTAATAGCAACCCTTATAAATAGAAAGCATTTAATTGGGGCTTGCTTACAATTTTTGACATTTAGTCTGTTATCTTCATAGCAGGAAGCATGGTGGCACACAGGCAGACATGGTAGCTGAGAGTTCTGTATCCAGATCCACAGGCAACAGGAAGAGAGAGACACTGGGCCTGGCCTGAGCTTTTAAAACCTCAAAGCCAGTCAGGCGTGGTGGCACACACCTTTAATCCCATCACTCGGGAGGCAGAGACAGATGGATCTCTGTGAGTTCGAGACCAGCCTGGTCTACAAGAGCTAGTTCCAGGACAGGCTCCAAAGCCACAGAGAAACCCTGTCTCGAAAAAGCAAAAAAAAAAAAAAAGAAAAAAAAGAAAAAAAAAAGAAAACAAATGAAAACCCCAAAGCCCACCCCCAGTGACACACTTCTTCCAATAAGGCCACACCCACTTCAACAAGATCACACACCCTAATCCTTCTCAAATTGGGCCATTCTCTTGTTACCAAGCATTCAAATTTATGAGTCTATGGGGACCATTCCTACTCAAACCACCACATACGGCTACCTCTGGTGCCTATTAGCATTTCAAAGCTCACACTGTTCTCCAGGCTCCCCCAGTATCACAAGAACCTGTTCCACATTTCAAAGTCTACACTAGTACCCCAGCCCTGCTCACCACCACCTCTACCCTAAACTCCCCCCTAGCTACTCATTCTCCTTAGAACCCTGCTAGTCTCGGTGTGGTTTTCCTCTCTCTCTCTGCTTTTCTCCTGCTCCTTTCACTATGCTCTTCCCTGTTCTCTCTCCCCTGCTATTCTCTCCCTCTTGCAGATAGCCCTTGCCATGTCTTCTCTTCTGTCCATGTTCAGTCTACTTTCTCTTTCTGTTCTAGATCCTTCCAGATGCCTCTGGCTGCGCTCTCTCTTTCCTAATGGTATCACACAGTGGTCATGTCAGTGAGGTAGCCTTTGTGCTATCTGTGTGGCTAGAGATTTTTCTAGCTCCGGACCCTTATTGTGAATGTGTTTTTCTCAGGCAATCTATAGAACCCAGCTCTATGGACTTCACAAAGAGTTCGATGTCATCACGTTTGATCTGTATTAGCTAACTTCGTTCCTTTTGAGTTATGTTATGCCAAACTGCCCTCTTGCCTCCCCTGTGAAGGACACAGAGACCCTCCACCAGGGGACCCAACCCACTCTGTGAGCACATGGTACACATACATACATGCAGGCCAAACACTCAACAAAAGATTATAGCCACACTTGGGAGGCAGATCTCTGAGCTCGAGTCCAGTTTCATCTACAGAACAAGTTCTAGGACAGCCAGGGATACACAAAGATACCGTGTCTTGAAAAACCATTAATAATAATAGCCATAACTCTTTCCTTAAGTTGATTCTAGTCATTAAAAAAATGTATATATGTATATGTCTGTGTACAGCTACCCACAGAGACCAGAAGAGGGCATTGCATTCCCTGGAGCTGGATTTGCAGGGGATTGTGAACTGTGAACAGGGGTGCTGGGAACTGAACAAGCAGCAAGGGCTCTTAATTACCAAGCCCTCTCTCCAGCCCTGGTGATGGTATTTTATCTCAACAACAGAAAGTAACTCGTATACTCAGAGCTGGGTCAGAGCCCTCATATGAGCTAGGTAAGCATTTTCCTGCTGAGCCACACCCCAGCTTTCCCTCTTCCTAGTAGAAAAGCAGTCATTGTACTCAGGGCTACCAGCATGACCTCATCCCAACTACCCACTTGGCATAAGCCCCATTTCCCAATGAGACTGGAAGGTCAACACAGCGTTTAGGGGTCACAGTTCCAGAGGCTTGTTTGCACCTAGTGAAGACTCTTGCTGCCCCTCTGGGCTGTCTGGGTTCAGCACGCGCTGTAGTCCCAGGGAGACAGAGACCCTCACTGTACACAGCAATCCTAGAGACCCATAGCTGACTCACTGCGGCTTCGCAAGCTTACACATGTAGCAAATTTGGACTGTGGGCGAATAATAGATGCTTACAAATGCATGACAAGGAATGTTTAGGTTGTTCCAATTAATTAGGTACACACTCACTTGTGAACTGTTACTGCGGGTTGGAACATAGCTTGGTGGTGCAGAGCTTGCCTGGTATGTGGGACTTACTGGGTTCCTTCCTCAGGATGGCAAAAAGGAAAGGTTAAATATCACTGATTTTACTGTGGACTTTGGGTCCCTTGGGATTTTCTCATTCAGTAAGTAATCAAATTATTGAAAGAGCACACCAGTCAAAATTGGTGGTGGCACAAGCCTTTAATCCCAGTACTCGGGAGGCAGAGGCAGGCGGATCTCTGGGAGTTCGAGGCCAGCCTGGTCTACAAGAGCTAGTTCCGGGACAGGCACCAAAGCTACAGAGAAACCCTGTCTCGAAAAACAAAAACAAAAAGAAAAAAGAAAAAAAAAACAAAAAAAAATTTGTTTTGATTTTTTCCCCCCAAGACAGGGTCTCGCTATGTAGCTCTGGCTGTCCTGTAACACTGTGTAAACCAGCCAGGCCTTGAACTCACAGAGAACCACCTGTCTCTGCCTTTCAATTAATTAAAGACAAGCACCCACTACACCTGGCTGTTTTGAGATTTACTTGTTTTTATTTATGCATAAATGCATATAGATGTTTTATTTGTATATATGTCTCTGTACCACATGTATGCCTAGTGCCCACAGAGCTCATCCAATTCCCTGGAACTAGAATTACACAGTTGTGAGCTGCCATGTGGATTCTGGGAATTGAACCCAGGTCCTCTGAATGAGCAGCTGGTGCTCTTAACCACTGAGCCATCTCTCCAGCTCCTTTTAATATTTTTATGTTGTTCTAGTTTCCGTTCTATAGCTGTGATAAAACGCTATGACCAAAAGCTATTAAGAGGAGGAAAGAGTTTGTCTGGCTTACATATGCAGGTCACAGTCTGTCACTGAGGGAAGTAGGAGCAGGAAAGCAAGGCAGAAACCTGAAGCAGAAACCACAGAGGAATAGCTTTCTGACTCAACCACTGGCTCACTCACAGGCTCATGCTTAGCCAGCTTTCTTTCATAGTCCAGGACCTCTTGCCTAGGTTTGGTACCTCCCACAATGAGCTGGGTCCTCCTGTATCACATACTGATCAATACAGGTCCCCACAGACATGGCCACAGGCCAATCTCTTCCAGATAATTCTTCAGTTGAGGTTTCTCTCAGATAACTCTAGACTGTCAAGTTGACAAGGCTAACCAGGATAGATGTTAAATGGAACTTTCACAGTTGTATGAGGAAGTGTTTACATAGACTGTAACGGTTGTGAATCAATGCCCCAGCAAGGCCACCTGGGCCAAAGACCACAGGTAGCCACTCATCCTGCCATGTGGTCTCTGCTGACCTGGTATATCCTGATGGTAGTTTATCCTTGTCCTGCAGTCTGAAGGAGACTTTAGTAGGCTGGGTCTGGCTGCCTGTCATCACAGTGGGGCCACTGGGAAAATTCTCATCAGCCAAACCATTGGGGTTTTCTTTTTTTTTTTTTTTTTTTTTTTTTTTTTTTTTGGTTTTTTCGAGACAGGGTTTCTCTGTGGTTTTGGAGCCTGTCCTGGAACTAGCTCTTGTAGACCAGGCTGGTCTCGAACTCACCGAGATCTGCCTGCCTTTGCCTCCCGAGTGCTGGGATTAAAGGCGTGCGCCACCATCGCCCGGCTGTTTGCTTGTTTTAAAATCTGTAAAATTTCTAACTCCAGATTACAACAGTTCTGGAAAAATACAAACACGTGACTAGCAGCTGTTTTTTGTTGAGGTCAAAACAGAAACCTCAGTGCTGTCTTTAGTAAGGGCACCTATGTGTGCTGGCCCTACCAGGGAGACATTCTTCTCCAATAATTTAGATACAACTGCCAGGTAAAGGTATTCTAATTCTCAAGTGCCGGTACAGATCTGAGAGTATGGCATTTAACAAAAGAGCTTCTTATAACAGGGAGACATGCCAGCTCCTGCAGCATCCTATAGCACCTTCAAGAAGATGCATGCTGGCCGGGCGGTGGTGGCGCACGCCTTTAATCCCAGCACTTGGGAGGCAGAGGCAGGCGGATCTCTGGGAGTTCGAGGCCAGCCTGGTCTACAAGAGCTAGTTCCAGGACAGGCTCCAAAACCACAGAGAAACCCTGTCTCGAAAAACCAAAAAAAAAAAAAAAAAAAGAAGATGCATGCTGCAGAAGACCTTCCTCCTAGCTGGGCAGTGGTGGCGCACGCCTTTAATCCCAGCACTTGGGAGGCAGAGGCAGGTGGATCTCTGTGAGTTCGAGGTCAGCCTGGTCTACAGAGCTAGTTCCAGGACAGGCTCCAAAACCACAGAGAAACCCTGTCTCGAAAAAGAAAAAAAAAAAAAAGAAGAAGACCTTCTTCCTGGAGGCTTGCCTTTGGGTATGGCAAAGCCACCCACACAGCACAAAGCTGCCCTTCACCTCATCAACTGCCCGGAGCCTGCCTGGAACGGATGACAGTACACTGTGGAGTTGATCGTCCCATGCTGCCAAGACAGGTAGACTGAACCCTACCCCCTCAGGAAAGTCTGTCAGGCCTCCTGGGCTGAGCCACTAACAGTAAGTATTGTTTCTGAGACCAGTGTTCACCAAAGACCATGGAGAGGCTTGGGATTGTCTGGATAGCTGGAAAAGCTGTCTCACTTCTGCTCATATACTTATCCCTCTGAAATCTGTCTGACGGCATTTGATGGCTAAGGTACTGGTAGCTCATTACTTCATTTGTTAAGTTTTCTGCTAAAAGTACAGACAGGTGTGCCTTTTTCACAGGTTTCATAGTCCAGAATTAGCTTTCAGATGTATCTTCAGAGGTTCAGAGTTTTCAGTTTCCTTTCATTATCTTCTAAAATGCTCATGACTTAGCCATAGCCTTTTGCTATGACACCAAGATGTGAATCTGTTCCAGCTGTCTTACAGATATCTGTGGGTTTCTGGGAAAAGTTCTGTTGCTGTGTCAAGAAATATGGTCTGATGAAAACTAAGTCTCCAGAGCCTTTTTTGACCAAGGAGGCCAGAAAATGGCATCAGATCTTTTGGAACTGGAGTTAGAGTTAGAGAGCTGTGAGTGCTGTGTGGGTTAGGATTCAGGCGTTATGCTGGCCTGCCCTGTCATCTGGCAGGATGTACCCAGGCAGAAAGGTCCCTTTAAGAGACAAGCTCCGGCCACTCCCTTCTCTATTTCTTTCTGCCATTCTCTCTAAGCAGGATGCTTTCTCTACCCCCTGCCCCGTCTCTCTCTCTCTCATTTTCTCTTCCCTTCCCCTTTCCTTTTTTTTTTTTTAAATATTTATTTATTATGTATACAATGTTCTGTCTGTGTCTATGCCTGCAGGCCAACAGAAGAGGGCACCAGACCTCTTTACAGATGGTTGTGAGCCACCATGTGGTTGCTGGGAATTGAACTCAGGACCTTCGGAAGAGCAGGCAATGCTCTTAACCACTGAGCCATCTCTCCAGCCCCCCCCTTTCCTTTTATCTCAATAAACTTCACACTCTGTATGGCGTATCTGTTTGTCTCTCACTCACACAGTCCCACTCGGGCAGCATTTAACGACAATGTGGGTGCTGTGAACTGAACCTGGGTCCTCTACAAGAGCAGCTAGCATTCTTAACTGCTCAGCCATTTCTCCAGTCCCTATCATTAATTAATTAATTAGTTAGTTTGTTTGTTTCTGAGATAGCGTCTCACTGTGTAGGCCCAGCTAGAATTTGGTATGCAAACCAGGCCTGTAATCATCTGCTTCTATCTGCCTGTCTCTGACTCTTGAGTGCTGAGATTAAATGTGTGTGTCATTCTGTCTGGCCCAAACCATTCATATCGTGTATGTGTGTGTGTGTGTGTAAAATACATTTGGTTTTTCCAGACAGGGTTTCTCTCTACGTATCCCTGGCTAGCCTGGAACTCACCCTGTAGACCAGGCTGATCTTGAACTAGGAGATCTGCCTGCCTTTGCCTCTCCAATGCTGGGATTAAAGGCGTGAGCCACCAAGCCAGGCAGCTCTGCCTTCTTAAGAAGTTTCTTCTCGCCGGGCGGTGGTGGCGCACACCTTTAATCCCAGCACTTGGCACGCCTTTAATCCCAGCACTTGGGAGGCAGAGGCAGGCGGATCTCTGTGAGTTCGAGACCAGCCTGGTCTACAGAGCTGGTTCCAGGACAGGCTCCAAAACCACAGAGAAACCCTGTCTCGAAAAACCAAAAAAAAAAAAAAGAAGTTTCTTCTCCTATCGAAGGCCTCCCAGGAAGTTTTCTGAGCTGGGCTGAGGGTCAGTACTTCTTCTGTGAGGAGGTATCACATACAGCTGTGGAGAATGAGTTACCAATAGGGTGCTAGGCAGGAAGGAACACTTGATCTCCTCTGCTCATCATCCACCCTTCCCCCAACTCACTCGGCCTTGGTGCAGTGTACATAGAATACAGTGTACATGGGGGAGGGGCACAACTATGCACAGCCTTTTCCGCTCCCATGTTCAAGGTTGATCAGGGCTAGCCAGCTCTAGGACCTACAACACCCCCCCCCCCCAGACAAAAAGCCAACCTTAAGGCCCTTGGCCTTCCTGGAAGAGATGAGCTGCTCTTTACGGTCTTCTAGGCTGAAGACGGTCTAGGCAAACATCCTGAGGCACCTCAGTCAGCCTAGGACAGCTCTGTGGGTTGGGTCTGGGAATCCCCACGGGCAGCCACACCCTGACTGTGAAGGCTGAGTCAGAACTTAAGTGTGTAAAGCCTCCAGCCTGCACCAACCCTCATCAGCACCAGGTGAGGCAAAGCACTTCCTGAACTCTCACAGCCCCAGCGAGCTACAGGCTCTGTCCCCAGTGGCCATCCTATGCCTTAAGCACTTCCTTATGACCTTTCTGTCTCTGCTGCCACAGGCCCCTTTCTGAGGACATCTGGAAAGACAGGTGATTGACCTAGGCCTAGGGAGTACCAACACAAGGACTTGTGACCCTCAAGCTCCCTCTGAGACCTGCAAATGGCCTCTCCAGGTGTGGACCAGTCAGCTGGGCTGGAGAACCCTGTGGCTCTCCATACATATGCATGCCAATATCACTGTCCTGCCTGCACACACACACACACACACACACGCACACACACACACACACACACTTGTACACACCCACCCACTGACATGCTCACATGTGAGAAATATCAAATACGAGTCTTCCTACCAAATACTATAAAACTTGTGTTTAGGACAAGGAATCAAATCTTTCTTAAAATCTCCACCTTGTGAGATTTGTGTGCAAACATTTTTTACATCCCCCTCCCCAGTAAAATCTTTGTTCAGCCAAAGGCCCCTGCTATATCCCAAGAGTTTGTTGGTCTGGAGCATCCCTTTTCTCTTGGCAGCAGTGAGCCCTTCCCCCTTCCTCCTTCATTTCCTGTGCACAAATCCTTTTCAAATCAGCCAGTGAATGAGACTGTGAGGTAGGACCCCAGTCAAGAAGCAGAAGAGAGTTACTATCTGAATCAAAACCAAATGCACCTCCTGTCTCTGCGTTGCTCTCCCAAGCCCACCCTTTTGATCGACAGTCAAGTTCTGCCCTGTCCAGCCCACCAGGCAGAGTGGTCGTCTCTTTCTTTGGGACCCTGAACTTACTTCTCCCATGCACAGCCACACTCAGATGAGTGTATGCCTGCATACACATTTGCAGCCCTCCTCCTGCTGAAGTGCTCCTCGAGCGCCCGCTGTGCTCCACGAGAGGACAGAGAAGATGGCTGCTGTTGTCCAGGAAAGGAGGATCTCTGTGAGTTTGAGGCAAATTTGGTTTACATACTGAGTTCCAGGCTAGTCAGGGCTACACGGTGAGACCATCTAGGATTTTCTGGTTGTACCAATAACAAGCCCAAGCCTCAACAAGAGTCTCAACAAGACAGACAGGCTGTCCTCCCCTAGGGCAGCTGCTGCCCATGCCTCAGTTCTCAGGAGCACCCTACACCACACACACACACACACACATACACACACACACACGAAGATGGGTCTTTTCATGGAGGGTGCCAGACCGATGCTGCCATTTCACGTGACACCTGCTTCCTTCCTGGGTGGGCAGTGATGGTTCACTCCTCCTGCCTGACGGAGCTGTTGATGGGGCCGTGGCTTCCCTCACAGCTACCCCAGAACATTGGGCCTTGTGTCCCAGTTCTGGTGTGGACATGGTGGGCAACCTGATGGAAATGGACTCTGGAGACAGAACTATGGCTTAGTTTAGTGTCTTTGGGCCAAATGTTCTCCCTTTGAGCATGGGCTCCATTCCACCTGTTTCTGCAGAGTGGACTGAGCATGAGCCCTGAGGTCTCCATTTGTTTCTGAGCATCCGCTGTTGATGAACAGGGACCTGAGCCCATGCTGCACAGGCAAGGGACCCTCCCCCACTGTCCCCCGCTGTCCTCTGTGCTGCCCCACTGTGAAGAACCCTTACACATTGTGCAAAAACCACTGAGTTCCCTACCCTTCCCCCTCATTTACCACGTGTGCCACTCCCCACCCTGGGGAGCCCCCCTAGTTCTCACCATCATCCCTAAGGATTGGTATTGTTCCCATTTGGTGTGTTTTTTGGGGAATCAATGTTAGACTCTACCAGGGTTTCATAGACATTAAGGAAAAGATCTGACAGTCAGGGCGTGGTGGCCCAAGCCTTTAATCCCAGCACTCAGGAGGCAGAGACAGGAGGATCTCTGAATTTGAGGTTAGCCTGGCCTACAGAGTGAGTTCCTGGACAGCCAGGGCTACACAGAGAAACCCTGTCTTGAGAAAGAATAAAACAAACAAACAAACAAACAAACAAAGATCTGTTACTATTCTATATCCCCCCAGTCTTAGGACATGTCTAATTACAATAAAAATTTAAACATTTTATTTTGTGGTTTTTTTTTTTTTTTCCTTTTTCTTTTTTCAAGACAGGGTTTCTCCTTGGCTTTGGAGCCTGTCCTGGAACTAGCTCTTGTAGACCAGGCTGACCTCGAACTCACAGAGATCCGCCTGCCTCTGCCTCCCGAGTGCTGGGATTAAAGGCGTGTACCACCACCGCCTGGCTATTTTGTAGGTTTATGCTCATGTCACAGCGTGTGTGTGTGTGTGTGTGTGTGTGTGTGTGTAGGTCAGAGGATAATTTATAGGAGTCAATCCTTCCCTATCATTTGGGTTCCAGGGACATAACTTGACTCAGGTTTGGCAAGTGCCTCTATTCACTGAGCCACCTTCAAGGACCTAGTTTTGTGTGTGTGTTTGCTCTTTTAATTTAATTTACTTGGGGCTGGAGAGATGGCTCAGTGGTTAAGAGCATTGCCTGCTCTTCCAAAGGTCCTGAGTTCAATTCCAGCAACCACATGATGGTTCACAACCATCTGCAAAGAGGTCTGGCGCCCTCTTCTGGCCTTCAGGCATACAGACAGAATATTGTATACATAATTTAATTTACTTATTCATTTATTTGTTTGTATGTTTCATCTGAGGTAAGTTTTCTTCTGTGTAGTTCTGGCTGTCCTGGCTGACTCTAATCCAGGCTGGCCTCAAACTCACAGAGATCTACCTGCCTCTGTATCTGGAGTGCTGGAATTAAATAAAGGCGTGCACCACCACTGCCTGACTTTTTGTTTTTTTTTTCTCTTGAAGAATGGGTTTATTAACCTACCACTAACAATGCATTTAAAATAACCATATGATTTAAAATATTAGCATATTGGGGGCTGGAGAGATGGCTCAGAGGTTAAAGAGCATTACCTGCTCTTCCAAAGGTCCTGAGTTCAATTCCCAGCAACCACATGGTGGCTCACAACCATCTATAATGGGGTCTGATGCTGTCTTCTGGCCAGAGGGCATACACACAGACAGAATATTGTATACATAATAAATAAATATTTAAAAAAAATATTAGCATATTGAAGTTTGGTTTTTTTTCAAGGAAAAATGCCCTCAAAAGTTTCAATGCAAAAACCAAATAAATAAAACAAAGCAAAAATGTCAACAACTAGTGCTGGAGAGGTGGCTCAGTGATTAAGAGCACTGGCTGCTCTTCCAGAGGATCTGGGTTCAATTCCCAGCACCCACATGGCAACTCAGGGAATATGACGCCCTCACATAGACAAACATGCAGGCAACTCATCAATGTACATAAAATAAAATAAACTCACCAATGTACATAAAAAGTAAATAAATCTTTAAAAAAAAAGAGTAAGTTATGTAGTCACCGGGCATGAGCAAAAATGTCAACAGCTAAACATAAAAAGATGCCTTTAATAATAAAGAAAAAAACGGGCCGGGCGGTGGTGGCGCACGCTTTTAATCTCAGCACTCGGGAGGCAGAGGCAGACGGATCTCTGTGAGTTCGAGACCAGCCTGATCTACAGAGCTAGTTCCAGGACAGGCTCCAAAGCCACAGAGAAACCCTGTCTCGAAAAACCCAAAAAAAAAAAAAAAAAAAAAAAGAAAAGAAAAAAAAAAGAAAAAAACGGGATGTCAGCTGTGAAAGACAATTGGATGTAGAAATATGAAGTGTTTGATGCTCTCCACTGATACACAATAAAAACCATCAAACTGATGTTAAAATTAAGAACCCTGCCTAGTCATTCACATTTACTGTTCTTGATGAGCACGTTCCTTTTTAATTAATTAATTAAGATTACATACCAGTACCAGTTCCCCCTCGCTCCTCTCCTCTTTCCCCCCACCACAGCTCCATCTGCTCCTCAGAGAAGTTAAGGCCTCCCCTGGGAAGTCAACTAAGTCTGTCCCAACACCTGGCTGAGGCAGGACCAAGCCTCCCCCACCGCCCATGCCTATGGCAAGGTATCTCTCTATGGAGAACAGGTTTCACAAAGTCACTTCATGCCCTAGAGTTAGATCCTGGTCCCACTGCCAGTGGCCCCGTGTACTGCCCAAGCCACACCATTGTCACCTATATTCAGGGGCCTGGCTCAGTTCTATGCAGGTTCCCCAGTTGTCAGTCCTGAGTCAGTGATCTTCCACCAGCTCGGGTCAGCTGATCTGTGGGTTTCTCCATTATGGTCTTAACCTCTTTGTTCATGTCATCGCTTGTCCCTCTCTACTCCTGGGGCTCAGCCCAGTGCTTAGTTGTGGATCTCTGTATCTGCCTCCATCTGTTTCTGGAAGACGGTTCTAGCTTCTCTCGGGTTGTTCTTTGCTTTATGGCTGGTATCCACTTATGAGTGAGTATATACCATATTTGTCTTTCTGCGTCTGAGTTACCTCACTCAGAATCATTTTTTCTAGATCCATCAATTTGCCTGCAAATTCAAGCTGTCATTATTTTTTACTGCAGAGTAATACTTCATTGTGTAAATGTACCACATTTTCTTTATCTATTCTTCAGTTGAGGGGCATTTAGGTTGTTTCCAGGTTCTGGCTGTGACAAACAATGCTGCTATGAACGTAGCTGAGTATATGTTCTGTGGTATGATTGTGCTTCTTCTGGGTATATGCCCAAAAGTGCTATTGCTGGGTCTTAAGGTAGATTGATTCCTAGTTTTCTGAAAAATCAACATACTGATTTCCACAGCGGCTGTACAAGTTTGTGCTCCCATCAGCAATGGAGGTGTTTTTTATCTTAGTTATTCTGATTGGTGTAAGATGGAATCTCAGAGTTGTTTTGATTTGCATTTCTCTGATGACTAAGGATGTTGAGCATTTCTTAAAGTGTCTTTTGGCCATTTAAGATTCTTCCATTGAGAATTCTCTGTTAATATCTGTACCCTATTTTTTTTTTTTTTTTTTTTTTTTTGGTTTTTTGAGACAGGGTTTCTCTGTGGTTTTGGAGCCTGTCCTGGAACTAGCTCTTGTAGACCAGGCTGGTCTCGAACTCACAGAGATCCGCCTGCCTCTGCCTCCCGAGTGCTGGGATTAAAGGCGTGCGCCACCACCGCCCGGCTGTACCCTATTTTTTAATTGGATTATTTTGTAGTTTGATGTCTGGTTTCTTGAATTTTTTTATGTATTTTGAGGATTAGCCATTTGTCAGATGTGGGGTTGATGAAGATTTTTCCCATTCTGTAGGCAGCCATTTTATCTTGTTGACTGTGTCCTTTGCTTTACAGAAGCTTCTTAGTCTCAGGAGGTCCCATTTATTAATTGTTGCTCTCAGTGTCTGTGCTACTGGTGTTATAGATAGGAAATGGTCTCCTGTACCAATGCGTTTGAGGGCTTCCCACTTTCTCTTCTATGCGGTTCAGTGTGGATGAATTTATGTTGAGGTCATTGATCCATTTGGACTTGAGTTTTATGTATGGCGATAGATATGGATCTATTTGTGTTCTTTTACATGTCGACTTCCAGTTATACTAGCACCATTTGTTGAAGATGCTTTCCCCCCATTTTATATTTTTTTAGCTTCACGTTGAAAATCAGGTGTTCTTAAGTGTGTGGGTTAATATCAGGATCTACAATTCGATTCCACTGGTCTGCCTGTCTGTTCTTATGCCAATACCAAGCTGTTTTCATTACTGTAGCTTTAAAATAGAGCTTGAAGTCAGGGATGGTGATACCTTCAGGTGTTCCTTTATTGTACAGGGTTCTTTTGGCTATCCGTGGTTTTTTGTTTCTCCATATGGAATTTAGTATTATTCTTTCAAGGTCTGTGAAGAATTGTTCTGGAATTTTGGTGGGTGTCACACTGAATCTGCAGGTGACTTTTGGTAGGATTGCCTTTTTATTTACTATGTTGATCCTACCTGTCCATGAGCATGGGAGATCTTTCCAGTTTCTGACATCTTCAATTTTGTTCTTCAAAGATTTAAAGTTCTTGCCGGGCGGTGGTGGCGCACGCCTTTAATCCCAGCACTTGGGAGGCAGAGGTAGGCGGATCTCTGTGAGTTCGAGACCAGCCTGGCCTACAGAGCTAGTTCCAGGACAGGCTCCAAAACCACAGAGAAACCCTGTCTCGAAAAACCAAAAAAAAAAAAAAAAAAAAAAAGATTTAAAGTTCTTGTCATACAGGTCTTTCACTTGTTTGGTTAGAGTTACCCTGAGATATTTTATATTGTTTGTGGCTATTGTGAAGAGTGGTGTTTCTCTGGTTTCTTTCTCAGTCTGTTTATCATATATATATAGGCGGGCTACTGATATTTTGAGTTAATTCTTGTATCCTAACACATTACTGAAGGTGTTTATCAGCTGTAGGAGTTCCCTGGTAGATTTTTTGTTTTGTTTTGTTTTTGTTTTTCAAGACAGGGTTTCTTTGTAGCTTCAGAGCCCGCCCTGGAACTCACTCTGTAGAACTCACAGAGATCCATTTGGCTCTGCCTCCCAAGTGCTGGGATTAAAGGTGTGCACCACCACCAAGCACCTTATTTTAGATTTGCTTTTTCCCTGGTAGAATTTTTGGCGTCACTTATGTATACTATTGTATAATCAGTAAATAGCGAAGACTGACTTCTTCCTTTCCGGTTTGTATGCCCTTGATCTCCTTTTGTTAACTTATTGCTCTAGCTAGCATCAGTGTTCATGAAGGACATTGATCTGTAATTCTCTTTCTTAGTTGTGCCTTTGTGTGGTTTGGGTATCATTGTAACTGTAGCCTCGTAAAAAGAGTTTGGCAGTGTTTCTTCTGCTTCTATTTTGTGGACCAATTTGAGTATTATCCGTATTAGCTCTTCTTTGAAATTCTGTGAATTCTGCACTGAAACCATCTGGTCCTGTCCTGGGCTTTTTTTAGTTGGGAGGCTTTTTTTTTTTTTTTTTTTTTTTTTTTTTGGTTTTTCGAGACAGGGTTTCTCTGTGGCTTTGGAGCCTGTCCTGGAACTAGCTCTGTAGGCCAGGCTGGTCTCGAACTCACAGAGATCCGCCTACCTCTGCCTCCCAAGTGCTGGGATTAAAGGCGTGTGCCAACATCGCCCGGCGTTTTTTTTGGTTTTTTAAGACAGGGTTTCTCTGTAGCTTTGGAGCCTGTCCTGGAACTAGTTCTTGTAGGCCAGGCTGGCCTCAAACTCACAGAGATCTGTCTGCCTCTGCCTCCTGACTGCTGGGATTAAAGGCGTGCACCACCACCGCCTGGTTAGTTGGGAGGCTTTTTTTTTTTTTTTTTTTAAAGATTTATTTATTTATTTATTAAGCATACAATGTACTGCTGGCAAGGAAGGCACCAGGTCTCATTACATTACAGATGGTTGTGAGCCACCATGTGGTTGCTGGGAATTAAACTCAGGACCTCTGGAAGAGCAGCCAGTGCTCTTACCCTCTGAGCCATCTCTCCAGCCCATTGGGAGGCTTTTTATGACTGTTTCTATTCCCTTATAAGTTATAGATCTATTTAGTTTGTTTATCTGGTCTTGATTTAATTTTCGTATGTGGTACTTATCCAGAAAGTTGTCCATTTCCTTTAAATTTTCCAGTTTTGTGGAGTACAGGTTTTTAAAGTATGACTTGATTCTCTGAATTTCCTGTGTCTGTTGTTATGTCTCCCTTTTCATTCCTTATTTTGTTAATTTAGATAATATGTTTCTGCCTTTTGTTTAGTTTGGATAAAGGTTTGTCAATTGAACCAACTTTTTGTCTCATTGATTCTTTGTATTGTTTTCTTTGTCTCTATTTTATTGATTTCAGCCCTCGATTTTATTATTCTCTGTCTGTTTACTCCTCCTGGATAAGTGTTAGGTCCAGGGGGTCACGCAAAGATGGGAACAGACTACCAAAGTCTAATAAACCAGAAGCAAACTTTATTCCAGAAACCAGAATCCAGGAATAAAAATTAAAAAATAAAATAAATCTCCATGGGGCACAAAATCTTATCAGCTAGCAGAGACCACAGCCAGACATGGTGTTTGTTAGGCTGTGGCAAAAGGCCAGTTTCTGAACCCACCTTTTTATAGTAGGGGCACCAAGCATTAGGTCTGAACAAAGGAATTTCTACAGTCTCAAGGTAAAACTCAAATACAGATTGCCTTATTTTACAATCTTCATTAACAGAGTTTTTTAGTTAAACTAGTAATCTATTGTCTTCCCTGGTACTTCCAGGCAGTGTTTACTGAAGCCCTGTGCTCTCCCTTTTGATACTGCCAGTTTCCCATAGCAGGGATAATGCGTAACCCAGAGGTCATATATCCATTTCCTAAAAGCTGACTCAGCTCATACCCGTAGGCCAGCTCTCAGTTTGCAGAGAGATGCTTTGGCCTTGTAAATAGAGCTATGGATTGTAAAGCCGAGTAACCCACTGTTAATAGTTAATCCTCAAACTGCTGAGAAAGCTGCTGACAGTCTCTTCTCATTCTCCTAGGCTTACAACTTTATATTTCTTTATTTCTACTTTCTTATTTTTGGAATCTACATTTTTATGTTCTTATTCTCGGACCCTTCAGTAAGTTTGCTTCTTTTTGTTCTAGATCTTTCAGATGTTCTGTTAATTCACTAGTGTGGGATTTTTCCAGCTTCTTTTTTTTTTTGGTTTTTCGAGACAGGGTTTCTCTGTGGTTTTGGAGCCTGTCCTGGAACTAGCTCTTGTAGACCAGGCTGGTCTCGAACTCACAGAGATCTGCCTGCCTCTGCCTCCCAAGTGCTGGGATTAAAGGCGTGCGCCACCACGCCCGGCACCAGCTTCTTTATGTAGGCATTTAGTGCTATGAACTTTCCTCTTAACACTGCTTTCACTGTGTTCCATAATTTTTTTTTTTTTTTCGAGACAAGGTTTCTCTGTGGTTTTGGAGCCTGTCCTGGAACTAGCTCTTGTAGACCAGGCTGGACTTGAACTCACAGAGATTCGCCTGCCTCTGCCTCCCGAGTGCTGGGATTAAAGGCGTGCGCCACCAATGCCCGGCCATAAATTTGGGTACGTTGTATGGCCATTTTTATTGAATTTTAGGAAGTCTTTAATTTCTTTCTTTTTTTTTTTTTTTTTTTTTTTTGGTGGTTTTTTGAGACAGGGTTTCTCTGTAGCTTTGGAGCCTGTTCTGGAACTAGCTCTTGTAGACCAGGCTGAACTCACAGAGATCCGCCTGGCTCTGCCTCCCGAGTGCTGGGATTAAAGGCGTGTTTAATTTCTTTCTTTATTTCTTCCTTAACCCATTGGTGATTCAGCTGGACATTGTTCTATTTCCATGTGTTTGTGGGTTTTTTGAAATTAGTGTTGCTGTTGAATTCTAACTTAAAGCCGTGGTGATCTGATAAGATACATGGGTTATTCCAGTTTATTTTTGTATCTGTTCAAGTTTGCTTTGTTACTGAGTATGTGGTCAGTTTTTTTTCTTTTTTTGTTACCGAGTATGTGGTCAGTTTTTTTTTTTTTTTTTTTTTTTTTGGTTTTTCGAGACAGGGTTTCTCTGTGGCTTTGGAGCCTGTCCTGGAGCTAGCTCTGTAGACCAGACTGGTCTCAAACTCACAGAGATCCGCCTGCCTCTGCCTCCCGAGTGCTGGGATTAAAGGCGTGCGCCACCATCGCCCGGCTCTGTGGTCAGTTTTTAAGAAGGTTCCATGAGGTGCTGAGAAGAAGGTATATTTTTTTCTGTTTGGGTGGCATGTTCTTTTTTTTTTTTTTATTTTTTTTTATTTATTATGTATAAAATATTCTGTCTGTGTGTATGCCTGCAGGCCAGAAGAGGGCACCAGACCCCATTACAGATGGTTGTGAGCCACCATGTGGGTAGCTGGGAATTGAACTCAGGTCCTTTGGAAGAGCAGGCAATGCTCTTAACCGCTGAGCCATCTCTCCAGCCCCCTGGGTGGCATGTTCTATAGATGTCTGTTAAGTCTATGTATTTGAATTGTAACATCTGTTAGTTCCCTTATTTCTCTGTTAAGTTTCTGTCTGGCAGACCTGTCCAGTGGTGAGAGTGGGGTGTTGAAGTCTCCCATCATTAGTGTGTGGGTTTAATGTGCAATTTAAGCTTTAGTGATGTTTTTTTCACATATGAGGGTGCCCTTGTATTTGGGGCATAGATGTTCAGAATTGAGATTTCCTCTTGTCGGATTTTTCCTGTGACAAATATAAAATGTCCTTCTTTATCTCTTTTTAGTGATTTTAATTTGAAGTCTATTTTGTTAGATATTAGAATAGCCACACCAGCTTGTTTCTTGGGTCCATATGATTAGAAAAATTTTTCCCAACCCTTTATTCTGAAGTAATGTCTGTCTTTGAGGTTGAGATGCATTTCTTGTATGCAGAAGAGGGATGGATTCTATTTTTGTATCCACTCTATTAGCCTATGTCTTTTTATAGGCAAATTGAGACAATTTATATTCAAGGATATTAATGACTAATGATTGGTAGTTCCTGCTATTTTTGTTTTAGTTGTTATTGGTGGTATTATGTGTGCATTTCCCTTCTTTGGGTTTTGCTGCTGTGAGATCATCTATTATCTGTGTTTTTGTGGGTATAGCTAACTTATTTGGTTGGAGTTTTCCTTCTAGTACTTTCTGTAGGGCTAGGTTTGTGGCTAGGCATTGGTTAAATATGGTTCTGTCATGAAATACCTTGCTTTGTCCTTCTATGGTGATTGAAAGTTTTGCTGGGTGTAGTAGTCTGGGCTGGCATCCATGGTGTGTTAATGTCTGCATAATGCTTGACCAGGACCTTCTGTCTTTCATTGTTTCCATTGAGAAGTCAGGTGTAATACTGATAGGTCTGCCTTTATCTGTTACTTGGTCTTTTTCCTTTGCAGCTCTTAATATTCTTTCTTTTATTCTGTATGTTTAGTGCTTTGATTATTATGTGGCAAGGGAACTTTCTTTTTGGTCCAGTCTATTTGGTGTTCAGTAAGCTTCTTGTATTTTCATAGGCATATCCTTCTTTAGGTTGAGAAAGTTTTCTTCTATGATTTTGTTGAATATATTTTCTGTGCCTTCTTCTATCCCTATTATTCTTAGATTTGATCTTTTCATGGCATTTCATATTTTCTGGATATCTGTGTTAAGCTTTTGTTGGATCTAACAGTTCTTTTGACTGATGAATCTATTCTGTTGTTTATGCTTGCATTTGTGGTTCTTGGTTGTTTACCCAAATTTTCCACTTGTGCTTTCTTTATTGTCTCTATTTCAGTTTTCAGGTTTTGAATTGCTTCTTTCACCTGTTTGATTGCTTTTTCTTGGTTTTATTTAAGGAATTTGTTGATTTCTTTCAATTTTTTGGTTGTCTTTTCCTCCCTTCTTTACGGGAATTTTTCATTTCCTCTTTAAGGGCCTCAATCATTTTCATTGTTATATTTAAGGTTGTTTTCTTCTGCTTCAACTTCAGTGGGGTGTTCAGATCTTGCTGTTGTAGAGTCACTGTTTCTGGTGGTGCCATATTGCTCTTTATGTTGCTGAGTGTGTCGTCTGCCCATCTCTTCTTCCAATTGGTATAGGTGGAGCCTGTGCTTCAGGGGGTCCCTCTTCCTTCAGTTGGTGTAGTTGGGGGCTGTGGCTCTGCTGAATACTTCTTCGGGTGCAGGCAGATCAGAGCCTCCAATGATCTCTCTTCCATGTGCAAGTGGGTTTAAGCCTCAGATGATTGCTCCTTTTGGTGGAGGTGGGATTATATGCTCTGGGTCTCTAGAGCCTCTGGCGCTCCCAGGTGAGTCAGTCCCTCAGGCCTCCTCTCTTTTTTGAGACTGGGTTTCTCTAACTTTGGAGTGGGGCCTGGAACTCACTCTGTAGACCAGGCTGGCCTCAAACTCACAGAAATATACCTTTCTCTGCCTCCCAAGTGCTGGGATCAAAGGCATGTATGTACCACCACTGCCCAACTATTTTTTTTTTCGAGACAGGGTTTTTGTGTAGCCTTGGCTATCCTGAAACTCACTGAGATCACTGGCCTCAAACTCAGAGACCCACCTGCCTCTGCCTCCCAAGTGCTGGGATTAAAGGTGTGTGCCACCACCACTGAGCTGTTATTTGGGTTTTTTAAGATAAGGTTTCACTATGTAGCCCAGGCTGTCCTCAAACTCTTCCTGCCTAACTTCCTGTTATGTCTCATACTTAAGACAAATGGCCGAGGTTCCTATTTAACACATCAAAGTGCATTCTGGTCACCAGTTTGTCCCAGCATCTCTCAGCACCTGTTACAAAGTCATCCTGGTTGGCATACCTCACCCCTTACCCTAAACTCCCTGTCTAGGGACTGGGCTGGGCCCCTTCTCCCAGCTTTCTTCTGTTTATAATTCAGCCATTTTGGCTTTGCTGCTCTCTGGGTCTCCTGGCCTCTTGGCTCCTGGTCCCCTCTCCTGCCCTCTCTCCACCCCTCCCCCACTTCATGGCCATGTCCAGTCTGGACCCTTCCAGATGCCTCTGGCCATTCTTTCCCCTCATATCTGCAATAAATCATCCCCTCAACCAAACCCTGGAGCAGTCAGGGCCTCAGTTTCATTTATCTGGTGCCTAAACCATGGGAATGGCTAAATGAGCTCCCTCCCCAGGGACTTGGCTGCTCCAACCCAAGCTGCTGAGCTGACTCTCCTAAAGTATGGATGGATCGTTTGTTTCTGTTGGTTTCTGCCTCCCCCAAATTTGATTGCAAATTCTAGTCTGACTCCTCAGCTACTTCTCTCCAGCTGCTCTAACCCTCCCCCTCCTCGTCCCCTAGGTAAGTGTCTCTTCAGCTCCTAGAGCCTTGTATGTCCCTGTCCCTCTGAGTACCTGCCTAGGTGTTCATCTCGCATCTTTCAGCTCTGGCCTGCTACACCCATCTGGGTGACTCTTTACACCCACACGGGCACGTCGTCCTACTAAAGACACATACTGTTTCCCTTGTTCCCAAATCCTCAGCTGCTCTCTTCTCTCTCTCTACTGGATATGTGTCACCGTGGAAAGGCTGGGTTATACTGGGTTATAGGAATGAGACACCATAACTGGCAATAAAATCATGGTCTACACACACACACACACACACGCCCAGCTCCTCTCTGCCTGACTTCCTGCCCTGGTGTGTCATCCTGCAGGGTTCTCAAGACTCATGTGTGCATACACTGATGACGTGACTGGTCCCTGGGTAAGGGGAAGGTTTTTATTGTAGATATGAGAGAGAGAACAGCCAGAGGGAGAAATTAGTGCACTGAACATGGCCAGGCTATCCGTGAGAAAGGGGAGCACAGCAGGACGTAGCGAATAGAGAGGGTAATGGAGGAGAAGATCTAGTGAGAGTGGGAGGAGCAGAGTGAGAACAGCAAGGTTAAAGGAGAAAGCACAGCTGGGGGCGGTGAAGCCTGTGAGCTGGGGGGAGTTTGGGGTAGGGGAGGAGGTTAGAAGGGCTTGAACTTGAAATGTGTAATAGGTATTTGTGATAAGGAAGGCGCCTGGAGGCCAGTGCGAGCATTTTTTTTTTTTTTTTTTTTTTTTTTGGTTTTTCGAGACAGGGTTTCTCTGTGGTTTTGGAGCCTGTCCTGGAACTAGCTCTTGTAGACCAGGCTGGTCTCGAACTCACAGAGATCCGCCTGCCTCTGCCTCCCAAGTGCTGGGATTAAAGGCGTGCGCCACCACCGCCCAGCCCCAGTGTGAGCTTTGAAATGTGAATAGGCACCACAGGTGGCCCTATGTTCCTTCAGCCAGAGATGAGGGAAATGACTCCTTTAGGTAGAGGGGAACCTCCTTCATAATTCCTGAGAAATTCAGGCTTTTATCCAACTGCCAGAAATTTTCCTACAGTCCAGGCTGAGTCTATTTCTGGATATTTGGATGCCTTTGGGGATTCAGGAATTGGAGTTTCTTTTGGACCTGACACACTGCAGGCCATCTGCTCAGAATTTCCTTCCCAGCAAGACTAGGTGACCTGGGAGTCTGTTTCCATTCTGTTCTCCCCAGTCACTTTCCCGGATGATACCTCTGGGTTCTGAGGGGCAGGGATTGACCATATGATGAAGTCATGTACCTGCTACCAACAGGGCTGTCCTGAGGATTGCTTCCTACTCACTCCACAGCATCCCTGGCTCAGAGTAAGTCAAGGCTCTTTATTAGCTCCTCAGGGGCCATGGTGGTCACATCCTCTCTCTCTTTTCCCATTTGCCTGGCTCTGTCCCTGCTATACCAGGTGGTGTGTCCTCTTTCCCACCTCCTGTGCCTCTGGTGGTGACCTCTGTGCAGCCCTTCTCCGGTCATAGGTATTTCAGACGAGCTGCATAGACCTTTGATGCAGAACGCAGTGTTCTGCGTGCACGTTCTCAGAGACCGGCCGCTAGGTGAGGAAATAGCTAGGACAGAAGCCTACCCTTTCAGGCTGGTAGGAAGGTTTGGCCTCCAAGGTCATTCAACCATGGGCCTGCCTCCCAGCACAGCCAGGCAGACCTGTCTGCTCTACCCACCAATGACTCATTGCCACCCACGCTTCTCCACCTACATTGCTGGAGAGCACCTAATTCCTCCCATTCACTCCTCTGGGACAAGCCAGGTCTGGGCAGCAGCCTCTGCCCGGTGCCACCCTTAAGAAACATTCCCCAAAAAACCCTGAGAAAGTTCTCCCGACGCTCTGGATGATAGTGTCCTTCTCTGCTATACTCCTAGTCATGCAGTTATTTACATGATAGCTGCAACAAGCTGACTCTGCCAGCTCTCAGACAGAGGTCCTTTCAGGGGAAAAGTAAGTTCACAGCGCAGAGAGGATCTGGGTGTTTCCAGGAAAGCAGGTTTGGGCAGGGCACCCAGACAGGAGCCCTGAGGTTTTCCAGGGCAATGCCTGGAGGTGCTGCTGCCCTCAGGCACACAACCTTCCACAGGAGGCCCCTGCTCCCCAGACTGACTCAGTCCTGCCTGGGAACTGCTCTTTTCAGGGATGGACCCAGTCAGCAGGGACATTTTGTTTATTTCTTATCCCAAGGCTGTTGTATGGTGACCTGTTGCTTTGCTATGTCCTCCTTCCTGCATCCTCTCTCTCTTGCATCTTATGCCCTGAATTCTTCATCCTCCATCTTGCAGCTTCCTTGTGTCCTGTATTCTGCATCCTGTTCCATCTACCCTGCATCTTGCCTCTTGTATCCTGCATCCTCCATCTTCCATCCTATGTCCCGTGCCCTGCATCCTCCATCACGGATCCTGTATTCGTCATCCTCCATGCTGCATCCTCCGCATCCTCCATTCACCATCCCGTGTCCCGTAGCAAACGTGCTTGGGGTAGTCTGAGGCTGTGGGGCTTGAAACTGACAGATCTTTGTTTTGCGCTGTTGTCCCACCTGGCTTCTGCTCACCAGGTGCCCTATCTATCTCCAGTGGCCAGTATCCCCTGGAGAGAGGTGAATGAGAATTGGGCTGATTATAGTACCCTAGGCAGGGAACCACAAGAAGTCATCCCCTGGGTTGGGAGTGCTACCTCAGAGTGAAGGACTTTTGCCGCTTAAAGCGCTCGGATCCTCCCTGCATGAGAGCATTCAGTGGACAGGGCTGCTCCGGGCCATTTGGCCTGGGCGGGGCTGGCAGCTGAGTTGGACATGTGTGGTGCCATGGGAGCAGTTGCCTTTGTTGACTACTTTGAATTCCTTGAAGGTAGGAGTAGCCTGGCAAGCTACTCAGCTCCGTTCATCTATCCACCCTGAACCAAGTGGTCCCTGCCTCATGGGGCGGGACTTCCTGAGTCATTCCCGTCACACCCAGAGCTTGGCCTAGGACCTCCATGCCCTGGAATGCATGCTTCCTGATGGCACTCTGCACCTCCCACCTCTTCCAGCCTGTGCTGTAAGTGCACACCTGATCCAGGAAGTTCTACGCTCCTTCCAGCCCTTCAACAGCTCTCAGGACTCCCTGAAAATTCCCAGAGGCCTTTGCAAGACCACCGTGACAGTCTGAATAAAAATGGCTCTCATTGCCGGGCTGTGGTGGCGCACGCCTTTAATCCCAGCACTCGGGAGGCAGAGGCAGGAGGATCTCTGTGAGTTCGAGGCCAGCCTGGTCTACAAGAGCTAGTTCCAGGACAGGAACCAAAGGCTACAGAGAATCCCTGTCTCGAGAAACCAAAAAAAGAAAAAAAAAATGACTCTCATTGGTCCATAGGGAGCGGCAGTATTAGAAGGTGTGGCTCTGTTGGAGTAGGCGTGGCTTCACCGGAGGAAGTGCATCACTAGGGGTGGGCTTTGACGGCAAGCGTCTAGCGGCGCTGCTACTTCTGACTCCCTGTGATCCAGAACTAGAACTCTCAGCTTAACTGTCTAGCACCATGTCTACCTGCATGCCAACATGCTTCCAGCCATGACAAAAAAATGACTAAACCTCTGAATTGTAAGACAGCCCCAATTAAATGTTTTCCTTTGGCCTGGAGAGATGGCTCAGAGGGCTGCTCTTCCAGGGGATCTGCATTCAATTCCCAGCACCCACATGGCAGCTCACACCTGTCTGTAACTCCAGTTCCAGTGGATCCAGCACCCTCATACAGACATACATGTAGACAAAACACTAACACACATGAAATAAATAAATTAAATTGAAAAAATGTTTTCCTTTAAGCCAGAAGGTGGTGGTTGCACCTTTAATCCCAGTACTCAGGAGGCAGAGGCAGGCAGATCTCTGAGTATCAAGTCAGCCTGGTCTACAGAGTGAGTTCCTGGACAGCAATGGCTACTCAGATAACCCTTCCCTCCAAAAAGTTTTCCTTTGTAAGAGTTGCTGTGGTCATGCTGTCTCTTCACAGCAATAAAACCCTAAGCCACCTTCCTCTTCATTGTCCTCTTCTCTCACATGGCCAGTCCTGTGCTCGCTCATCTCCTCCCTTTGTGTGCCTGCTCAGTCTCCTTCATTGAGGCAGAGCTGCACTTGACTTCCCTGGTGGAATCCTGAGCTTGTGAAGAGGCTCTGCATTAGAACATGGCCTCTCACAGGACTTAGGCTTAATAAATATTTGCTGGATGACATTCAAATGTGGAAATAACATCAACCAGGCTGGTCAAGACTCATACACAGAAGGCCAATGTAAACAGCTGGCGCATAGCATAGACCATGCATGTGTCTGTAGGGTCTGTTGTCATTGACCCTTTCAGGATCTGAAAGCCAAGCAACAGCCCTTGCGGGTTTTAGAGCAAGCCCTGTGCCTGAAGGAATCTGGGAGCCGATGAGGAAGCTTAGTCTTAAAGGGACAGCATATAGCCTGGGAGGAGTAGCAGCCTGGGAGGCTGACCATTGTCACCCCACATTCAAGGAATCAAGGGACATGTAGTCTGTATTCAACCCACATGGGGTGTGTTTTATACTTTGGATCCTCCCTGTCTATCTGAAATTCTGGCCTGGGCAGGAACCCAAACTCCCAATGCTACCTGTAGTGGCCTCCAGGAACATGGGAGATCGCAGCAGCAAGGTTGGTTGTAATAATAAGCTGTGAGGACCATGGCCTGTGATTGTGAGGCCGGCTTCCTCCTGTTCCATCACCTCGAGCAGAGGACAGGTAAGAGCCTTGGGAAGGAAGTGTGAGGGCTCCCGTATGGAGACACAAGGGAGGCCAAGAATGCCAGCCCCAAATTTTCTGAGGAGACTCAGAATGAGGAAACACAAAGCAAAACAAGATGAACAGGTCTGGAGTCAGCAGCAGCTCAGCACTATTGCATGGCTTCCAAGCAACCCAGTTCCTTTTCCTGCCACGCAGCAGGGCCCTGGAGACTAAGACTGCCAGGAACTCCGCCAGGACACAGCTTCCTTGTTCTCCTTGTCTGGAACCAGGTGAAGAAATACAAGGTGGGGCTGCTGCTGGCCTTCCCTTCTCCCTCTGGCCTCTTTCTATTTCCTTGTATCTCTGGGGCAAGTATGGCTAATTCTCTTCTCTCTCTTTTGAGACAGTCTCTCAATGTAGCCTTAGCTGGTCCCTAGCTCAGAGAGACCTGCCTGTCTCTGCCTCAGGAGCGCTGGGATTAAAGATGTGCACCATCATGCCTGTTTTATTTCGAATTCTTTTTTTTTGTTGTTTTTTTGAGACAGGGTTTCTCTGTGTAGCCTTGCTGTCCTGTAACTCATTCTGTAGACCAGGTTGGCCTACCTCTGCCTTTTAAGATTAAAGGTGTATACCACTACCAGCTGGCTTTGGCTTTAGCTCTGGTTATGGAGATTTTAGCTGTTTCCTGACTCTCACTTCACTGGGTGAGATGGTCTTCCCACCCAGTATGGACCACAACCTCGATCCTGAGTCTGCCATGACTCACCTTTCACCTTTTAAATTTTCAGTTGTTCTTAAACTTATGAAGAGTCTTGTGGGCAGACAAGGTGACTCAGGGAAAAAATACACCTGTTGCCAAGGCTGATAACCTGAGTTTGACCTCTGGAACCTGTAAAAACTGATAACATGACCACTCCATGGTATGGTTAATGGGAAGTTGTGATTTTTTTTTTTTTGAGTGTGTGTGCGTGCTATGCACATGCAAAGGCCCATGGAGGTCAGAAGAGGGTATTAGACACCTGGAACTGTATAGTAATGGGTGGTGGTGAGCCACTCTATGGGTGCTGGGAACTGAACCTGGGTCCTCTGCAAGATCAGCTAGTGCTCTCAACAGCTGAATCATCTCTCCAGCCCCAAGGGGAGGGGTTTATTGTAGATATGAGAGCAAGAACAGCCAGAGGCATCTGGAAGAGTCCAGAGAAGAGAGCTGTAGACTGAACACGGGCAGCAGACTGGACCTGGCCAGGGTCAATAGGGAGAATAGCAGAGAAGAGAACACTTAGCCAGAATAGCAGGGCTGTAAGGAGAATGAGCAGCTGGGGAAGGGAAGCCAGTGAGCTGGAGGGAGTGAGTGTAGGGGAGGGGAGAAAGGGAGAAGGGCTAGGATGCTAGTAGACTTTGAGATGTGTAACAGGTACTTGTAAAACCAGAATATGCTTTGATATGTTGATAGGTGCCATAGGTAGCTAGCCATTTGTCTCTTCTGCCAGAGGTAAGGGAAGTGACTCTTCTTAGCAGAGGGGAACCAGTTTCCCAACTTCCTGAGCACTGGATTTATTTAATCACTGGAAATCCTCCTATTCTCCAGGTCGAGCTCATTTCTAGATATTTGAACTGCCTTTTGGGGTTTGAGAAATTAGAGTTTCCGCCGGGCGGTGGTGGCGCACGCCTTTAATCCCAGCACTCGGGAGGCAGAGGCAGGCGGATCTCTGTGAGTTCGAGGCCAGCCTGGTCTAAAAGAGCTAGTTCCAGAAAAAAAAAAAAGAAAGAAATTAGAGTTTCCTTTGGACCTGACAAAACCCACACGGTAGAAGGAAAGAACTGACTCTGAAAGTTGTCCTCTGATTTCCATACATGTACCATGGTACATGCATGTGCACACAAAAATTATATAATTAAGTAATTACATGGCTGGGTGACTGGCCTCCCACTTCCTGCCTGCCAGCCTCCACTGTCCTACACGGCAACCCTGTACTCTTTTTACTTTTTATTTTTTTGGTTTTTCAAGGCAGGGTTTCTCTGTGTAACAGCCCTGGCTGTCCTGGAACTCACTTTGTATTTGTATACCACTTGAACGCACAGAGATCTGCCTGCTTCTGCCTTCCAATTGGTAGGATTAAAGGAGTGTGCCCCCACACCCAGTTCAACCCTGTACTCTTGCCCAGCTCTGAACCTAAGCCTCAGAGAGCCCCAGTTCACTCAAGGGGCGAGGGAAATACTGATGTCCTTTCCTGAGTCTTCTGAGAAGGCAAAGCTGGGTGCTTGGGATCTTATTCCTGCCACACTCAGGTGGCTGGCCACCATCACCCCTCTCAGCCTCAAGTAGAATGGCTATGTTCTCTGACCATCTACCTAGTCTGTGGCCTTAGGTAGATTGTCCTTCAGAAGGAACTAAGTGCCTGTGGGTTCTGAGACAGGACAGAAGGGTAGGGAAAACCTTGGTGACATCGGAGAGAAGAGAAGCCCTTCACTAGAAGCTGAGCAAGAATTCCAGCACAATTAACAACTGTTCTAGGTCAGTCTCTCTTCCAGTTGCGAAACTGCAAGTTTCTCGGGCTGTCACCAGAAACCTCGTGGCTTCTGTTAACAGATTATAATTCCGTCCCAGGCATGCTGGGGGAAGAGAAATGGGGGGGGGGTAAAAAGGAGGAAGAGTAGGCGAGAACAGAAGTGATTCCCTAGCAACCTTCTGGGATGGCACCTGAGAACTGTCAGAAGACTGTGTGGCTAATGATAAGACAGTTAGTAGCTCTGCTGTCTGTGTTCAGGAGCCAGGCCTACACTTGGGTACCCTTATTCCCCAAAGCTGCTGCCATGGGGATCTTTCTCCTGTGTGCCTCTGTGTTAGTTAGCCCTCATGTTTGGGGCTGCACTAAAACACCTCTAGCAAAACTTAGCTTGGCCCCACTGACTGGCTGGGCCCGAGTTGAAGTCCCTAAAAACTTCATTCCTACTGCTCTGGCTAGATGTGCAGTGATGCGGATAGCACTGCCCTCACCCCTTACTAGCTCCGTCTTTACCCCAAAGTACCTTTGTATCCCTTTTGTCATGTGCCATGGATTGGCCTCAAACTCAGGACGACCTTGAGCTCTGCTGATCTCCCTCTATTTCCCAAGTACTGCTGAGTGTGCACCACCATGCTGACATTTGAAGCATCTTTTAAAAACCATACACATATCCCATAGCTGTGCAGTGGTGGCACATGCCATTTCCTTTTCCTCCCTCCCTCCCTCCCTCCCTCCCTCCCTCCCTCCTCCCTCCCTTCCTTCCTTTGTTGTTGGTTTGTTTTGTTTTTTGAAACAGGGTTTCTTTGTGTAGCCCTGGCTGTTCTGGAACTCACTCTGTAAACCAGGCTGGCCTTGAACTCAGAGATCCACCTGCCTCTGCCTCTCACGTGCTAGGATTAAAGGTGTTTGCCATCACTGCCCACTTCTGGCTTCCATGGTCACTGCACTGCATGACTATTCTTTCTGGTCACTGCATGATTCTCCCCCCCCCCCCACTACACTGTGGGTGGAGGGGGTCTGGAGAGATGGTTCAAGGATTGAGAGCACTTGTTGCTCTTGTAAAGGACCTGGGTACTATTCCCAGGGCCCACATAATTGCTCACAACCACCTGTAACTCCATTTCCAAGGAGTCTAATAGGAATATCTGGTACACTTGATGCTCTTCCAAAGGCCGAGTTTGGTTCCCAGTACCCACATGGCAGTTAACAACCATCTGTAACACTAATTCCAGAGGATCTAATGCCTCCTTCTGGCTTCCATGGGGCATTGCATACATGTCCCAAACAGACAAAGACAAAACACCCATACACACACATACAAAATCAAAATACATTAATCTTTTAAAACATTATGGCTGGTGATATGGGTCTTGCCACCAAGACCGACAACCTGAGTTCAATCCCTGGGCACCCACAAGATGGAAGGAGAGAACCAAGTCCTGAAAGCTGTCCCTTGGCCTCCACAAGTGTGTGCACACATCATACACACAATAAATAAATAAATAAATGAATGAATGAATAAATAAATAAATGGCTACCATGCCCTTTAAAGGTAGCACATGCCTTTAATATCAGCACCTGGGAAGCAGAGGTAGGTGTGTATGTCTATGAGTTTGAGGCCAGCCTGGTCTAACAGTGAGTTCCAGGATAGCCAGGACTACATAAGAAGACCTGGTCTTCTCTGTTTATATATTTCATGTGTATGGTACTTTGTTTGCATGTTCGTCTGTATACCAGAAGATGGCAACAGACAGCTGTGAGCTGTCATGTGGGCACTGGGAACTGAACTTGGAACCTTCGTAAGAGCAGTGAGTGCTCTTAACTACTGAGCCATCTCTCCAGTCCTAAGACCCTTTCTTAAAATAAAAAAGTATTTAAGGGGCTGGTGAGATGGCTCACTGCTAAAATTGCTGGCTCTAAAACCTGTAGACCTGAGTTAGCTCCCTGGAGCCCACATGGCGGAAGGAGAGCTGATTGTGTAAGTTGCCCTTTGACCTTTACATATACACCTTTCCTTGATCCCACAAATCAATATAAATAAAAAGTAAACCGTGTTTGTGTTTGGTATGTGTCACTACCCAACTCCAGAACTTCCTCACACACTGTCATCCCTTGTCATTCTCCTCAGCCCTGGAACCACCTAGCCATGCCAAGCCACCTACCTTCACCATTTTCACGAGTCTGCCACCCTGCCGGTCTCACTGAAGGGGATCAGCAAGAATTTGTTGGTTGGCATTACTGCTTTCTACGCAGTGCCGTCCTCAACCCTTGGCTGATGTGACTAATGCTGAGGATGCTGGTGTGCTATCACCCGTGGACACAGGTTTGTTCCCACGTCATGCCCGAGTGAAACTGCTGGCCTGGAGAGCTGCTCTGGCAGCATTTTTAGACACCAGAAAAGGAGGACTTACAATCCTACCATCAGGTGGCCACCACGTCCACAAGCCTGCTCATCCTGTAAATAGATTAAAATGCCATGATTTGTCAGTTGTTGCCAGCAGTAGCTGGGTAGGGCTGGCTACAGGAACCTTTTTGTTGTGTCCTCAAGACAGGGTTTCTCTGTGTAACAGTCCTGGAATTAACTTTGTAGACCAGGTTGACCTCAAAATCATAGAGATCCATTTGTCTCTGCCTCCCAAGTACTGGGACTAAAGGCGTGAGCCACCACCACCCAGAGCACTCTCTTTTAGAGAGGGGTATTGTGCCTTTCGGGTGCAGATTCTCACTGACAGCTAGATGGTGCATGCTCCCTGTTGAGTCTGAGCTTGACTGACCTCGGCCACTAGGTGGTGGCACAACCTCCCCATTCAGACAGCTCTTGCAAATGGCAGAGGGTTTAGGAAGGAGCCCTATGGCAAGCACAGCAGTGCAGGCCAGCTCCAACAGTGCAAATAAGAATGCACATGGGTCTTAACTTAAACAAACTCAGCAAAGCCTTTCTTTAAATTTGGTGTGTAGTTGTGTGCGTGCAGGTGCACAGGTGCCATGAATGGCTAGAGAACAATCTCAGAAGCTGATTTTCTCCTGCCACCTGTGAGATCCAGGGATCCAACTCAGGAAGGGCTGCACTCAGTACCGGAGGCACTTAAAGGGTCCAGCAAAGTTTTCCTCCATTGAGCAGATCCATCGCTCACCAAATATTTCTGAGCACCTTCCTGTACTAGGTATTATTCTAGGTGCTGAGAACTCGGCAATGTATTAAACAGACACAGAAATGAAACTTACCCCCACGGGCCCAGTTTACATAGTGAGTTCTAGAACTGCTAGGGCTATGTATTGAGACCCTGTCTCAAACAAAAGATCACACCTGGTGCTACTGTGCACCTCAGTTCTGGTTGAGACAGAAAACATCAAGAGGATCTCAAGTTGAGTGGTGGTGGCACATGCCTTTAGTCCCAGCACTTGGGAAGCAAAGGCAGGGGAATCTCTGAGTTGAAGGCCAGCCTGGTCTACAGAGCAAGTTCTGGGACTGCCAAAAGCTACACAGAAAAATCCTGCCTCTCGGGGAAGGGAGGGGAGAGGACTTTCCAGGGCAGATGGGGGCAAAGGCAGAGCATGGAGTCCTGGGACAGGGTGTGGACAGGAGATGGCAGGGAACAGGGTCATCAAGGTGTTTAAAGGACATACTGTCTGGGAACTGAAGGCTGTGATGGTGAAGTCTGAGTGTGACACTGGATCAGTGGGACACAACTCTGAGTGTGAGGATGTTTCAGGAGCCAGTTAGATGCAGGGCTCTGGCCCATGAGTGAATTAATCCTTGAATGGACTACTAAAATATCATGAATGGGGAAGATGAGGTGAGGTCCAGTTCAAGGAAGCAGTCCCTGGGAAAGTCCTTAGGGGAAATCTTGTCCTGGCCCCTTGCTGCCTCTCCTGAGATGAGCTTTTCATGGCTGGATATTCTACAATGATGCTCTACCAACATGCATGGGGCAAGTGACCACAGCCCAAACTCTTTAAAAATAGGAGCCAAACCAAAGGGGTTAAATTCTCCCATTGTTACAAGGAATTTAGGTTTCAGTTCTCTGAGAGGGACAAACAGGTGTCTCTTCCAACAAAGACCCATTTATGAATAACACATTTAGGGCCAAGGGAGAGAACAGAAACAAGGCCTGCAGTCTTGTTCCCCACAATGTCTCAAGGACAAGTTCTACAGCCCCTTTTCTGGGTCACATCCAGACCTGCTCAAGTTTGTGAAATATGTCCAAAGTCAATGAAAAATATACTAGCCATGTGGTGGTAGTGCCCACCTTTAATCCCAGCACTCGAGAGGCAGAGGCAGGCAGATCTTTGTGAGTTTGAGGCCAGCCTGGTTTACAGAGTGAGTTCCAGGGCAGCCAGGGTTGTTACACAGAGAAACCGTCTTGAAAAAACAAAACAAACAAAATATACTAATGTAACTGATGCTTGCTTAACCAATTACATTTGCAATGACCTCACTGTCCCTGAAATTCCTCTTAGTCTATGTGTTCTTTTTAAGCATCGTCACCATTTTGTATAGGAGAATGACCCCACACGCATGCTGGCATAATAAATACACTTGTAAGAGTGTGGCAGGGGTCCATGCCTTCCAGGGTGTGCCATACTCAGCACTTGGGCAGACACTGGACAACAGAGTGAGACTTAAATGCTTTTCAGACTGAGGTAGGAAGGAAGTGTTTTGGCTGACAGTTTCAATGGACTTAGCTCATGGTTGCTTATTCCTGTGGCCTTGAATAGAACATTATGGTGGCAGGAGTGTGGCAGAGGAGTCTGTCCACTGCATTGCAGACAAAATGCAGAGAGAAGGACTTAGGGACCGGGTACAGCCCCTGGAGTTACTCCTCCAGCAACCTGCTTCCTACAGATTAGCCTCACCTCCTAAAGTTCCAGAACCTACTAGAGTAGCACCAGCAGCAAAGGGCCATACATTCTGCATCGAGGTCTGAGAGCATGTCATGTTCAAGTGCTCAGAGCATGAGACCCACAGGCGGCAGGGCCAAGACATTGTTTTTTGAAGCTTGGGAAAGGTGTCTCACCAGAGTTCACACTGTGGCATTTTTGGCTTCCTGTGGTGTCACAACAAAAGGAGATAAATAGAACAATATTAGTATAGAAGGTGATGCAGCACACACCTTTAATCCCAGCACTTGGGACATAGAGGCAGGTTGATCTCTGGTGAGTTCAAGGCCAGCCTGGTCTACAGAATGAGTTGTGGGAAAGCCAGGACTACATGGAGAGACCCTGCCTTAAACAACAATAGCAAAAATAGTGTGTTGGTTGGTAGAGTACTTGTCTGGAACATTCTGGAGGCAAAGAGGCACAGGAGTTCAAGGCCATCCTCAGCCACATTGAGTTCAAAGTTAACCTAAGCTGTATGAGAGTCTCTGTCTCAAAAGAAAGCTATTCTCTTACACTTTTAGAGACAAATGGGAGACCTGGGTGTCTATGGGATACACCCCCTCTGTGGCTTCTGGGAAAGTCCATATTTTATTAGTGAACCACATTTGTTAGTGGGTACTGTATCCCTTGAGGCCACATCGCCCCATACCTGCCTCTATAGCCTACGTGTCAGTGTTTTGTGTGTGCGCGCGCGTGCGCGAGAGAGAAAGAGAGAGAGAGAGAGAAAGAGAGAGGGGGGGGGGAGGGAAGTAAGGAGGGGGAAGGGAAGGAGGGAGGGAGGGGGAGAGAGAGATATCCTCCATTTCTTCCCATGAACTGGCATGACAGACATGCACCTCCATGCCTGGCCTCTCTTAGAATGGTAAGCACCCACTAGAATTAGCCCTCTCACCCATTTAAAATCCAGAATCTCATCTCAAGGTCTACAACTACATATGCAAAGATTCTTCCACTAAATAAAGCCTCCTTTATTGGGCTTAAGATATACAATCCTATAGGTTGCCACCATTCAGGTCACCAAGTATTACCAAGTATGGTATGAGGTGGCCTTAAACTTCATCTGAAAACCGAAGCAAGTGGCACCTGGGATCTGAAAACTTGGTCCCAAGCTTGGAATTGTCCATTTGGCCTAGAGCAAGGCAAAGTAGTCAAACAGAAGAGGAGGTGGGAGGAAGGGAGCGGAGTGCAGAAAAATAAATAGCTTAATAAAAAT